>NC_063379.1:4172902-4242113 GCF_021869965.1 Rhincodon typus | reverse complement strand
AGTTCTACACCTTATTATCGCTGATAATAATGAGGTCTCATTTCCAAAAAAATACATAACTGAAACTGTGAAAAAGTCAACATTTGGATTGAACTCTCAGCCACAGATTATAAGCCTTTTTGCCTATATATATGGCACAGTGGTTAACACTGCTGCTTCACAGCACCAGCAACCCAGGTTCGATTCCACCCTTCAGTGACTATCTGCATTGAATTTGCATGTTCTCTCTGTGTCTGCGTGGGTTTCCTCTGAGTGCTCCAGTTTCCTCCCATTTACAAGACAGATGGATTGGGCATGCTAATTTGTTCATAGTGCCCAGGGATGTTCAGGCTAACTGGATTAGCCATGGGGAATGCAGGATTACAGGTATAGGGTAGGGAGTTTGGTCTGGGTGAGATGCTTTTTGGAGGGTCAGTGTGAACTCGATAGGCTGAATGGCCTGTTCCTGTAAGCATTCCATGATTTTATGGTTTTCACTCACAATGTTCTTGAAAATTTATTCTTCCCATCTTGTCATTCCATTTGGAAATTAGTATGTGTGCGTATTTGAATTTAAAGAGGGTGCAATTTATGTTCGTATTCTGTTTATGAATAAGGTTTGCTACGTGGTAGAAGTTACGTTTGTTATAATAAATAAGTTTTTTTATAAAATCATTAATGAAACCTGGTGTGATTTCATTTATCATAGATTGTGCTCACAGTCAGACATTAACCTCGCTAGAGATTAACTTCATCATATTTCCCTCTTGTGACCACTTATAGAAATTTGTGGCTTAAATTTCAGTGTCTTATTAAAACCAGGACCATGTTAATGTGAACTGGCATTACCTCATGAATTTAATGATAGTTGGGCATGTAATCATTGAATCATAGAATCTCTACAGTGTGGAAGCAGACCATTCAGCCCATTGAGTTCACACCAACCCTCCAAAGAGCATTCCATCCAGTCCCACACCCTCTATCCCTATAACCCTGCAGGATGGTGGCAGTGGTAGGGTGAAACAGGAGCAGGATCACTAATGACAACCATATGCCTCCTCTAAGTAAGACAGACAAGTTAATTCAGGAAATGAAGTTTGGCACCAGAACCACAGACATAGCCCCGTATGTGTACAAGGTAAGGTCAATGCAATGTTACGTCCTGTGTTATACAAAATTTGGGTAGGTGGTACATTCCAGAACAAACATGTGGCTCACCTTAAAGCTGTTACTTCGCAAAGGGAACAGGTGCAAAAAAGTTCTGAAGAAAGGTCCCAACCCGAAACGTCGACTTTCCTGCTCCTCTGATGCTGCCTGGCCTCCAGCTCCACACTGTGCTGTCTCTGTCTCCAGCATCGGCAGTTCTTGCTATCTAGGAGCAAGACATTACCTGGCCCCTCAAAACAACCAGAAGGCCCACCAGAAGCTATAGGTCCTTCCCCTCTGTCTAGTGCCAAGGAAGTCTTGGAGTCTGAGATGGATGTAGCCTCTATGCCATTATCACCGGAAGTAGAGGAGGAAACTCTCCCAGTTTCTGTTGAATATTCATGTTGAACAAATTACAAAACATTTACTGCAATTTAAAGAGGAATAGTAATTTGAAATGTACCTACACTTATGACAGAAAAAAACAAAACAAATATTCAGATATTAAATAGATTCAGAAAAGATTTATGAGGAAGTTGCCAGGATTGGAGCTGTAAGGAAAGGCTGAATAGTCTGAGGCTATTTTCCCTGGAGCGTCTGAGGCTGAGGGGTGACCTTATAGAGGTTTATAAAATCATGAGAGGCTTGGATAGGGTGAATACCCAAGGTCTTTTCCCAGGGGTGGGGGATTCAAAACTAGAGGGGCATAGGTTTGAGGTGAGAGGGGAAAGATTTAAAAGGGACCTCAGAGGCAACTTTTTCACGCAGAGGGTGGTGCATGATTGGAATGAAGAGAGGTGGTAGAGGCAATTACAAAATTTAAAAGGCATCTGGATGGGTACACGAAGAGGAAGTGCTTTAAGGGATATGGTCAAATGCTGGCAAATGAGTCTAGATTTATTTAAGATATCTGGTCAGCATGGGCAAGTTGGACCAAGTTGTTTCTGTGCTATACATCTCTATGACTCTATGACTCTAAATCTAATTATTAGATTACAACAAGCAGTTACTATGTTTAGTGTGCTAAACTACTATAAGAGATTAACAGAAATTAATGGACTACAAAATAATTACAAATTCACTATGATTGATATTTATAACAATACTTCATCATTTCATGTTATGTATTGGACTGCCAAACATTCTTAATTTCTGGGGAATTTGATTGAGAAATAATGATATAGATTTTGATCGTTAACTATATTTTCATTTGAAGAAAAGTTGTGATTCTTGGACTGAATTGAAACATGAAACAAAATCTGAGAGAGAGCGAGGGAGAGAGAGAGAGAAGGAGAGGGAGACAGAGGGAGATCTGATTGAAACTTATTGAATACTAAGAAGCCTGGATAGACCAGACACGGGCATGATGCTTCCATTAGTATGATAGCTAGGACCCAAGGGCATAGCCTCAGGGTGAAGGGACAACCCTTTAGAACTTAGATGAGAAAGAATTTCTTCAGCCAGAGTGTGGTGAATCTGTGGGACTCATGGTTGCGAAAGACTGTGGAGGCCAAGTCATTGAGTGTCTTTAAGACAGACATAGATTCTTGATTAATGAGGGAATCAATGGTATGTTGGGAAGGCAGGAGAATGGGGTTGAGAAACATATCAGAAATGATCAAATGGACTCAATGGGCTGAATGGCCTAATTCTGCTCCAATATTTTATGGTTCAATGGTCTTATTTTGTCTATTATCAATATTTTATTTTTGAATTTCTTTTATTACCTGAAAGAAGAGCAAGTATTTCTGTAAAGCCAGTACTGGACTCAGAAATAAGAGGAGATTATTGTGCTTTAGTTTGAATGAAACAATAGATTGAAATTGGTAGTGATCTTCAGGTTAAACTACCACCAATCATCTTTCTCTAATAAGACTACGGTTACTTAAACAATTTAAAAAGTATATCTTATTGTGATAAAAAAGTTGATCAAAATGTCAAAATGCTGCAATTATTTAGCTTTATATTATTGCTGTTGTCCCTGAATAATCCCATTTTAATAAGCATATTGGATAGAACACTAATTGCATTAATTCGATCATTTTTGACTTTTTTCAAATAAACAATCCTTTAATTATAACATTCTTCTTTTTTAACACAATAGTTTGAAATTCATTAATATTATTGGATTGACAATAACTTGAGAATTAATGTTTTAATTTAATATTGAAATTAAAAATAATGAGATGACCCATAGGTAAATATTCACTGTGTCTTTGGAACAAATGGTAAATGCTTTGCTGTGATATTTTTGCTGTGATTACTGGAAGCACAGCAATGAGACGTCAAACATATCTATTTAACTGTTCACAATTCAAAATTGAATATGATTGTTCAACTGAAAAACAAACCCCACTTAGATACCATGTGATTATTGAAGTGACACTGGAGTCGCCAATAAATAAAAACGAACTGCAAGTATTCAACTTCGAAGGAAATTCAAAGTGAAAGCCATTTCTTGTGTTAAATATTGCATTTCTGCTTCATCAATAATTTACAACAATCTGATATTTACTCTTTTTATTTGACTGAAATAAATATAGCAATTACCACCATGAACGCAAGAAATCACCAGTGGATGTTGAGATATTGTATTCCACTTGACTGTGAAAATTTACCGATTGTCCTTAGACAGCGCCTTCCAAACCCATGACCACTTCCATCTAGAAGGCCAAGGGAAGAAAATACATGGGAATACCGCTCCCTGCAAGTTCCCCTCTGAGCTACCCACTGTCCTGACTTGGAAATATATCTCTGTTCCTTCACTTTTGCTGTGTCAAAACCCTGGAATTCCCTCCCTAAGGGCATTGTGGGTCAACCCACAGCACAGGGACTGCAGCGGCTCAAGAAGGCAGTTCACCACTACGTTTGTAAGATGCAACTAAGAATGGGCAATACTGCTGGCCAACCAGTACCACTCATGTCTCATAAGTGAATAAACAAAATTGAATTCCACTTTGATAACATGACTGGGCAACAGTTGACAACATAATTAAGAAAGATGAGCAATCGTATTATTGTAACATGATTAATTTGATATTGCAAAAACCTTTTGGGATGCTAATAACTAATTACGATTTAAACACAGGAATTGCTGGAGAAACTCAGCAGGTCCGGTAGCATCAGCGGATGGAGAAACAGAATTAACATCTTTGGTGCATTGACTCTTCAACGGAACTGGATCCGAAACATTCTCTGAACACAAATGCTGAGTTTCTCCATCAATTTCCATGTTTGTTTCAGATTTTCAGAATCTGCAGTTCTTCGTTTTAGTTAAATATGATTATTGGACTGAGCATTTGAAAACACCTGCAATGATTCTTTGACTAAATACAATTAGATTTCACTGAGATAGTCGTTCTCAACATTATGAAATGTAGATGTGTTTGCTAAAGTGAATGATAATTAATTGTTATCTAAGAAATTATAGCAGGCAAAATTTTTACTGCTATTAGTTGTCTGAAATTTGTGTGTTTTAACATTAAAAATTGTTAGAAACAACCTGTAACTTTTGGTCCGCTCAAGAAACAGATGTTTACCTTTATTGAATTGAAAACTAATTCAATTATTTCAACATGTTTTGTAGGGACAAACACTTAGAAATCCATTGTGATAAGGGAAGGAAGATGTTGACATACTTTTTGCAATAAAGATGAAATCTACATATTGATTGTCTGGATAGTTGAAAGTATTCACAATAAATCAATATTTGAAGTTTCATTGAAATCTCATTGTTTAAATGCGAAAAAGGGTCATAACGATGAGATAGTCACTCTGATGTATGAAATAAAAGTATTTAATGACTTTACGGTACTGAAATACTGCACAAAAATTTGATATTCTTTTTAATCATTCCACAGAGAAATTAGAATAGGATAGAATTCCTACAGTGTGGAAACAGGCCATTTGGCCTAACAAGCCCATACCAAGTCTCTGCTGAAGGGCAACCCACTCAGGCCCATTCCCCCTGCCCTATCCCTGTACATCCCATGATTAACACACCTAACCTGTACACTACAAGGTAATATCCTACAGGCAATCCACCTAACACGCACATCTTTGAATGGTGGGAGGAACTGGAGAACCCAGAGGAAACCCACGCAGACACGGGGAGAATGTGCAAACTTCACACAGACAGTTGCCCGAGGGTAGAATTGAACCTGGGTCCCTGAGGCTCTGAGGCAGCCGTGCTAACCACTGAGACACCATACTACACTTTTACACCTTTGGGGCTTTTCCTCAAGAATTCATAAGTGGCAAGAAATTTATGCTTACTGGGGGACATAAACAGTGATCTGATGTTAACGTATTTAATTTATTGAACAATAAGTTGAAATTGATAGACACTTAGAACAAAAAATATTTAAAGATATTGAATGATTATTTAGAGGATAGTGAATGGGTCATAAATACAAGAGTTCAAATAAACTGCATCAAAGAGGTTTGGATTGATAACAGTGAAATTTTATCCATCGCGAACAATATTTATTTATTGGGAACCTACTATACGCTATTAGCTATTTATCAAGATTATCTGGTAGAGGAAATTATTAGCCTTTTAGACTGATACTTGCACTGAGAAATCATTCAAAATTAGTAGCATTTTTTTCGGACAGAAAAAGATAGATATTTATGGCACTTTTTAGATAATGCGACCTTTTCATTGTTCATTTTTAGGTACTTGTTGTCATGGTAGAAAAATAAATAGTTATCCCCTGGTGTTATTGGACTGTTAAAATATATATTTTTACTGTGATCATTTAGTCATAGAGTAATAGAGCACAGAAACAAACCCTTCAGTCCAAGCAGTCCATGCTAACCATAATCCCAAACTAAACTAGTCCCACCTGCCTGCTCCCGGCCCATATCCCTCCAAACCTTTCCTATTCATGCACTTATCCAAATTTTTTTTTAACGTTGTAATTGTACCCACATCCTCAGGAAGTTTATTCCACATGTGAACCACCTTCTGTGTAAAAAAAATTACCACCATGTCTTTTTTTTTAAATCTTTCTCCTGTCACCTTAAAAATGTGCACCCTAGTCTTGAAATCTCCCATCCTTGGGAAAAGACAACTACTATTAACTCTATTTCTGCCCCTCATTATTTTATAAACTTCTATCAGGTCACCTCTTAACCTCCTATGCTCTGGTAAAAAATATCCAGCCTATCCAGCCTTTCTTTATAACCCAAATCTTCCATAGCTGGCAACATCCTGGTAAATCTCTTGTGAAACCTCTCCAGCTTAATAATATCCTTCCTATAACAGAGAGACCAGAACTAGGCACAGTATTCCAGAAGAGGCCTCACCAATATCCTACGTTGAGTAATAATTATTTTTACCTTTGTTATGGCCTGAATAATATTTGAAAATAAATTTCCACTTTGAGACTCCACAATAATTTCATATGTGCAGTGATGGAAAAAAAAGGTATTTAGCTACATTTACTTTGAACAATAACTTAGCTATTCTCTCTGATTAAAGAATGAAGCATGTGATGTGCTCACTCTGAGACTGAGACTCAGAAAGCATATGTTTTCAAATAAACCTGTTGGACTATAACCTAGTGCCATGTGATTTCTGACAAAAAATGAAGCAGGCAGTGAGTGTCAGAAATGTTTACGGGTTTGATGATGTTTTTGACTATAATCTGATAGGCATGCTGAGCTGTAGGACAGAAAGGTATTTGTGTGAGAGAAATTTATTGTGCAAAGAGATAATTTCTGATTATTAACCATTCACTTCAAAGATGTTTGCTAAGAAAATGCTAGATTCTACTATGGTAATTGCACTAAATACTGTAGGGAATGGAAATAGATTTATAGATTTTGGATTTTATTGTCAGATGTACTCAAGTACAGAAAGACAGTGGAAAATGTATATAACGTAATCACACATGGAACCATCTTAAGTACCAAGGTGTCTCGGTACAAAAAAATGTTGGCACAAAGTAGTAAGAGAAACGAGAATTGAAAAGTTAAACATTACTTCATAAAATAGCAGAAAAATAAAGAAATTAGGTAATAATGTACACTAAAGTCTTTTGTGGTTTAAACTAGGAAATTTAAAAAAAAAATTAAAAATTCAACAGTCTTTGTTGAGTCCTTTAGATAGTTAGATCCTTTCCAAGAATTTAGGATGAAATAATTGAGCATTTAGAGGCATAAGTGGCCTGAACAAAAATTAGAAATAACAGCTGTTGTTAGATTGAGTAACACTTAGGATTTAATTGTAATCATTGAACAGACCAAGAATCAAATGTTCACAATAATTATTGAACTGAACAATAATTTGATTATTTTTATCTACATTGTTTTGAAAAAGAATTGAATTATTCACTGTAGTTAGGGAATAGGAAATAATGGAACTGTGTGTACTTTAAGAAACAAAATGCTTAAATTTGTAAATTCATTTCGCTGAAGACTTGAAATTATGTGGTGATAACTGTAATGTCAATAGATTAATATTCCAAGGTACCTCCCAAATGAAAGAAGGAACAGTATTGTCAAAATCATGATATTAGCATAACAGATAATCACTGTGATTGGGATGTTGCATCATTTAATAAGAAATGAATGGAGTTGATAACTTGAAGACGAATTGGAATTTACTGTAATCATTGTTCTGAATACTATTTTGATCAAATCCAAGTATTTGCAACTGGCAAAACTTCGATAATAGTTACCAAAAATAAGTCATGGGATGAGGATTACTTTACTGCATTGAAGATGATTTTTAGATTGGAGTTATCTATGAATTTTGTGAAGAGATTGGAAAGATGGTTGATAGATAGTTGATGTTAATTTTGAAATGAAGAGCAATATGACCCTTTCCAAGATAATTCGTCTTTGCAATGGACTTAATAGAGTCATAAAGTCCCTACAGTGTTAGAGTCATAGAGTGCCTACAGTGTGGAAACAGGCCATTCGGTCCACCGCCCCTCCAAAGGGCATCCCAAGCAGATCCATTCCCCTACCCCTACATTTCCCCATGACTAATCCACCTAACCTAAACATCCCTGGGCACTATGGGACAATTTAGCATGGCCAAACCACCTACCCTGCAATCTTTGCACTGTGGGAGGAAACCGGAGCACCCGGAGGAAACCCACGCAGACACGGGGAGAATGTGCAAACTCCACACAGACAGTCACCCAAGGCTGGAATGAAACCCGGGTCCCTGGCGCTGTGAGGCAGCAGTGCTAACTGCTGAGCCGCCGTGCTGCCCTTAAGACTTAAGACTAAATTTATTTCCTGAAATTGATTAAGCAGCATTCAACAATCATGAAGATTGCAGGACTGAACAACTGATTAGATCTCTGATTCAACTCTTGTTCAGAAAAAATAAGAAAAAATATAATTTAGGACAATTATGCATTTTTACTTTTAAATTTTGATTGACAAATTTGAGCTCCTTCTAAGATTGTTCTTTGAGACCATAAAAATTATGAGTGGAAAGTATTATGAGCAGTTTCGGTCCCTTTATTTAAGGAAAAATTTCATTTCATTGGAGGCAGTTCAGAGAAGGTTCACTAGGATGATCCCTGGTATGGGAGGGATTGCTTTATTAGCAAAGGTTAAACATGGTAGGATTCTACCCACTGGAGTTTAGAAGAATGAGAGGTGATCTCATTGAAACATATCGGATTCTTAAGGAGCTTGACAGGGTAAATGTTAAGAAGGTGTTTCCCCTTATGATAGAGATTAGGACCAGGGAGCACAGTCTCAGAATAAAGGGGCACCAGTTTAAGACTGAGATGAGAAGGAATTTCTTCTTTCAGAGGATTAAGAGTCTTTGGAACTCCTTGCCTCAAAGAGCTGTGGGGGCAGAGCCCTTATGTATATTGAAGGCTGAGATAGATAGATTCTTAATCAGTCAGGGAATCGAGTGTTACAGGGAAAGGGCAGGAAAGTAGACATGAGGAATGTCAAATGAACCACGATCCTATTGAATGGGAGAGCAGGCTCAAGGGGCTGAATGGCCTACTCCTGTTCCGATTTCTGATAGTCAAACAGTGTTGTGATTTGAAATAATGAACAGTATTTAGATGTTTTCCAGGAGATTAGCACTAGCAGCAATGAAAACTAGCAAGAATGATAATAATTATAAATGCATTGCAAAAATTGGATGAAAAGTCATTTGGAAAGGAACAACGGAAGCATCAGCTGTGAAATGTATTGCTTTATTCATTGTTCTGAGAAATAATTAGATGAGCTGCAAGATGCATTAGATGGACTAACAGTTAGAAACTTCCATTGATGATGGGCCTACAAAAGGGTAGAAGGTTCAATATATTTCACTGAAGTCAGATTGTAGAATTATAAATACAGCGCCATTATTCTAGTGACAGTAAATATAGTTTTAATATTCATTTAATACTGAACAATGTTATGTTTTAATGTAAAGTATTTCAGTAGGAAAATGCTTATGCAAGATATTCAAAAAACATGGACTGATCATGTGTAGAAGTGAATATATGTGGATAGCATTGCTGCCTCACAGAGTCAGAGACCTGGGTTTGGTTTCAGGCTCCAGACTGCCGAGATGGAGGAAGCACATTTCCCCTGTGTCTGTATGTTCCCCATCCCCTCCCCTTCCTCCTCTTCAGGCGCTTTGTTAATAGAGATACAATTAGAAGTTTATTCTGATTAATGAAAAGTGAAAATTTGATTTTTACTGTGGTTTGTAGACTGAAAATCAATTAGATTTTTACTTCACTTTTTAAAAAATTGAGCAGTGTTTGATAAAATGGGGAGGCAATGGCCTAGTGGTATTATTGCTAGACCTATTAATCCAGAGACCCAGATAACATTCTGGGGACCCAGGTTCAAATCCTGCCACAGCAGATGGTGGAATTTGAATTCAATAAAAATATCTGGAATTAAGAATCTAATGATGACTGTGAATCCATTGTCAAAAAAACCCATCTCGTTCACTAATGTCCTTTAGGGAAGGAAACTGCCATCCTTACCTGGTCTGGCCTACATGTGACTCCAGACCCACAGCAATGTGGTTGACTCTTAGGGATGGGCAATAAATGCTGCCCTGGTCAGCAACACCCTCATCCTATGAATGAATAAAGAGAAAAAAATTAATAGCTAAACTTAACATTTTCTTCAGCTATTGTTGAAACAAAGAACAAAGATATTTACTCTTGATATCTGTCCATGATTGATTGGCCGAACAATAAATGAGTTAAATATTTCTTGAAATTTAACATGAAAAGCTGGTGTGAAAAATATTAGACTTGGAAATTGGTTACAGGAATCTAAGTGGTGTCAAAATAAAAACTCATTTGGTGTTTACAAACTGTGTTGGCCAAATGCTAGTTAGGTAATGGCCATGATTTTTAGAGCAAGTATTTAAAACAATATTTATTGTACACAACGGGCTCAAGAATTATAAGATTTTTCCATGTATTAGGGCTAATATCCACATCATACACTTCCATCATAAGGTCAGAAGTGGGGATGTTTACCGATGATTGGACAATGTTTAGCACCATTCGCGACTCTTCAGATACTGAAGCAGTCCATGTTCAAATGCAACAAGATCTGGACAATATCCAGGCTTGGGCTGACAGGTGGCACAGAACATTCGTGCCACTCAAATGCCAGGCAATGATCATCTTCAATAAGACTCACAACTAACCTTTGGCCCTTGATATTCATACTGAATCTCCCAACATCGACATCCCTGAGGTTATCATTGATCAGAAACACAACTGGACTCACCATATAAATGCAGTGGCTATAAGAGCAGGTCAGAGGTTAGGAATACTGCTGGGTGTAACTCACCTCCAGACTCCCCAAAGCCTATCCACCATCTACAAGAGTCAAGTCAGGAGTGTGATGGAATACTCCTCACTTGGCCCTGGATGGGGGCAGCTCCAACAACACTCAAGAAGCTTGACACCATCCAGGACAAAGCAGCCCCCGCTTGATTGGCACCGCATCCACAAACATCCCACTCTCTCCATCACCGACGCTCAGTCGCAGCAGTGTGTACTATCAACAAGGTGCACTGCAGAAATATCCTTAGACAGCACCTTCCAAACCCACGACCACTTCCATCTAGAAGGATAAGGGCAGCAGATACATGGGAACATCACCCCCTGCAAGTTCCCCTCCAACCCACTCACCATCCTGACTTGGAAATATATCACTGTTCCTTCAGTGCTGCTGGAATTCCCTCCCTAAGGGATATTGTGGGTCAACCCACAGCACATGGGCTGCAGCAGTTCAAGAAGGCAGCTCACCACCATCTTCTCAAGGGGGGCAACTAGGGACGGAGGCAATAAATGCTGGGCCCAGCCAGCGAAGAACATGTCCCACGAGTGAATAAAAGAAGTCAGCAAACCATAAAAAAAAGCTGAAGGGCATTTTTCTGTGCTTTAGATTTCTATGACTCTAAGACTCTCAGGCAACAGTTCGATAATGTGTTCCTTAGGCTTAAAAAAAAGGATTTTCTGACAATTGGGAGCTAACAAAAATTAAACAAATTCTACTATTGTTGACTTCAAAAATAATGTGAAATTTACCATGATTTTTGATTTGAACAAGAATTATATTTTTTTTCAATTAGTGGACTGGAAGAGAGCATTACATATGCATTTTTTCTTGGGCCGAAGGTTATTTGTATATAAAAGAAAGGTCTGCAGATGGTGGGAATCAGGAGCAAAAGTAGAAATTGCTGAAGAAACTCAGCAGGTCTGGTAACATCTGTGATGAGAAAGCAGAGTCAATATTTTGACCCAATGACCCTTCATATTGCTATAAGCATACATTTGCTACAAATGAAATAGGCAATGATAAAATTGTTACAGCGATAATTGCAATGGTCTTATTTACGCATATATGTGTAATTTGTAAATTATAGAGAAGTAGATTTCGATATTTATCAGGTTGTTAATGGTGTTATTTGAACTAAACAAATATAGATGAATTTTGAATTAATATTGGGGAATAAAACTGTTATCAACACATTGATATTTGAACTTAGTCCTCAAAGAGTTAAAAAATTAAAAATCAAGATTTTCTAAGTGATTTGGGGTTACAAATAGACTGGAGATTTAAAATATATTAATGACTTCCACAGATTTAACTTGTTCTGCATTAGCTGAATTCATACACGAAAAAAAAACATTTCATTGCTTTTAGAGCGTATATCTGCAGAGAATTCGGGACTTACTCATATTTTTTGCAAAAAACACATGTTGTATTAAACTGAACAATAATTTGAAATTCTCATGTAACTATAGTATGGCTTTACAATGTGGTTTTTACTTTTTTGAGCCATGGGTACCACAAAGTCTGTTGGAAGCCAATAATATAAACAGCTTGTGAGGACTTGGGCCTTTTCTTTAAGTTAGAACACTAGATGCAGCATGAATGGGTGGAGTCAGGCTCCCTCAGAACTAGGATTTCCGTTTAGCTTTTAGCAGTTGTTGGGGTTCTGAACTTGGTTGTTGAAGCTGCCATACCTCTGTCTCTCCCAGAATTTTCTTTCCTCCTGGACTGGAGAAACAACGCATGTAAGACAATCTATTTGACTGAATTTGCCTTTGACAAGGGTGTGTTTCTGGGATGTTATTATATTGGAACAGTTACTGTTTAGTCACTAAATAATCTATCATGTTATTAAGTTTTCCAACCAAGTTAAAGTTATACCAATTCTTCTTACTTTTGTCTGTATTTTAACTGTAGTTTAAGAATTAAGTCTGCTTTACTTAAAGCCAAGGGACCAAGCAATCTAATTACATCTGGAACACAGCACCTTACACTTGCCTTTCAGTAAGATCACACTTATGGTCTAGGCTATCACCTGGATAAATTTAAATGGGATCGGTCTGGTCCATAAGGAATTGGGGTCTGTTGCTGGGATCTTAATCTCTAATTGGGTTTAGGATATTGAACTCAAAGGCAGTGAGTAGTGTGTGTTGGTGTTTTCAATTCCAGTTTTTGCATCTAGTTGATTTAAACAGGGTGTGCCTTGTGTAATAATGGCTCTTTCAGTCACTAAAATTTTCCTGAGGGTGGAAGAATTCACTTCAAGTAGTTTACAGAAAGCGATCAAGACAGAGCTTTCAGAACTGGTGAAGAAGGGTCTAGGCCCGAAATGTCAGTCTTCCTGCTACTCTGATGCTGCTTGGCCTGCTGTCTTCATCCAGCTCTACACCTTGTCATCTCAGATTCTCCAGCATCTGCAGTTCCTACTAAGTCGAGGCTGGAGTTGCCTGTGCAATAGAACAGCATTGACAATTGTTAGGAATACAATCAGAGTCATTGGAAATGGGCGAAATTCAATTGGAATTGAAGCAGCTTGAACTTGAGCCGATGGCGAGGGGAAAAGAAAAAGAAAAGGAAATGAAATGGTTTGAATAGCAATTAAAAGCAGAAGAAAAAGAACAGGAAAGAATAGCCCCGGCAGAACAAAAAGAAAAGGAAAGGATGTCCGTAGCAGAAGAAAGGGAGAAGGAGAAATGTTTTGAACTTCAGAAGTTGTCAATGAAAGGGAAAAGTCAACTTAAAATGGTGAATGTAGGAGGAAGGAGTAGTGATGAGGACATTGATGATGACCAAACCATAGCCAAAAGCCTGGTGAGGATATATTTCAATACGTTCAAGCATTGACAAAGTTTGATGAGAAGGAGGTAGAAGATTTTTCTTTCATTTCAGTTGAGAAAGTGGCTAAACAAATGAAATGGCCAGTGGCCATGTGGGTTTTGTTGATCCAAACAAATTTGTTGGGTACAGCCAGTATGTATTTGCATCACAATCAGAAGAAGTATCTGGGGAGTATAATGAAGTGAAAAATACTGTCTTCAGTGCATATGCCTACAGACAATGTTACAGAATCTAAGGAGGGAACTTAGTCAAATGTACATGGAGTTTAAAAGGATCAAACAAATTAAGTGTGATACGTGGATAAGGGCATTGAAAATTGATCAAACATAAGACGCTCTGAGGAAGACAATTATTTTAGAGAAGTTCAGACTTGCATTTCCTGAACTAATGAGAACTCATGTGGAAGAGCAGAGTTGAAACGGCAAGATGAGCAGCAGAAATGGCTGATGATCACAAGTTGGTTCATAACACAAAGTTTGGCTTCCAGCATCAATTTCAGTCTGTCAGGGACAGGAATTGGGGTAAAGAGAAATCCTCAGGTGGTAAGGGAGAAGGAGATCTCATTGAAAATAATAAAGATAGCTCACCGCAGGGGTAAAAAGGAAACTCATGAGGTGGAAAGGGAAGTCAAAAAGATCCAGCCCTTTCATGCAATAGAGTAGGGCACACAAAGCGATTTAGAAAAAGCACTGGGGAGACAGATGTGGGAAAACAGGATAAGCCAGTGAGTTTGGTTGAAGTGGTAAAGGCGATACCAGTGGAAGCTAAAAAGCTGCAAAAGAATGTACTCCCTGGTCAGGGGTTGCTAATAAGAAAGTGCTAGATCTCTTTAAAGAATTTACCTGTGTGGGTAAGGTTCACTCATGTGTACCAGGAGGAGTAGGTAAAGGGATGAAGATTTTAAGAGATACAGGAGCAAGTCAGGCTTTGATGGTGGGAGATGGACAGGCATGTAATTCAGAAGGACTATTGCCAGAGAAAGTGGTAACGTGTGGAATTTATGGTGGGAAGAACAGTATTCTATTGTGTAAGGTGAGGTTGGAGAACCTAGTGAAAAGTGGTAAAGTGGTGAGCAGGAGTATTAGAGAAATTCTCATTTCCGGAAATGCAGTTTATCCAAATATGGCTGGATCCCAGGTGGCCGTGATGCCTCCTGTGGTTAAAAAGCCAGTGAAAAACGACAACTGAGATGTTAGAGGAATTACATCCTGGGAATTTTCCTGACTGTGTGGTAACAAGGTCAGGTTAAAACGGGAGGAGCATTTAAAGATAAGGAAGGTCATGTTCCATTGTCATGTTCCATGTTTAATCAAATGGTTGAGAAACAAAAAAACATGACCAGGTGGAGGACAAAGTGGATACTTTTAGTTCAGAGAGGTTAGTCAAAAAGTTGGGAATAAAAAGTCAGTAGCATCAAAAATCTTACACAGAAGAAGAATGAGTATATCCCAGAATGGTGTGGCATGGTGGCTCAGTGGTTAGCACCACTGCCTTGCAGTGCATAGGGACCGGGGTTTGATTCCACTCTTGGGTGACTGTCTGTTTGGAATTTGCACATTCTTCCCGTGTCTGCATGGGTTTCCTCCCACAGTCCAAAGATGTGCAGCTTAGGTGGATTGGCCATGCTAAATTGCCCCATAGTGTTCAGGGATGTATAGATTGGGTGGGATAATTTGAGGTTTGGTGTGGACTTGTTGGGCCAAAGGGCCTGTTTCCACACTGTAGGGATTCTATGATGTTACTGTCTTAAAATGATGTCTTGATGGGGAAATGGAGGCCATCACACATCCAGGCCAATGAGAAATGGGCAGAAGTTCATCAGGTTGTACTACCAGTGGGTTACAGAAAGAAGATGTTGTGAGTAGCATTAGCATTACAGTAGGAGGTCATTTGGGAGTAAGGTAAACTGAAACCAAAATACAAAAACATTTTTACTGGTCTGGACTGCATAAGGATGTAATTGAATTTGTCAAACAAGTCATACACATCAAATAATAGGAAAACCTTTTGGCACTGATAAAACCAGCACCTTTAATACCTATTCCAGCAATTGAGGAACCTTTTACAAGGGTCTTTGTTGATTGCATAGGACCCCTCCCTAAAACAAAAGGTGGGAATCTGTATTTGTTGACCATAATGAATGTGACCACTAGGATTTCCAGAGGCCATTCCATTCCACAATATTACAGCTAAAAGGACTGCAGAAGAGTTACTCAAATTTTTCACTCAATACGGGCTACTCTCAGAGATACAACCAGACCAAGGGTCAAATTTTACATCAAAATTATTCAAGGAGGTTATGGATAGCTTCGGAATGAAACAATTTAAATCAACTGTGTACCATCCAGAAGCAAAAGGAACATCAGAATGGGGGCATGAAACTTTAAAGACCGCGTTGAGGGCTTTATAGTCATGACAATCAAAGGAATTGTACGTTTTGCATTTTGGAATCAACTTTTTTCAATCCATTTGGATTAGTTTTCAGGCATGATGTGAGACAATCACTGAAATTAATTCAGGAAAAGTTGGTTTGTCAGAATTCAGAGACCACATGTTTGAACTATGGGTCAAACTTTAGGGAAACATTCAATAGAGCGGGTGAGTTGACTAAACAGCATTTGAAAGCAGCACAGCATGTGATGAAACAGGAACGGACAAGAAATCAAAAACACATAGATTTTCTCGAGGAGGTAACGTGACAGTGTTACTAGCAGTGGGATTGAATCTTTAAAAGCAAGGTTTAGTGGAAATTACCAAATTGAAAGGAAATTGATTGAGGTGAATTACTTGATAAGAAAGCTAGACAGAAGGTAAACTCGCAGACGGTGCCCTGTGAATATGCTCAAAAGATTTTTTTGTTAGGGATAAGCGATGATGCTGCCATTTTAAGAGGTTATTGCGTCCTTTTTATTGAAGAGAGGTTGTAAGATAGAGGTGCCAAGCTGTTTCTAAGGTAGTTAACAACTTGTGAGTCCTTGGGCTTTTTTTTAAAGTTAGAACAATGGAAGCAGCCTGGGTGTAAGCAGCTCTCACAGACCAAGCTTTCTAGTTTTTATTCCCTTTTTTTTATTTTTAGGGTTACTTTTAATCATAAGCCTTTGGGTCTCAAAAGAGTTGGGAGTTCAGTGAATGTCTCTTGGCTGCTGTCCTCTCTAAATTTACTCTTGGTGTTGTTTCCTCTTCGATTGGAGAACTGCATGTAAGCATCTGTGTCTGAAATAGTCTTTTTGTCAAGGGGCGTGTTTATGGGATGTTACTATATCAGAACAGTTAATTAGTAACATTTATTGTATCTATTATTGGGTTAAGTTTTCCAGTATTTAGGTTATTCTAAATTCCTCTTTATTTTGTTTGTATTTTAACTATAGTGTTTAAATAAATTGTTTTGCTTAACATCAAGTAGTTTGACCAGTTGTATCACATCTGCAACACACACTTCACACCTACTTTTAAAATAAGAAAAAGTAAGGTTTTAGAGTACCTTCTTAAAATATTGTGAGGGGGTCTGATCTGATCCATAGCAAATGATAAGCAAAAGGAGAATGCGGCATTTCTTTTAATTCAGAGTGAAGAACTAAACACAGATAATTATTGTGAAACTTGAAAGCGTTCGGAAAAGATTTACAAGAATGTTGCCAGGGTTGGAGGGTCTGAGCTACAGCGAGAGGCTGAATAGTCTGGAGCTATTTTCCCTGGAACATCGGAGGCTGGGGGTGACCTTATAGAGGTTTACGAAATCATGAGGGGCATGGCGAGGGTGAATAAGCAAGGTCTTTTTCACAGGATAGTGGAGTCCAAAACTAGAGGGAAAAGATTTAAGGTGAAAGAGGAAAGGTTTAAAAGGGACCTAAGGGGCAAACTTTTCATGCAGAGGGTGGTGCATGTATGCAATGAGCTGCCAGAGGAAGTGGTGGAGGCTGGTATAATTACAACATTTTAAAAGCATCTGGATGGGTACATGGGTAGGAAGGGTTTAGAGGGATATGGGCCAAATGCTGGCAAATGGGATTCGATTTATTCAGGATATCTGGTTGGCATGGGCGAGTTGGACTGTATGGTCTATTTCCGTGCTGTACATCTCTATGACTCTATGAATTTGAGATTCCTCAAATTAAATTAGATAATGAAGACATTCTCAAAAATTTTGATAAATTATTGAGTTAC
The DNA here is from genome assembly GCF_021869965.1 of Rhincodon typus. Lineage (NCBI taxonomy): Eukaryota > Metazoa > Chordata > Chondrichthyes > Orectolobiformes > Rhincodontidae > Rhincodon > Rhincodon typus. Next base: position 4,224,197 of record NC_063379.1, on the reverse strand, counting down.
CTTCCAGAGGAAAGTCAAAATTACCCAAAAATGTTCTTACAGTTACATGGAGAGATATGTGGAAATAAACTCAGGAATACTAACATGATTACACATGATGTAGATGTAGAAAATTAAGCATAATCCTTATTGGCTTAACCCTCTAAAGTTAGCACAGGTTCGAAAACAGATTGAAAATATGCTCAAAAAGGATTTGCAGCAACAGGAGCTCACCCATAGTAATGACGCCAAAACCAGATGGTACCCAATGCCTATGTATTGATTACTCTAAAGTCAACGCAGTTATGAAATCTGAATCATCTCCTGTTCCATGTTTGGAAAACTATATTGAGAAGGTACGAGTAACACCTCATAACAAATGCTGGACTTAGTCAAAGGATACTGGCAGGTACCTTTACTGAGATAATGAAGGGAATTTCAGCTTTTGTGACACCGAATGGACTTTACCAGTTTAAATTTATGCCATTTTGTACGAAAAATGCATCAGCCACATTTCAAAGACTAACCAATAAAGTCATTTCTGGAAGAAAGAATTGTATGGAGTCCTGGTGACTTTTAGTCATACATGGAAGGAGCATTTGCAGCATCTGTCGGAATTGTTTGATCTACTTTGGGAAGTGGGCTTGGTGATAAACCTGGCTAAGAGTGAGTTTGCAAAAGCCCACATCACATCCTGAGACCGTATCATTGGGTAAGAATAAAGTGCATTTTGCTTAAAACCGAGTCGATCCAATTGAATTACATATGGAACACGTCACCTTACATTTGCCTTTAAGTAATATAGAAGTTATGGTGCAAGCTGTCTCTGTGATATATTTGAAGGGGATTTGGTCTGATCCATAACACTTACAATAACGGCGATAGAAATGTATTTGGGCATTTTATATAATTATTGAAAGCACAGGAGCATGCTGAAGGAACAGATATAAGGGGTGCCAATTTAAGACTGAGATGAGGAGGAATTTCTTCCCTCAGAGGGTTCACAGTCTTTGGAACTCATTGTCACAGAGAGCTGTGGAGGCAGTGTCCTCGTGTATATTTAAGCCTGAGATAGATAGATTCTTGAACAGTCGGGGAATCGTGGGTTACAGGGAAAGGACAGGAAAATGGACGTGAGAAATATTGGACCAGCCAAAATCCAATTGCATGGCAAAGCAGCCTTGGAGGTCTGAATAGCATACACCTATTCCTATTTCATAATGTCATCCAGTCTTATAACTTAGGGGTGTTACTGAAATGCCTAATAATTAAAACTTTTCAAAGTGGATGCAACAGGCAGTTAGTGGAACTGCTGTTCTGAGGAAAGGTCACCAGACCTAAAAGATTAAGTCCGATTTCTCTTCACAGATGCTGCCAGACCAGCTGAGCTTCTCCAGCAACTTCTGTTTTCGTTTCTGATTTACAGCATCCGCATTTCTTTCAGTTTTTACATGCTACTTTTGGACATAACAATAACTAAATAGTGCCTCTTTCTATTTGATTGGGTTATGCCAAACCATCAAAAACTGGATTTTTAAAAGCTTTGTTCATGAGACATGGGTCTCACTAGCTGTGCCAGCATTTATTGCCCACTCCAATTGCCCTTGAGCAGTTGGTAATGAACTGCCTTCTTGAACAGCTACCATTCATGTGCTGTAGGTAGACCCACAACGCCCTTAGGATGAGAATTCCAGGATTTTGATCCAGCAATAGTGAAGGAGCAGTGATATATTTACAAAATCAGAAGTCACACAACACAAGGTTATAGTCCAAGATAGTAGGAACTGCAGATGCTGGAGAATCCGAGACAACAAGGTGCAGGGCTGGATGAACACAGCAGGCCAAGCAGCATCATAGGAGCAGAGAGGCTGACGTTTCGGGCCTAGACCCTTCATCAGAAAAGGGGGAGGGGAAGGGGGTTCTGAAATAAATAGGGAGAGAGTGGGAGGCGGATAGAAGAGGGATAGAGGAGAGGATAGGTGGAGAGGAAACAAACAGGTCGAAGAGGCGGGGATGGAGCCAGTAAAGGAGAGTGTAGGTAGGGAGTTAGGAAGGGGATAGGTCAGTCCAGGGAGGACGGACAGGTCGAGGGTGCGGGATGAGGTTGGTCGGTAGGAGATGGAGGTGCGGCTTGAGGTGGGAGGAGTTTACTGGCTCCATCCCCGCCTCTTCGACCTGTTTGTTTCCTCTCCACCTATCCTCTCCTCTATCCATCTTCTATCCACCTCCCACTCTCTCCCTATTTATTTCAGAACCCCCTTCCCCTCCCCCTTTTCTGATGAAGGGTCTAGGCCCGAAACGTCAGCCTCTCTGCTCCTATGAAGGTGCTTGGCCTGCTGTGTTCATCCAGCCCTGCACCTTGTTGACAAGGTTATAGTCCAACTGGTTCAATTGAAATCACAAGCTTTCGGAGTGGAGCCCCATCGTCAGATGAAGTGACCTCACTTCACCTGATGCAGGGGCTATACTCCAAAACCTTGTGATTTCGAATAAACTTCTTGGACTATAACCTGATGCTGTGTGACTTCTGACTTTGTCCAAATGCAGTCCAACACCGGATCCTCCACATCATTATATATTTACAAGTCAGGATGATGAGTGGCTTCCAGGGTGCTTTAAAAGTGGTGGATATTGAGCAGAGCGTTGAATGTGATAGGTGCGTTCTTGTGTGAACTTGCGCTATAGAAATTGCATAAAAATTTGCATTTTAGGGAAATCGCTATACCTGTATGGTAGAAAGTTCACCTAATCCAAACAGCATACACTACTTATCAATCGTGTTATAGCCAATTCACATTAATGAAGCATGCGTTCCAACAGAAATACTTGTAGTTGTTACATTTATGGATTTAAAACAATTATGAGAACACACAGTGCTTGGAGTAATATGTGGCTTTTAAAGTAAACTGAGGAACAAATTAAAATATTTTCAAATTCAAAACAGTCAAATAATTTTCTGTCCTGTTTTTAATGGTTTGCAGTAACAGTTAACATTTTTTGGAATAAATATTGAAGAGTGAGTTATAATTAATGATCTACAATGTAACTGGATCTTGCTTGCATTTCTTGGAATAATAATTATAGCTTTTAAATTGTTTATTGAATTTCACGACAAATACTTGGTGAGTGGACTAGATTATAACTGGACAAGTTATGTAATATTGTACTGGAAACAAAAACAGACAATCAATGTGCTTATGGAACAAAGAAAAAAAAATCAGGTTAACGCTCCCTTTTGGAGTAAGTAATGATGTGAAAGTCATAGTCATTATTATGAATAAGTAATTGGAGGTATTATGCAATTATTTTAATTTCATTGAATGGTATCTAAACTTATTATTCAAATGAAAAAAAGTGTTCAATATTTTCAAACAATCTCTGAACGCGTTAATTAGATATTCTCTGTGATTAGTGGAATGTCAAAATATATATTATTGAATTCAACAATAATTAGACAGTTATGATAATTGCTCCAAATCGTTACTTATTTTTTTGCAAGACTCATAATCTGTTACTATTACTCTATTTGTGCTGAGAGTAGAGCTAAACAACACAGGGCTTTTAACTGTCTTCAGTGTATTCAACAAAAGCTATTCATTTAACATGTAGAATAAAACAAAAATTGTGCATAATGGAAACACAATGAGGAGTCATTTAACGTTCTTATTGAAGTGAGGAAAGTTCAGAGAATCTGAAAAGGCTTCTAACTGAAAATAAAACTTCAGTTAATTACATACATTGCAAGTAAATGATGATTCAGAAATCAACGCTGGTTAACAACATTAACAACATTTTTCTTTGAACGATTGCACTAAAACTGGTTAGAATAAACATTTGTTTAGAATAAACATTTAAAGGTCATTGAAATAATTATACATGTGCCGATTCTTTGATTTGCCACTTTTAAATTGTACGTCATGATTTACTGCATTAATCAATAATTTGTCATTTCATGTTTTATTGGATTGTTAAACATTCTACTTGTATTTTCATTATTCGATTGAAAAGTGATTATACTTGTTGTGATTGTTGTCTGAACAAATTATTTTATTTAATTGAAAGTATCGGAATGAATAAGTAAGTATTTACAACAGAAATTGCTGGAAAAGTTCAGCAGGTCTGGCAGCATATGTGAAGGAAAAAACAGAGTTAACATTTTGGGTTCGATGACCCTTCCTCAGAACTCTTGAGTTCTGAGGAAGCGTCACCAGACCCAATATAACATTCATGTTCATTACCGAATTAATTTCTTCCTAGTTCTGAGCCAAATGTCTAAATATTGATCAAACTAAAATTCTACACAAAAAATTCCACCGCTGTTGCTCAGTTCAACACGGACAGTAAATTTTGAATTCTTGTATATCCTACACTTTTGGACAAAAATGGAAGTTATCTTCAGCTGTAGTGGAGATAGTAGGAACTGCAGATGCTGGAGAATCCGAGACAACAAGGTGCAGGGCTGGATGACTCGGGGACCGCTTTGCAGAACACCTACGCTCAGTTCGCAATAAACAACTGCACCTCCCAGTCGCGAACCATTTCAACTCCCCCTCCCATTCCTCAGACGACATGTCCATCCTGGGCCTCCTGCAGTGCCACAACGATGCCACCCGAAGGTTGCAGGAACAGCAACTCATATTCCGCTTGGGAACCCTGCAGCCCAATGGTATCAATGTGGATTTCACAAGTTTCAAAATCTCCCCTCCCCCCACCGCATCCCAAAACCAGTCCAGCTCGTCCCTGCCTCCCTAACCTGTTCTTCCTCCCACCTATCCCCTCCTCCCACCTCAAGCCGCACCTCCATCTCCTACCGACCAACCTCATCCCGCCCCCTTGACCTGTCCGTCCTCCCTGGACTGACCTATCCCCTTCCTAACTCCCTACCTACACTCACCTTTACTGGCTCCATCCCCGCCTCTTCGACCTGTTTGTTTCCTCTCCACCTATCCTCTCCTCTATCCCTCTTCTATCCGCCTCCCCCTCTCTCCCTATTTATTTCAGAACCCCCTTCCCCTCCCCCTTTTCTGATGAAGGGTCTAGGCCCGAAACGTCAGCCTCTCTGCTCCTATGATGCTGCTTGGCCTGCTGTGTTCATCCATCCCTGCACCTTGTTGTCTCGTTATCTTCAGCTGATTTGTCACATTACATGATTAATTCTTTTTATCCAACCATGTATACCCAGAAAAATTTTAATTTTAGTTTCAAGAAAAACAGCTTTGAACATATTGAGTAGTTTTATTTATATTTGTTCAAACATTATTTATCAATGTATAATAATTGTATGATTATGTCTGTGCTTCTTTCTTCCAAAAAAGATAGTTCTTTTCAATAATCAATTAACGTATATATCTGTTTCATTCAAACAACATTACATTTTAATCCTCAGTTTATTGATCTTAATGGATCTCTAATCAACATCAGAGCAAACTACTTTGCAAATATGGATTTATTCCATTTGTTATAATTCTAACATTCATTTTCACTTCATTGTCATTAGCACAAGCGAATTACATTTTCAGCTAACCAAGTTAATAGATGAACTGATTTTTAATTGTTAACTTTGTTATTTTCATTCCAATATCCTCAAAATCATCGAACTATTCATGGCTCCAGTAACCACTGGATTCACTTAAATTATTCTTCTGCTCAACAAACATCACAAATGTTTGATTATTTCCCACCTCAACAAAATCTCAGAATCTGTGAACTCCAATCCTTACAGTTTATTTTCCAATGTTGAAAAGTTTGATAATTCTTCTCACCAGTAACAGCTGTACATTTCTAATTTTTGCCAATCTACGTTTATTCACAGACTGGGTACTGTTCACTTTACGTAACGAATTTGAGATCTAAGTATGTTTCCCATAATTGGTACATCTAACCATATACAGTTCATCAGTCATGGTGAATACCTTTTAAATGTTCAGTCCAATCACTACACTGAATATTGCTCAAAAGGTTGAAGTATATACTGCTTTTTAAAGTAACTTCAAACTATCTCGCTGCTTTCAGTCTAGTAATCTGTTTCTACAAATAATGCTTATTACACTGATTTTGAAAACTGTTAAAGAACTGTCAGGAACAGAAAACACATTCAAAATTCTCTTAATGGTTCACTCATAATGCACAGACGATTCACAGGGCAGCACAGGCAGGTTGGGCCAAAGGGCCTGTTTCCATACTGTAGACCTCTATGACTCTATGACAATATCTATTTGTTAATATGCAATAATTTATAGAAATGCAGCAAATATCAAATTAATGTTGAAATCAATGGCAGCTCTGATTTTGTACTGATCATCAAACTACATAAATATTCAATGAAAATGCTCATAGTAAATGTATATAACAAGACAGTGCAGTAAGGAGGTTAAATGACTAATCCTTGTCCTGTGTAGTCATAACAGTGAATGTTTAAGTGATGAACCACGGAACCATCATTTTAAATGCCTGGGCCCAGTGAGTCAACTCATTTCTACGCATTTAAGTGGCAATATAAGGTTCCTCATTATTCCTAAGTATACTAATGGCATTTTAAAAATATAATTGTTGTTGATATCTATTATCAAAATTAATTCTTCAATCCAGGAGTGCTATAAATGTGGAATTTTGGCTCAATACAGCAACCGATGAAAAGACATGACACTGCATAGTCTCCCAATCATTGTGAATGTCGATTTATTATCTTAACAGTGTAAACCCAGTTGAGTTGATTTGAATATATTTCATTTCAATGCCACCATTTATGAAATTTCTAATTTCAATAACAGCTAAACATTTTTCATGCTGAACCTCATTCAATTTATACATTTTTTGTGTACTCAAACTCATTACATCCCTTTGTTGTTTCATGAAACAATCGCAGCAAATCTTCAATTCTTGGAAGTCGTATATTTTTGGAAAGAAGCGAAATTGTCTTCAGCTGAATAGTCACATGGAATGACTAGTTCTTTTTATCCAATCATGTATATTCCAGAAATATTTTAATTTTCATTTCAAGAAAAGCAGCTTTGAACATATTGAAGAGTTCTATTTATTTTCATTCTAACATTATTTATCAATGTATAATAATCACACAATCATGTCAATGCTACTTTCTACCAACTGTCATGAGATTCATATTTAATTAAGGCTATTATTGCTCAGTTACATCATCACTGTAAATTACTCATTCTTTTTGGCAGTCCAATACACACAGGAATTATCTAATTAATTCCCAGTCCAATTATTACAATAAACATCTGATTAGTTTTCATTTGAGTGACCACAGTAAGCATGTGCTTATAGTCCTGCCCTTCCTGTGTGGGAACATTATGAAGGGTTCTTGAGGAGCTCTGGGTAATGTCTCTACTACTAGACCAGGAGATGTGGGTTCAATTTCCACCTTCAAGAGAGATGTGTCAGAGGTGATCTGAATGTTGATTAGAAAATATCTTAGTGCAGATTGAATTGCTTTTCAATCCAACATTAGATCTACTTCCGAGGGGTTGTTCATTACCATAATCACAGGATCTGTCATTTCTTTTCTTCAGGTAGAAGTGTCTATCTAATTATGCTGGTTTGAAATTCCTGGCAAATATTTGACAAAGTGGCAGTCTTAAAGATTAAAAGTCTAAAAGAGAAGCTTTTCTATTTGTTTAAACTGAAGAGATAAATCCATCCAACTATTTTTCAAACAGTGAGTAGTGGAATTGCACATCTAATCAGGATGCAAATGTCTAAGTATCGATTATTCTGAAATACAATTTGGCAAAAACATTTGAAAAAGAAGATTAGGACATTATTATTGTTCATTCCCACAGATCAAACGTACAAATATAAATCAAAAGAACTGTGAATGCTGCAAATCAGAAACAAACACAGAAATTGCTGGAAAAGCTCAGCAGGTTTGGCAGCATCTGTGGAGAGAAATCAGAGTTAATGTTTCAGGTCTGATGAAACAAGGAAAGTTCTGAGGAAGGGTTACTGGACCAGAAATGTAAGCTTTGATTTCTCTTCCCAGATGCTGCCAGACCTATTGAGTTTTTCCAGCAATTTCTGTGTTTGTTTCAAATATATAAATCCTTGTTCCCGAGTCCAAAAAAAGAGGCAAAAAGCATTGTTTTCTAGCGCAATGAAAAAAAAGCCACTTCATATTATTATTCAGTCTGATAACTACCTAACATTTATTACTAAATATTGCAATTTGTGTAAGTATTGTTATGTTCTTTGATCAAATTAACTTTCTCATTGTTGTTCATGATTTGCCAGAAATTTGTTGAAATTTTCCACATACTCATGTTGACTGTAAGCTGGAAATGCTTTGAAAGTATTGGAATATGTTCACTTCAATATTGATTTGTTATGTTTTTCACTTATGGCATGTTGTTTTTAATTGCCTTTCACTTAACAATTCAAGTGCATTTTAAAAGTTTGTTCACTTCAATTAAGACCTTTCACAGCCAATTAATAATCTGTTCCTAAATCACATAAAATCTAAATGTCATTGAAATCAAAGCTCACAAAAAACACTGCACATAAAGCCACACAAAGGCCTTCATGATCATCTAATTACTGTTCAGTGGAATACTCATGGTAAGTTTCATTTGTTCTCGATAAACACAGTAAACAATTGGTTATCCTTCCATTCAATAAATACAATGGATAGCTTCTTGTTAAGTATCTATCTAATAATCATTGCGATAAATGTGTAATTTTGGCTCAGTATATCAACAGCTGCAAACATTTTGAACACGTGTTCATTACACCTATTTATCTGTTTCTTCAGAGCAAATATCAAAGTGCTACCTCCGTAAATGTCATTGGCTGTATCTTTCGTTTACTGCAATACTCATGTTCATTAACTACTTGTTTTCCTTCCAATTCTGATACAAACATCTAAAGAATGGTCAGTCTAAAAGTGACATGAATTTTAAATTGTTCTCTCCTCAAGAAATCCAATGGAAGGAAATATACAATTCTTAAACTGTCGATAATTTTGAACCAAAAAAAAATTATTTTCAATAATCACTGAATGCCTGATGCTTTTTTTCAATTTGCTAACATTGCATTTTAATCCTCCATTACTGATCTCAATAAATATCTCACCAATATCAGTGCAAACTGATTTGAAAATAATGCATTATTTTATTTGTTAAAATTCTAACATTCATTATCACTTTATTGTTATTACCATAAGTGAATTGTATTTTACCTGATCAAAGTTCATAGATGAAGTGATTATTTTAACTGTTAATTTTGTTATTTTCCATCCAATATCTTCAAAATCATCAAAGTATTCATGGCTCCAGTAACTGCAGTAAACACACGATTATTCTACTGATCAACAAATGTTTGATTATTTTCCACATCAACAAAATCTCAGAACATCTAAATGCTTTTCACTCTATTGCTTATAGATCATTTACCAAAATTGAAAAGTTTGATAATTTCTGTATGCTTTTTCTAACCAGTAACATCCGTACATATCTAAATTTTGCAAGTCTACAGTCATTCCAAGGCAGGCTACTGTTCACTTTAGTAAGTGAATTTGAGGACGAAGAATTTTTCCAGCAACCGGTAGAACATCTAACCGTATATTATCATGGTGAATACTCCTTAAATATTCAATCCAATCATTACACTGCATATTGCTCAAAAGTTTGAAATATATACTACTTTTTAAACCTCAGCGGTAACATCAAAATATCAAACTGCTTTCAGTTCAGTAATCGGTTTGTGCAAATATTGTTTCATACAATGATGTTGAAAAAAGTGTTAACGATTTGACAAGAGCAGGAAACAAAATCAACATTCTCTTATTGTTTACCTCAAAATGCGCAGACAGTTCACTGGGCAACATGGGGAAGTTGGGCCAAAGGGCATCTTTCCATACTGCAGACCTCAATGACCCTATGACAATATTTATTTTTTAACCGACAAGAATTTACAGAAATGCAGAAGGTACCAAACTAATGTTGAATTCAATGACAGGTCTAAATTTGCATTGATCATCAAATGACAGAAATTTTCAATGAAATGCTCAGAGTAAATGTGTATAACAGGACAGTGCAGTAAGGAGGTTAAATGGCTAATTTTTGTCCTGTGTAGTCATCATAGTTAATGTTTAAATGATAAACCATGAAACCATCATTTTAAATGCCCAGGATCAGTGATTCAACATTGGGCTGTGTAAATGTCAATACTTGACCATCATTTGACTGCATTAGAGAGTCAAACATTTCTTCACTCCACTAATCCTCATAATTGTCTAAATTTTATTTACTCCATCATTTCAGAGAATGTCGAGTTGTTAACAGTGCAGTCTGTTTGAATGGAATTAAATAGTTTTTCATTTCAATGCCAACACTGAATAATTATAGAGTTTATTTCAAAATAGCGTGTGAATGTCTAAATATTGCTTATTCAAGGATTTAATTTGCAAAAACGTTTTGAAAAACATTCAGCACATCATTATTGTCATTGTCAACATTACAAATACATAAATCCTTATTCACCAGGCCAATCAAAATGTAAAAAAAATCGATTCCTTGTTCAGCGAAATGAACACACACAACTTCACATTATTCTTCAGTCTGCTGATCACCTGACATTTTTCACTGAGTTCTTGTAAATGCTGGTAAATTTCTTGTAAAAATCCTTCGATCAAATTAAATTTCTAATTGAGGTTCAATTCATAAATTGTTTTCATTTTTCCACTCAATAACTGATCTCGACTCTGAGTTTGAAATACATTGACAATATTGGATATTGTTTACTTGAATATTGATTTTCTATATCGCGTGATGCTTTTATGTCCGTTTAGCCAAACTAACGGGTTAATTTCAAAGTTTAACAATGTCAGTTGGGATCTTTAAAATCTGATTATTAAGAGGTTCCTAGATCACATAAAATGTCTCAACTTTATAGAATTCAATGCACAGACAGCACTGCACTTAAAACCACACAATGGCCTTTCTAATCAGCTAATGACTGTTCAGTAGAATATTTTAAGTAAGTATCTTATTGTTCTTGTGCTTTAGGGAAGGGAATCTACTATCCGTACCTGAAGCGACCTGTATGTTATGTTGGACCCACAGCCATGTGGTTGACATTGAACTGCCCCCTGTCATTCAGGAATGGGCAAAAAGATACTGGCTCAGCCAATGATATAGACATCCCATCAACGAATAAACAAAACAAGAAAACATATGGTTATCATCAAATCCAACAAATGCAATAGATAACTTTCTTATATTTTCAGTCCATTAAGTACACAAAATACATGTTCCACAGACCAAAAATCATGCTCTATTACTAATGGCTGATGATGTCAGTAGCAACATATATCTCAATGATGATAATCCAGAATATTTGCAAGTTTTCCAGGAAGCATGCGTCCAATTATGGTCTCTTAATGTGTAATTTTGGTTCAACACATCAACAGCTGTAATTGTTTTGAACACATCTCCCTTAAACATATTTATGTGTTTATTGAGACAGATATTTTAATATTGCCAGTGTAAATGACTGTATCTTTCACTCAATTTAATATTCATGTTCATTACCTATTTAATTTCTTCCTAATCCTGATACAAATGTCTAAACATTGATCATACTAAAAATCACAAGAGTATAGATTATATTTCTTGACAATAAGTCCAATAGGAGTATAAAATTCTTGAATAGCCTGCATTTTTGAATGAGAAACAATTTTTTTTTAAGAATCACTGACTGTTTACTAGCAATTTTTTCAATCCAGCAATCCAGCACATTAATGCTCAGTTTATTGTCTTAATTAGCATTGAAAAAATGTCAGAGCAAACTGCTTTGAACACATTATATCATTTTAATTGCTAAATTCTAACACTAATTATCAAATTTGTTGTCATTATAACAACTATATGACATTTTAGGCTCTCAGCAATTATCGTAAAATTCACATTTTAGTTTAATCCATTATTTCTTTATGCCAATATTGCCATTAAAAATAAATTATTACTTTGTGTGCTAACACACCCACAAAAAAAATGTTTTACCATCTAACTCAAGTAGTGAAAATCTGACTTTTTCTCATTTGAATACTCACTGCAAGCAAGAGATTATTTTACAGTCTTACAAATTAAGACATGTCTAATTGCATTCGCTGTAATAAGAACTGTTCATTTCTACACATTGCAATGTGCAATTTCTCATCATTCTAAAGTTCACTGATAGCTGTTTCTAAATCTAATTGTTGCTTATATTAATAATTGTTCAAACTCAGTAACCGCTATAAGTATGGAACTATGTCTCAGTGCATCAACTGACATACACATATTGCACTGCACAGCTTCCAAACTTTGCATTTTTATTTTAACAGTGTAATTATAATTAAAATGATTTGATTATATTTCACTTCAATTCTGTTGCATTCCTAATGATCACACTTAGAGCTACATATTTTTCATGCTAAAAATCATTGACATTTTCTACACTTTTCATCTGTGCCAGAAAGTATGAATTTACATCCCTTTATGAGACTTAATGGAGTGAACGATTATTAGATATTAGGTATTAGCAACAAACAATTTTTTAAAATGCTAGTAACTTCGTTAAATTCCTTTAATTCAACAACTTCACAAAATGTTGACATCTTGAAAGTCCCACATTTTATGGAAATGAAGGGAAGGTGACTTCAGCTGAATTGTTGTATTTTCTTTTCCAATTCATTTATGCAACAAAATGATTTTAAATTTAATTTCATTTTCAAAAAAACTGCTTTGAGCATTTTGAATAACGTTATTTATTTTTATCCCAATGTTATTTATCAATGTCTATAAGTCACACAACTATGACAATGCTTCTTTCTAACAAGTGTCATTGATTGTGTCCTTTGCACACTCGGGAACCTTTGTTATCGACAGTTTGTTCCAAATTGTGACACAATGTCGAAACATTGTTCCTGATAAAAAATTAAATAAATTTTAAAAATCATTGATTATAAGTTATTTTTCTTGACAAGGAAAACAATGGATGGAAATATAGAATTCTTGAGTAGACTGCATTTTTTAATGAGAAAACAACATTGTTCACTAATCATTATTTTGTTTTCCAATCCATCAAACCAGTTCCCATATTTTATTCATGCATTTTGCAATCTTGTTGAATAGATAATCAACATCAGAGCAAATTACATTGAAAATATTAAAATTTGCTGGAATTCTAACATTAATTGTTATTTTGTCATAATATTCACTTACTAATTTAGTGTAAATCTTTCTAATATTTTACTTCAATGCATAATTTCTTAGTGTCAATATTACAATAAAGATCCATTTCTCTTTCAATTCAACAGACCCACAAAACAACGAATGACATCCCGTTCAGCACTCATTGTAAATATCCAATTCTTTCTCATTAGAATAATTTCAATAATCATGGCAGAATTATACAGCCTGTTAAATTAAAAAACATTCAATTACATTTCACTCCAATAATTACTCTTCATTTCTACACATTGGTCAGTAAAATAGCATAATGAGATTTCTCAGTATTCCTGAGTACGTTAAAGGCATTTTCAAATGTAATTGTTGTTGATATCGACCATCAAAATTAATTAATTAATTATTAAATGTGGAATTATGGTTCACCACATCAACTGATGAAAAAATATTGGACTGTACAGTCTCCCAATCATTGTGAATATTGATTGTTTATTCTAACATTGGAAACATAGTTAAATTGTTCAATCCAGTAGGTGCTATAAATGTGGAATTATGGCTCACCACATCAACTGATGAAAAGTTATTTCACTGAGCAATCTCAATATCTTTGCGAACATCAACTTGTTATATTAAAAGTGGAAACGTAGTTGAATTGATTTGATTATAATTCATTTCAGTGCTCTTATTTATGTATTTCTAACCATAGTAGCAGCAAAATATTTCTAATGCCAACAATCATTTAAATTTCACATTTGTTGTGCACTCAGAAACAAAAGTTTACATCCCTGATTTGTTACATGAAACAATGACAGCAAATTTTCAATTCTTGGATGTCGTACATTTTTGAAAAAAGAGAAATTGTCTTCAATTGAGTCATCTTATTGATTGACATCATATATTCATCAGAAAGATATTAATTTTCTTTTCAAGTAAAACAGTTTAGAACATGATTAATAGTGTTATTTATTTTCACTTTAACATTTGTCATTATTGCATAATAATCCCATCATCATGTCAATGTTTCTTTCAACCAATTATCTTTAGATTCCTATTTAATTAAGGCCATTTTTGCTTAGTTGCATCATTACTTTAAACTTCTCATTCTTTTTGCCAGTCCATTATACACAGTTCCTGTGTAATTAATTCCCAGTCCAATTATTAGAAAAAAAATCTGATCAGTTTTCATTTGAGTAATGACTCTTAGCGTGTGATTATAGTCCCACCCTTCCTGTGTGGGAACAGTGTGAAGGGTTGTTGAGGAGCTCTGGTAGTGTCTCTACTACTGGACCAGGAGGCATGGGTTCAATTCCCACTTTCGACATGGGTGTGTCAGAGCAGCTTTGAATGTTTATTAGACAATATCTAAGCATAGGTTGAATTAGTTTTCAATCCAACATTAGATCTGTTTCCAGTAGGTTATTCATTAAAATAATTGCAGGATCTGTTGTTTAATTTTCTTCAGGTCACCAATAGAAGTGTCTATCTGATCATGCTGGCTTTAAATTTCTGGAAAATATTTGACAAAGTTGCAGACTCAAAGATTAAAATGTCTAAAAAAGACAAGATTTAAAAATTTTTAAAACCAAAGAGCTAAGTGCATCCAGTTATTTTTCAAACAGTGAGCAGTGGAATTGTATTTCTAAACAGCCCACAAATGTCTAAATACTGTTTATTCTGAAATGTAATTCAACAAAAGCATTCAAAACAAAAATATTAAGGACATTATTATTGTCCATTTCAACGGATCAAATATATAAATCTTTATTCCCCAGACCAATAAAGAGGCAAAAAGCATTGTTTTCTAGAACTGTGAAAGAAACACGTCACTTCATATTATTCTTCAGTCTGATAATCACATATTATAACTAAATATTGTAGTTTGTCCAAATATTGTTATGTCCTTTGACCTAATTAACTTTCTCATGATTGGTCAATTCATGGTCTAACAAAAATTTGTTTATATTTTTCACATGGTCGTATTGACTGTAAGATGGAAATGCTTTGAAAGAATCGGTGTGTGTTCACTTGAATATTGATTTGCTATTTCTCTCACATGATTTTTTTAAGTGCCTTTCACCTGAAAATTCAAGGGAATTTTAAAAGTTTGTTGAGTTCAATTAAGGTAATTCACACCCATTTTTAATTTGGTTCCTAATTCACATAAAATCTAAACATTATTGAAATCAATGCACGCACAAAACACTGCATATAAAATCATATAATGGTCTTCATGATCGCCTAATTATTGTTCAGTTGAATAGTCTTCATTAAGTATTTTATTATTATTGAGCTCAATGACCACAGTAAACAACTGGTTATCCTTCCATACAATAAATACAATAGATAGCTTCGTATTTATCCTATAATAAATGCTATAAATCGGTAATTTTGGCTCAATACACCAATAGCTGCAAACATTTTGAACACATATCAATTATACATATTTGCCTGTTTATTCAGAGCAAATTTCAAAGAACTACCTCCATAAATGTCATTGACTGTATCTTTCATTCACCATAACAATCATGTTCGTTATCTAATTATTTTCTTCCTAATTCTGACACAAATGTTTTGAGAATGAAAAGACTAAAAAATTACATGAATTTTAAATTAGTTTCTCTACAAGAAATTCAATGGAAGGAAACATAGAATTCTTCAATAGCCAATAGTTTTGAACTAAAAAAATTCTTTTCAATAATCACTGAATATCTCACTTTTTATTCAGTCCACCAACATAACATTTAAATCTCCAGTTTAATGATCCTAATGAATATTTAATCAACATGAGAGCAAATTTCTATGAAGATACTGAATTATTTTGCTTGTTAGAATTCTAATATTCATTATCGTTACCATTAGTGAATGATATTTTAACTGTGCAGGTTCACAGAAGAAATTATTTTTAAACATTAATTTTATTATTTTCAACCATTAATTTTATTATTTTCATCCAATATCGTCAAAATTATCAATTATTTACAGAATTGCAGCAAAGACCAAATTTATGTTGAATTCATTAACAGTTCTGATTTTGCACTGGTCATCAAAGTACATAAAACTTCAATGAAATGCTCACACTAAATGTGTATAACAGGATAGTGCAGTAAGGAAGTTAAGTGACTAATTCTTGTACTGTGTAGTCATCATAGTTAATTCTTAAATGATGATCCATGAAACCGTCATTTTAAACGCCTGGGATCAGTGAATCAATATGAGATTTTAAATATCTCAATATTTATCCATCATTTGAATATATGACTGAGTCAAACATTTCTTCAGTCCACTACTCTTCATAAATGTCTTATTTTTATACACTCCATCTTTTCAGACAATGTCAAATTGTTAACAGTACAGTCTTGTTTGAGTGGAATTAAATATTTTTTCACTTCAATGTCAACACTGAAAGCACACAGAGTTTATTTTCAAACAGCATGTGAATATCTAAATACTGCTTATTCAAGGAACATAATTGTGAAAATGCATTTCAAAAAATATTTAGCACATCATTATTGTTTATGTCAATAATTCAAATATATAATTCCTTATTCAGCAGTCTAATAAAAATGTGAAAAAGCATTGACTTCTTGTTTAGTGAAACGAACAAATGCCATTTCATATTAATCTTCAGCCCACTGATCATCTGACTTTTTTTTTCACAAACTTCTTGCAAATTCTTGTAAATTTCATGTAAAACTCCCTTGAAATTGGAAAGTTCCTAATTCTTGCTCAATTCATGAATTATCAGCAACATATTTTTATTTTTCCACTCAACTATTGCTCCTGACTCTGAGTTTGAAATACTTTGAAAATATCGGATATTGTTTACTTGAATATTGGCTTTCTGTCTCACAAATTGCTTGACGATTTTATGTGCATTTAGCCGCACAGAGTGGGCAAATTTCAAAGTTTATTGATGTCAATTAAGACCTTAAACATCTGATTATTAATTGATTCTAATTCACGTAAAATATCATAACATTTTTGAAATCAATGCACACACAAACTGTGCATAAAACCACACAATTCTTTTCATAATTAACTAATCACTGTTCAGTAGAATACTGTTAGTAAGTATCTTATTGTTCTTGTCCTTTGGGGCAGGAAATCTGCAATCCTTACTTGAACTGGCCTATATGTGACTCCAGACCCACTGCAATGTGGTTGACACTTAACTGCCCACTGGGCATTTAGGGATGGTCAATAAATGCTGGCCCAGACAATGACACTGACATCCCATGAGCAAATAAACAAAAAAAGTAAACATCTGGTTATCATCACCTTCAACCAATGCAACTAAATTTTCTTATATTTGAGTCCAGTAAATACAAGAATACTTGTTCCTCAAACCAAAAATCATTCTTTATTCCTAATGGCTGAGGATGCTCATAGCAACATATGCCGAGATGTTGATAATCCTGAATATTTGCACATTTTCCAGCAGGTATACATCCAATCATTCTACTAATGTGTAATTTTAGAGTAATACATCAATAGCTGCAAATATTTTGAACACATGTCCATTGCACATATTTATCTGACTATTTAGATTTACATATTTAAATACGATAAAATTTCCACTGTAAATGACTGTATCTTTCAGTCACTGTAATATTCATGTTATTACCTCTTCCTAATTCTGATACAAATGTCTAAATATTGATTACACCAAAATTCATGACAGTATAAATTCCTTTTCTCGACAATACATCCAATAGAGATATAGAAAGCTCAAACAGCCTGTAGTTTTGAAAAAGAAACAATTCCTTTAAATAATCACTGAATGCCTAATTATTTTTCAATCCATCAAAATAGTATTTTAATCCTCAGTTTAATAATCTTAATTAATATTGAATAAATGTCAGATTACACTGCTTTTAAAATATTAAATGATTTTATTTGTTAGAATTCTAACATCAATTATCAATTTGTTGCCATTACAACAATTAAATGACAAATTTGTTTAGTCTTTCTAACAAGCATCATGACATTCACGTTTTAGTTTAATCCATTATTTCTTCATGACCAATATCGTAATAAAAAATATTTTATTATTTTCTGCGCCAACCTACCCACAAAACAAATGATTTCCCATCTAACACAAGTAGTGAATTTCTGGTTCTTTCTGGAATCATGAGATTATTGTTCAGCCTTACAAATTAAGACATGTCATTGCGTTCATTCTAATAAGTACAGTTAATTTCTACACATTGCAATGTGAGATTTCTCATCATTCTTCACTTCACTAATACCTGTTTTTAAACCTAATTCTTGCTAATATCTAATATTGAATTCAGTAACCACTATAAATATGGTATTATGTCTCAGTACATCAACGGACATAAATATATTGCACTGTACAGTTTCCAAACTTTGCATTTTTATTTAAACAGTTCGATCCTAGTTGAATTGATTTGATTATATTTCACTTCAATGTGGTATCTATCGTATTTCTATTGATCACTGTAAGAGTTACATATTTTTCATGCTAAAGAAATCATTGATATTTTCAGAGATAGTAAGAACTGCAGATGCTGGAGTCAGAGAAAATATGGAATGGAGCTGGAGGAACACAGCAGGCAGGCAGCATCAGAGGAGCAAGAAAGTTGACGTTTCGGGTCGGGACCCTTCTTCAGAAAATTTTCGATGCTTTTGTCTGTGCAAGGAAAAATGAATTTACATCCTTTAAAGCACTATAGATTGAATAATTATTAAATATTAGATATTAGTAACAATTCAATTTTGAAATGCTGTCAGTGTACTGAAGTCCATTTAATTCAACAACTGCATGAAATTTTGACTTCTTGACAGTCCAACATTTTTGGAAAAAAGAGAAGGTAACTCCAGCGGAATTCTCACACTATTTAATTGGTTGCATTTTTCTTCAATTCATGTCTGCAACAAAATAATTTTAATTTTAATTGAATTTTCCTAAAATACCTGCTTTGAGCATGTTGAATAATGTTATTTATTTTTATCCCAACATTATTCAGCAATGTATAATAATAATATAATAATCACACAATGATGTCTATTCGTCTTTCTACTATTTTATAAAACGTGAAAATAATGCAACATTGTTATCAATGTCAGGACTGAACAACACTTGGACACAAACAGAAGTTCATGGAAAACATTGTTGGTGCAATTGATGGCTGATTTGCAGAATGAAGTCATAGAATGGCTGATGTGTAGACTGTGTGACTGTAACTGAAGATTGAGGAGACTGTGAGGATCGATACAGAGCATTCAGCTCGAGAACATGCCCACGTCTACAACATTTTTTTTATTTACTCTTGAGACATGGACAGTGTCAGCTGTGCCAGCATTTATCGCCCATCCCTAGTTGCCATTGAGAAGGTGGGGATGAGCTGCCTTCTTGAACCACTGCAGTCCACGTGCTGTAGGTTGATCCACGATACCCTTAGGAAGGGATTTCCAGGATTTTGATCCAGTGACACTGATAGAACAGTGACACATTTCCAGGTCAGGATAATTGGTAACCTGGACGTGAATTGGCAGGTGGTGGTATTCCCATGTCCCTCAATATCTTTGCATAATAAAACATTGAGAATTTATCCATCTCAGATTGAAAACTAATAACAGATCCAGCATCAACTGCCACTTGAGGAAGAGAGTTTCATGCCTCTCCCACCCTTTGTGTGCAGCCGTGCTTCCTAACATCCCTCCTGAATGCTCTGGCCCTAATTCTCAGATAATGCCCTCCAGCTCTCGAATCTACAATGAATGGAAATAGTTTATCTTTATCTATCCTGTTAATATCTTGAAGACTTTCATCAGATCACCCTTAACCAACTAATTCTCGAGAAAGCAGTCCTAATGTCTCCTTATAACTTAACCCCTGAGGTCCAGGTAACATTCTTGTAATCGTATGTTATACTCCCTCAAAGGATAATCCATCCTTCCTAAGGTGTGGTCCCTCTCTCCTGATTGGTCTGGTCTGAACTTTTAGCTCCAGAATGTCCAACTACTGGGAATAGTTTATTGTTATCTATTTATTTGATTTCATTGTGAAAATTGAACTATCATTTGAATGTGTTTGTTGAACTGAAAAATTATTAAAATCCATTCAACAATTTAAGACTCTCAACAATTAGGTATCCTGCTCTCAGTGATGTGAGCAATGACTGGAAATTTATAATGATTGACATTTAATTACATAGAAAGTGCAATTGTTAGACAAAAACCCAATTTGTTGTATCTTTGAGAGATAGTAGGAACTGCAGATGCTGGAGAATCTGAGATAACAAGGTGTAGAGCTGGATGAACACAGCAGGCCAAGCAGCATCAGAGGAGCAGGAAAGCTGACGTTTCGGGCCTAGACCCTTCTTCAGCCTAAGTTATAATCACACATTTACACTGATTGCTTTCTTGAGCAATCACCAAATATTCACTCATACAAAGTAAAGAACTGTGGCTGCTGAAGATCTGAAACAAAACCAGAAACCACAAATTTCAGCAGATCCAAAGATGTGCAGGTTAGGGTGGATTGGCCATGCTAAATTGCCCGAAGTGTTTTCAGGGATGTGTAGCTTAGGTGGGTTATAGGAGGATGTGTCTGAGTGGGATGCTCCGAGGGTCGGTGTGGACTTGTTGGGCCGAAGGGCCTGTTTCCACACTACAGGGATTCTATGATTCTATGATTCTGTGATCTGTTCGCAGCTGAGAAAGCACAGTTAACATTTCGAGTCCAGTGGCACTTCTTCAGAACTGAGAGACCGCAAAATGTTAACTCTGCTTTTTCTCCACAGATATTGCCAGATCTGCTGAGATTCTCCAGCAATTTCTGGCAAATACTCATTCTGCTTGTTGAAGGACAAAGTAATTTTGGTTACAGCTACTAACTGCTGAAAATAATTTTGGTGTTTCCTGTGATAATGGAGATAGTAATGTGGGAATGTTAACTTAATCTATTCCACTGAAAGAAATGTAGTCCATATGCTTTAGACGTAGAATAATACAATGTGATATGATTGATGACGATAAATCAACACAGAATGAGTATTCAAGTGAAAAACTACGTCACAAATATCAATTTTATTTTAACAGTGGAAACTTAGTTGAATTGATTTCATTATATTTCACTTCAGTACTTTATTGTATTCCTAATGATCATACCAGTTACTAAATATTTTTGATGCTATAAGTCACTTAAATTTCAACTGATTGTCACAAAATCATTATATCTCTCAGTTGTTGATTTCTACATTGATAGTAAATTTTAAATTAATGGATATGCTACATTTTTGAAACAAAATGGAAGTTATCTTCAGCTGATTCATCACATCGAATGAATAATACTTTTTATCCAATCATGTATACTCTAGGAACATTTTAAGTTTCATTTCAAGAGAAACAGCTTTGCACATAATGAATGGTATATTTATTTTCATTCTAACATTATTTATCAACGTATACTAATCACATGATGATGTCAATGCTTCCTTCTACCAATTATCATGAGATTCCTATATATTAAGGCTATTATTGCTTAGTTGCATCATTACTGTAAATTTCTAATTCTTTTTGCCAGTTCACTGCACACAGGAATTATCTAATTAATTCCCAGTCCAATTATTACAATGAACATCTGATTAGTTTTCATTTGAGTAACACAGTGAGCATGTGATTATCGTCCTGCCCTTCCTGGGTGGGAACATTATGAGAGGTTCTTGTAGGGCTCTGGTAGTGTCACTACTACTAGACCAAGAGTCATGGGTTCAATTCCCACCTTCAACAGAGGTATGTCAGAGCAGCTCTGAATGTTGATTCGAAAATATCTGAGCAGAATTTGAATTCCTTTTCAATCCAGCGTTGGAACTATTTCCATCTGTTGTTCATTACAATACTTACAGCAGCTGCTATTTATTTTCTTCAGATCACTAATAGAAACACCTATCTAATCTTGCAAGTTTAACATTCCTGGAAAATATTAAACAAAGTTGTAGTCTTAAAGATTGAAATGTCTGAAGTAATAAGGTTCAACAATTGTTTAAACTAAAGAGCTGCGTGCATTCAATTTTTTTTCTTAACAGTGAGTAGTGGGATTGTATTTCTAATCAACAAAAACATTTGAAAAAACATTGTTCATTTTAACAGTTAAAATCTATAAATCCTTATTCCCCAGCCGAATAAAGAGGCAAAAAGAATTGTTTTCGATAACAGTGAAAGAAATAAATGCCACTTCATATTATACTACAGTCTGATAATTACTTACATTTTATAATAAATATTGTAAGTTGTCTAAATATTGTTACGTCCTTTGATTAAATTAACTTTCTCTTTATTTTTCAATTGATCAATGGGTTTATTTTTTGCCTAATCATATTGACTGTAAGCTGGAAATGCTTTGAAAGTATCGGAGCGTGTTCACTTGAATATTGGTTTGGTATTTCTCTCACTTATCTCAATTGTCACATGATTGTTTTAAGTACCTTTCACCTGAAAATTCTAGTGATTTTTAAAAGATTTAAATTCAGACCTTAACACCCGAATATTAATCCATTCCTAAATCGCAAAGTATCTCAAATGCCATTGAAATCAATGCACACACAAAACATCGCGCATAAACTCTTACAATGGTTTCCATGATTATCTCATTACTGATCAGTGAAATAACCATAGTAAGTATTTTATTGTTCACGAGCTCAATAACAACAAAGAAACAACTGATTATCCTTACATCCAATACATGCAATAGACAACTTCTTTTAAGTCTCCACCAAAAATCTTTATGATAAATTTTTGCTCAGTACATCAATAGCTGCAAACCTTTTGAACACATGAACATTTCACATATTTATCCATTTATTTAGCGCAAATATCAAAGAACTATCTTTGTAAAGGTCATTGACTGCATCTTTTGTTCGCTATAATACTCATGTTTGTTATCCACTTAATTTCTTCACAATTCTGACACAATCCAAATGATCAGACTAAAAATCTCATGAATTATAAATTACTGTCTCTACAAGAAATCCAAAGGGAGCAAATATTGAATTCTTCAACAGCAGATAATTTTGAACAAAAAACAATTCTTTCCAATAATCATGAATATCTATATTTTTATTCAATTCACCAACATACCATTGTAGTTCTCAGTTTACTGATCTTAATAAGTATCTAACCAACATCAGAGCAAACTGCTTCGAAAATATTGAATTCTTTTGTTAGAATTCTGACATTCATTATCATTTCATTGTCACGACCATAAGTGAATTATATTTTAACTATCCAGGTACACAGAAGAAGTGATTTTTAATCGTGAATTTTAAACTTTTCAGTTCAATGTTCTCAAATTCATCAAAGCATTTATGGCTCCAGTAACTATAATAAACACACAATTATTCTGTTCAACAAACATCACAAATGTTTGAGTTTTTCCTTCCTCAACAAAATCTCAGAATCTCTAAATACTTTTCACTCCAGTACTTACCGTTCATTTTCTAACTTGAAAAGTTTGATAATCACACTATGTTTCTGTCTGTTTCTTCTAACCACTAGCATCTATACAAATCTAATTTTTGCCAGTCTACATTCATTCAAAGGCTGATTACTGTTCGCTTTAGGAAGTGAATTTGAGTTCAATCATGGTGAATAACCTTTAACTTTTCAGTCCAATCGTTACACTGAATATCACTTAAAAGGTTGAAATATATACTCCTTTTTAAACCCCAACAGTAACTTTAAAATATCGACCTGCTTTCAGTCCAGAAATCTGTTTGGGCAAATATCGTTTAATACACTTATTTTGATAAAGAATGTTAAAGAATTGTCAGGAACAGCAACAGCAAAAAAAATTCAATATTCTTTTATTGTTTACCTCATAATGCACAGACAATTCAGTGGGTAGCATGGGCAAGTTGGGCTGAAGGGCCTCTTTCCATACTGTAGACCTCTATGACTAAGACAATATCAACTTTTTAACCTGCAAGAACTTAGGGAAATGCGGCAAATACCAAATCAATATTGCATTCAATGAGAGCTTTAATTTTGTTCTGATCATCGAACTACATAAATGTTCGACGAAATGCTCATAGTAAATGTGTAAAACAGGACAGTGCAGTAAGGAGGTTAAATGACTAATTCTTGTACTGTGTAGTCATCATGGTTAATGTTTAAATGATGAACCATAACACATCATTTTTAAACACCTAGCACCAGTGAATCAACATCGGGCTGTAAATATCTCAACACTTGTCCATCATTTGAATGCATTAGGGAGTCAAACATTTCTTCAGTCCACTACTCTTCATAAATGTCTAATTTTTATACACACCATCATTTCAGAGAATGTCAATTTTTTGAATGGAATTAAATATCTTTTCACTTCAATGCCAACACTGAAAACATATAGAGTTTATTTCCAAACAGCACATGAATGGCTAAATACTGCTTTTTCAAGGAATTTAATTGTATAAAAGCATTTCAAAAAACATTCAGCACGTCATTATTTTTCAATCGACAATTCAAATATATAAATGGTGTTTACCAGTCTATTGAAAATGTAAAAAGACAACGGTTTCTTGTTCAGTGGAATAAGCAAATGCCACTTCATATTATTATTGTCTGCTGATCACCTGGCATTTTTACTAAATTCTTTTAAAATTTTGTAAACTTCTTGTAGAAATCCTTTGATCAGGATAAATTTCTAATTATTGTTCAATTCATGACTTGTCAGAAACTTGTTTTTGTTTTACCACTGCTGTTGATCTTGACTCGCAGTTTGAAATACTTTCATAATGTCAGATATTTTTTACTTGAATACTGATTTTCTATATCTCACATATCACATACATTTAGCCCAACAGTTTGAGTGAATTTCAAAGCTGATTGATGTCAATTAAGACCTTTAACATCTGATTAATAATTGGCTCCTAAATCACGTAAAATATCTCAACTTTTTTGAAATCAATGCACCCATAAGCCTAGTACATAAAACCACACAATGACCTTTATAACCACTGTTCAGTAGAATATTGTTAATGAGGAGCTTAGTATCCTTGTCCTTCAGGGAAGGAAATCTGCCACCCTTACCCGAACCGACCAATATGTCACTCCAGACCCACAGCAATGTGGTTGACGCTTAACTGCCCTCTGGGAACTTAGGGATGGGCAATAAATGCAGACCCTGCCAATGATACTGACATCCCATGAACGAATAAACAAAACAAGTAAACATCTGGCTATCATCACATCCAACAAATGCAATAGATGCTTTCTTATCTATCAGCCCAGTAGGTACACGGAATACATGTTCCTCAGACCAAAAATCACACTTTATTACTAATGGCTGACAATGTCAATAGCAACATATATCTTGACATTGATAATCCTGAATATTTGCATGTTTTCCAGCAGGGACTCATCCAAACATTCTATTACTGTGTAATTTTAGCTCAACACATCAATAGCTGCAAATATTTTGAACACTTCCATTCAACATATTTATTTGCTTATTGAGAGCAAATGTTTCAAAGTTGCTACTCTAAATGATTGTATCTTTCTGTCTCTAGAGTATTCACATTCATTACTTCCTTAATGTGTTCCTAAATCTGAGACAAATGTCTAAATATTGATCATACTAAAAATCACAAGAGTATAAATTCCTGTCCATGACAATAAAGTCAATAGAATATAGAACTCTTGGACAGCCTAAATTTTTGAACAAGAAACAATTCTTTTTAATAATCACTGAATGTCTAATTTTTTTTCAATCCTCAACCCAGCATTTTAATCGTCATTTTACTGATCTTAATTAATGTTGAATAAATGTCAGAGCAAACTGCTTTGAAAATATTAAATCATTTAATTTGTTAGAATTATAACATCAATTATCAATTTGTTGTCATTATAATAATTATGTGACAATTTAGTTTAGACTTTCTAACTAATATAGTAAAATTCACATTTGTAGTTCAATCCATTATTTCTTCGCTGACAATATTGTAATAAAAAGTTATTACTTTCCACACAAACACAACCATAAAACAACAAATGATTTCCCATCTAACACAAGTAGTGACTATCTGATTCTTTCTCATTTGAATACTCACTGCAATCATGAGATTATTCTAGTCTTACCAATTAATACATGTCTAATTGCGTTCACTCTAATAAGTCCTGTTCATGTCTATACATTGCAATGCGAGATCTCTCATTATTCTTCAGTTCACTAATAGCTATTTTTAAATCTAATTCTTGCTAATATTTCATATTTAATCATTTTTCAAATTAAGTAACTGCTGTAAATATTGAATTATGTCTCAAAACATCAACTGGTGTAAATATATTGCACTGTACAGTTTCCAAACTTTGCATTTCTACTTTAACAGTGCAATCATAATTAAAATGTTTTGACTATATTTCACTTCAATGCTGATATCTGATGCATTTCTAATGATCACTCTAAGAGCTACATGCTCTTAATGCTGAAGATCATTGAATTTTTCTACGCTTTTTGTCCATGCAAGAGAATAAGAATTTATATCCCTTTATAAAACTTACTGGAGTGAACAAGTATTAGATATTAGTAACAGCAACAATTAATTTTTTAAATGCTATTAGCATTCTCAAGCCCCTTTAAATCAGCAACTGTACTAAATTTTGACTTTGTGAAAGTCCGACACTTTTGGGATAAAAGGGAAAGTGACTTCAGCTGAATTATCACATTAAATGAGTCATTTTGTTTTTTCAATTCATGACTGCATTTTAAATGATTTTAAATTTAATTTCATTTTCAGAAAAACTGCTTTGAACATGTTGAATAATGTTATTTCTTTTGTCCCAATGCTACTTATCAATGTCTAATAGTCACACAATTATGGCAATTCTTCTTTCTAACAAGTGCCATTGATTGTATATTTTGTTCGCTGTAATACCTTTGTTATCTACTTATTTTGTTCCAAATTCTGACACAATGTCAAAACATTGATCACAATAAAAATTACATTGATTATGAATTACATTTCTCGACAAGTAAAACAATGGATGGAAATATAGAATTCTTGAGTAGACTGCACTTTTAATGAGTAAACAACTTTGTTCAATAATCATTATTTTGTTTTTCAATCTATCAACCCAGTTATTATATTTTAATCCTCAATCTTGCAATCTTATTGAATATGTAATCAACATCAGAGCCAACTGCATTGAAAATATTAAATCAATTTATTAGTTAGAATTTTAACATTAATTACTATTGTGTCATTATATTCATACAATAATTCTTTTTCATCTTTCTAATATTTTACTTTAATGCATCATTTCTTAGTGTCAATACTACAATAAAGATCCATTTCTCTTTCAGCTCAATGGGCCCACAAAACAATTTCCCATCCAGCCTGTTAAATTAAAAAATGTCCAATTTCTTTTCACTCCAAGAATTACTTTTCTTTTCGACACATTGCTCAGTCAACTAGCAACATGAGATTTCTAATTTCTCCTAAGTGCAGTAATGACATTTTATAAATATTATTGTTGATAACTAATATCAAAATTAATTGTTCACTCCAGGAGTGCTATAAATGTGGGATTATGGCTCAATACATCAAATTATGAAAATATATTGTACTGTACAGTCTCCCAGTCATTATAAATAATAATTTTATATCTTAACAATGGAAACCTGTTTGAATTAATTTTACCGATTAATATATTTCTAATCACAATAACAGCTAAATATTTATCATGCTAAAAACCTTTTAAATTTCACGTTTTTTGTATATGCAAAGAAAAGAAATTGCATCTCTTTTTTGCTGCATTAAACAATTTAAGTAAATTTTTGATTCGTGGAACATGCACATTTTTGGAAAGAAGGGAAATTGTCTTCAGCCGAACACTCATACTGAATGATTAATTCATTATCTAATTTATTTTTACTGCAAAAACATTTTAATTTTCATTTCATTGAAATAAAAGCTGATTTGAACTTTTTTTTGATATACAATATTCACATGATTATTTCAATTCATCCTTCTACCAATTATCATGAGATTCATTTTAATTAAGACCATTATGCTTAGTCCCTTGATAATTATGAATTACTAATTTATTTGCAGTCCATTAAACGGGGATACTAACTAATTCCCCATCCAATTATCACAATAAAGATCTGATAAGTATTCATTTGAGGAACCACAGTCAGTGTGTCATAATAATCCCAAATGTATTCAAATGAGAAAGAATGAAAGATTTACAAAGATTGTTGGATGGAAAATCATTAGTTGTTTTGTGGATGTGTTTATGCAAAAATATATTAACTTTCCATTGTTGTATAGGCACCTACAAACCATAGTAAAAGACTAAAATGTGATTCTCTCAATAGTAAACTAAATTACTATGTGATTATTGAAATGACAATGAATTGATAATTAATGTCAGAACTCTAACAAACAGAATAACTCAATATTTTCAAAACAGTTTGCTCTGATTTGAGAAGATAAGCATTAACATTGATATACTGAAAATTAAAATATTGGGTTAATAGATTATAAAAAGAAAAACATTCTGTGATTCTTGATCAGAACTGCATCTTTCATTCAAAGTTATCAGGCATTCCAGAATTCTGTGTTTCCTTCCATGGGAGGTAATGGCCTATTGGTAATATCGCTGGACTGTAAATCCAGAGACCCAGATAGTGTTCTGGTGGAATTTGAATTCAATAAATATATGGAATTAAGAATCTAATGATGACCATGAATCCATTGTTGATTGTCGGGAAAAACCTATCTGGTTCACTAATGTCCTTTGGGGAAGGAAACTGCCATCCTTACCTGGTCTGGCCTACATGTGATTCTAGACCCACAGCAATGTAGTTGACTCTTAAATGCCCTCTGAGCAATTAGGGATGGGCAACAAATGCTGCCTAGCCAGTGACGCCCTTATCCCGTGAATGGATAGAGAATATCCTGCAGAGAAAACAATTTATAATTCATGTGATTTTTAGTATGCCCAATATTCAGATATTTGTGTCAGAATTAGAAAGAAAATAAATACATAAGGAAAATGAGAATCGTAGAAGGATGCAGGCAATCGATTGATATTTGATGTTAGAATCCTGACAAACAAATTATTTCAATATTATGAAAGCACTTTGGTTTGATGTTGATTGGATATTCATGAAGATCGGAAACTGAGGAATAGAATATCGTAGCTAGCTTGAAGGATTGAAGAAAAGAAAGCGAGACTATCAGCAATTATTGTATAAAACCATTTCAGGTAATATGCAGGCGATACAACAATTACATATTTCCTTCCATTGATTTTCTTGTAGAGAAATGTGTTTTCAATTTATGTAATGTTTATCAGGATCAATGTATAGACATTTGTGTCAAAATTCGGAAGAAAACAAGTAGATTTTGAAAGTGAACATTATAGTGAACAAAAGATACAGTCAATGATATTTCGTAATTGTGTGATTATTGTATATCGATAAATAATGTTGGAAAATGAAAAAAAAAACAACACATTCAAGTAAATTTTTTTCTTGTAATGTATTGAAAATAAAAATTATTTTTCAGTGTACATAAATTGGAAAAATAAACAGTAATTTAATATGACATATCAGCCGAAGACTACTTCCCTTTTTCGAACAAATGTAGGGCTTTCAAGACCTCAAAATTTAGATGAACTAAACAACAAATGAGTGTCACTTAATTTTCTTCTTACTCATCAAAAGAACATAGGAAATTTAAAAGGCCTTTAGGATGAAAAAGATGTAGCACTTACCATGATCATTTGAAACACAACAAATGTTTGTATTGAATTGAAATATAATCAAACCAAATCCACGAGGATTCTACTATTAAAGTAAAAATCAGCATTCACCCTGATTGGGAAACTGTACAGTGCAATATGTTTACATCAGTTGATGTACAGAGCAATAATTCCACACTTATAGCTGGATTACTGGATTTAAACAATTATTAAATGTTAGATATAAAGAACATTTAGAATTAAATACAGTTCATGGCAACCTTAAAACTCATGAGAAGTCTCATATTGCTATGGTCCGTGAAATGGGTAGAAATGACTAGTAATTATGGGTGTGAAAAGGAATCAGACATGTCCTTATTTATAAGACTGAATATTAATCCCACGATTACTGTGAGTATTCAAATGAGAAAGGATCAGATGTTTGCTGTGAGCATTGGATGGGAAATCATTGATTGTTTTGTAGGTGTGTTGACCTGGAATAAATGATCCATTTTTCATTGTAATGTTGGCACTAAGAAATAATGGATTGCACTAAATATGTGAATCTCATGATGCTTGTTACAAAGACTAAACTAAATTACTGTGTGATTATTGTAATGACAATGAATCGATAATTAATGTTGGTAGTCTGATGAATTAAATTATTCAATAGTTTGATCTGATTTTGATTAGATATTCATTTAGATCTTTGAATTGAGGATTAAGCTGCTGCGTTGATGGATTGAAAAAAAATTGAACATTCAGTGATTATTGATCAGAATTGCTTTGTCATTCAAAACTCTCAGCTATAGTAGAATTCTATATTTTCTGCCTCTGGTTTTCTGCTGGAGAAAAATAATTTATATTCCTTTTAACTTTTTATATCATCAGTATTCAGAATTTTGTGTCAGAAAGTATCAACCAATTGCATTTAGAGAGGATTTTTCTCCATAGGAATGATATTGTTAAACTTGAAAGGGTTCAGAAAAGATTTGCAAGGATGTTGCCAGGGTCGGAGGGTTTGAGCTACAGGGAGAGACTGAATAGGCTGGCACTATTTTCCCTGGAACGTCGGAGGCTGAGGGGGTGACCTTATAGAGGTTTATAAAATCATGAGGGACATGGATAGAGTGAATAAACAACGTCTTTTCCCTGGGGTGGGAGAGTCCAAAACTACAGGGCATTGGTTTAAGGTGAGAGGGAAAAGATTTAGAAGGGACCTGAGGGGCAACTTTTCCACGCAGAGGGTGGCGCATGTATGGAATGAGCTGCCAGAGCAAGGGGTGGAGGCTGGTACAATGAAAACATATAAAAGGCATCTGGATGGGTACATGAGTAGGAAGGGTTTAGAAGGATATGAGCTAAATGCTGGCAAAATGGACCAGATTAACTTAGGATATCTGGTCAGCATGGATGAGTTGAACCAAAGGGTCTGTTTCCTTGCTGCACAGCTCTATGATTCTAACATTTGCTCTGAATAAACAGATTAATATGTTTAACAGAGATAAGTTCAAAGTATTTTCAGCTGTGTATGTACTGAGCCACAGCTGCACTTTTCTAGTATCAGAGATAGTAGGAACTGCAGATGCTGGAGAATCTGAGATAACAAGGTGCAGAGCTGGACGAACACAGCAGGCCCCCTGCTCCTATGATGCTGCTTGGC
Source organism: Rhincodon typus (assembly GCF_021869965.1). NCBI lineage: Eukaryota > Metazoa > Chordata > Chondrichthyes > Orectolobiformes > Rhincodontidae > Rhincodon > Rhincodon typus. The sequence goes on along the minus strand of NC_063379.1, from coordinate 4,192,658 downwards.
CTGCTGTGTTCATCCAGCTCTGCACCTTGCACTTTTCGAGTGATGATTGGACAGGAAGACTAAGAGAAAACTTGCAAATATTCGGGGCTATGTCGTTGTTACTAGCCTCAGCCATTGGGAATAAAGTGTGATTATTCAATTAAGCAATGTGTATTGTTTGAATTATAGGGCAATATTGATTCCATTTGTTGGATGGTGGTGTTTGAGCTCAAGGACAATAAGAATCTTATGCAGAGTACTCTAGTGAATGGTAATTAAATGAAAATACTCATTTGGTTTTATGTGCAGTGTTTGTGCATACTTTGATTTCAATATTCTTGAGATAGTCTTTCAGGATTTAAGAACTGATTAATAATCAAATGATAATGGTCCTAATGTAGTCATGATCAGGGTTCAAAGCATCCAATGGGGTCACACCAATACCCTTCACCATTGCCATGTCGGACATGTGTAAGGTACACTGGCTGTAAGTCAAGGTAACAGGAAGTCTGGTTGAAACTCCTCTAATACACAACCCTTGGGCTGATTGTAACTGGACCCCCAAACCTTTATGACTTCCGTGACCTGGGTTTCCATTGATCTCTCTAGCCAACTGAGGCTGGCTGTTGCTTGATTGCATTTGTTCAGTTTTCCAGCGGTGGGTGGTCCCCGCCTCCCTAACCTGTCCTTCCTCCCACCTATCCCCTCCTCCCACCTCAAGCCGCACCCCCATCTCCTACCTACTAACCTCATCCCGCCCCCTTGACCTGTCTGTTCTCCCTGGACTGACCTATCCCCTCCCTACCTCTCCACCTACACTCACCTTTACTGGCTCCACCCCCACCTCTTTGACCGGTCTGTCTCCTCTCCACCTATCTTCTCCTCTATCCATCTTCTATCTGCCTCCCCCTCTCTCCCTATTTATTTCAGAACCCCCTTCCCCTCCCCCATTTCTGATGAAGGATCTAGGCCTGAAACGTCAGCCTTCCTGCTCCTATGATGCTGCTTGGCCTGCTGTGTTCATCCAGCTCTACACCTTGTTATCTCAGATTCTCCAGCATCTGCAGTTCCTACTATCTCGGGTCAATTTAAAATGCCCAGTTTTGGGCCTGAAGTCTCTTGACAGATAGTTCAAACGTAATTTTGCAACCACAATGAGTTGATAGTGAATGGTAGAACTCTAACAAATACAATGATACAATATTTTCGAATAGTTTACTCTGACATTGATAAGATATACATTAAGATAGTTAAACTGAGAATTAGAATGTAATTGCAGGATTATTGAATTGAAAGAAAAAGTGTTAGACATTCAGTGTTTTTGGGAAAGAACTTTGTTTTTGTTTAAATATATAGATTGTTCAAGAATTCTACACGGCCTTCCATTGGTTTTCTTGCAAAGAACACTTTTTATTATGATCATTATTTCGACATTTGTATCAGAATTAGGAAGAAAATAAGTAGCAATTAATATGAGTGTTTTAGTGAATGAAAACATGGTAAATTAAATTTAGAGTGGCAACTTTCAGTTTTTGCTCTGAATAAGCAGATAACTGTTTTTAATCGACGTGAGCGGAAGGACCAGGGGGCTGCCGGGACGGCAAGTCCTTCTTTTCGGCAGCAGAGCTGAGTGGGAGCAGTCGAATTGTGCTCTGGGAAGGTCTGTGAACTGATATATTTGTGCAGTGGTCAAAAACGAGACTCGCAAATGGTATGTTGCCTCCCAGGTACACGGGTCAGGGATGTCCCAGATCAACTGCAGGACATTCTGAAGGGGGAGAGTGAACAGCCAGCTGTCATGGTGCATATAGGCACCAATGATATAGGTAAAAAACGGGATGAGGTCCTACAAGCAGAATTTAGGAAGTTAGGAGCCAAGTTAAAAAGTAGGACCTCAGGGGTAGTAATCTCAGGATTGCTATCAGTGCCACGTGCTAGTCAGAGTAGAAATGAAAGAATAGGCAGGATAAATGAGTGGCTTGAGAGATGGTGCAGGAAGGAGGGGTTCAGATTTTTGGGACATTGGGACCGGTTCTGGGGGAGGTGGGACTATTACAAATCGGATGGTCTACACTTGGGCAGGACTGGAACCAGTGTCCTAGGGGCTGCTTTTGCTAACGCTGTTGGGGAGGGTTTAAACTAATGTGACAGGGGGATGGGAACCAAATGAGGAGGTTAGTGGACAGTAAGAAAGTAGTAACTAAAGCCTGTAAGGAACTAGATAATGAAGTCCGTGTGACTAAGGGGAAGAGTAGGCAGAGAGCAGATGATGAACGCAGAGGGACAGGTGGTCTGACGTGCATTTGTTTTAATGCGAGAAGTGTAGTAGGTAAGGCAGATGAACTTAGGGCTTGGATTAGTACCTGGGAGTATGATGTTATTGCTATTACTGAGACTTGGTTGAGGGAAGGGCAGATTGGTAACTAAATATTCCAGGATATAGATGCTTCAGGCGGGATAGAGAGGGAGGTAAAAGGGGTGGAGGAGTTGCATTACTGGTCAAAGAGGATATCACAGCTGTGCTGAAGGAGGGCACTATGGAGGACTCGAGCAGTGAGGCAATATTGGCAGAGCTCAGAAATAGGAAGGGTGCAGTAGCAATATTGGGGCTGTACTACAGGCCTCCCAACAAAGAGCGTGAGATAGAGGTACAAATATGTAGACAGATTATGGAAAGATGTAGGAGCAATAGGGTGGTGGTGATGGGAGATTTTAATTTTCCCAACATTGACTGGGATTCAATTAGTGTTAGGGGTTTAGATGGAGCAGAATTTGTAATGAGCATCCAGGAGGGTTTTCTAGAGCAGTATGTAAATAGCCCAACTCGGGAAGGGGCCATACTGGACCTGGTGTTGGGGAATGAGCCTGGCCAGGTGGTTGAAGTTTCAGTAGGAGATTACTTTGGGAATAGTGATCACAATTCCATAAGTTTTAGAATACACATGTACAAAGACGAGAGTGGTCCTAAAGGAACAATGCTGAATTGGGGGAAGGCCAACTATAGCAAAGTTCAGCAGGAGCTGGGGAATGTGGATTGGGAGCAGCTGTTTGAGAGTAAATCCAAAATTTGATATGTGGGAGGTTTTTAAAGAGAGATTGATTAGAGTGCAGGACAGACATGTCCCTGTGAAAATGAGGGATAGAAAGGGCAAGATTAGGGAACCATGGATGGCAGGTGAAATTGTGAGACTAGCAAAGAGGAAAAAGGAAGCATACATAAGGGCTAGGCGACTGAAAACAGACAAAGCTTTGGAAGAATATCGGGAAAGTAGGACCAATCTAAAATGAGAAATTAAGAGAGCTAAAAGGGGTCATGAAATATCTTTAGTAAACAGGGTTAAGGAAAATCCCAAAGCCTTTTAGTCATACATAAGGAGCAAGAGGGTAACTAGAGAAAGGGTTGGCCCACTCAAGGACAAAGGAGGGAAGTTATGCGAGGAGTCAGAGAAAATGAGTGAGATTCTTAATGAGTACTTTGCGTCGGTATTCACTGAGGAGAGGGACATGACGGATGTTGAGGTTCGGGATAGATGTTTGATTACTCCAGGTCAAGTCGGCATAAGGAGGGGGCAAGTGTTGGGTACTCTAAAAGGCATTAGGGTGGACAAGTCCCCAGGTCTGGATGGGATCTATCCCAGGTTACTGAGGGAAGTGAGAGAGGAAATAGCTGGGGCCTTAACAGATATCTTTGCAGCATCCTTGAGCACGGGTGAGGTCCCAGAGGACTGGAGAATTGCTAATGTTGTCCCCTTGTTTAAGAAGGGTAGCAAGGATAATCCAGGCAATTATAGACCAGCGAGCCTGACGTCAGTGGTGGGGAAGCTGCTGGAGAAGATACTGAGGGATAGGATCTATTTACATTTGGAAGAAAATGGGCTTATTAGTGATAGGCAGCATGGTTTTGTGCAGGGAAGGTCATGTCTTACCAACTTGATAGAATTCTTTGAGGAAGTGACAAAGTTGATAGATGAGGGAAGGGCTGTAGATGTCATATACATGGACTTCAGTAAGGCGTTTGATAAGGTTCCCCATGGTAGGCTGATGGAGAAAGTGAAGTCGCATGGAGTCCAGGGTGTACTAGCTAGATGGATAGAGAACTGGCTGGGCAACAGGAGACAGACAGTTGTAGTGGAAGAGAGTTTCTCAAAATGGAGAACTATGACCAGTGGTGTTCCACAGGGATCCATGTTGGGACCACTGTTGTTCGTGATATACATAAATGATCTGGAGGAAGGTATAGATGGTCTGATTAGCAAGTTTGCACATGACACTAAGATTGGTGGAGTAGCAGATAGTGAAGGGGACTGTCGGAGAATGCAGCAGAATATAGATAGATTGGAGAGTTGGGCGGAGAAATGGCAGATGGAGTTCAATCCAGGCAAATGCGAGGTGATGCATTTTGGAAGATCCAATTCAAGAGCGAACTATAGGGTAAATGGAAAAGCCCTGGGGAAAACTGATGCACAGAGAGATCTGGGTGTTCAGGTCCATTGTACCCTGAAGGTGGCAACGCAGGTCGATAGATTGGTCAAGAAGGCGTACGGCATGCTTTCATTCATCAGACGGGGTATTGAGTACAAGAGTTGGCAGGTTATATAGGACTTTGGTTCGACCACATTTGGAATACTGCGTACAGTTCTTGTCGCCACATTACCAAAAGGATGTGGATGCTTTGGAGAGGGCGCAGAGGAGGTTCAGCAGGATGTTGCCTGGTATGGAGGGCACTAGCTATGAAGAGAGGTTGAGTAGATTAGGATTATTTACATTGGAAAGACGGAGGTTGAGTGGGGACCTGATTGAGGTCGACAAAATCATGAGAGATATAGACAGGGTGGATAGCAAGAAGCTTTTTCCCAGAGTGGGAGACTCAATTACTAGGGGTCACGATTTCAAGGTGAGAGGGGAAAAGTTTAAGGGAGATATGCGTGGATAGCTCTTTAGGCAGAGGGTGGTGGATGCCTGGAACGCGTTGCCAGCGGAGGTGGTAGAGGCGGGCACATTAGCGTCATTTAAGATGTATCTAGACAGATACATGAATGGGCGGGGAGCAGAGGGATACAGATCCTTGAAAAATAGGTGACAGGTTTAGATAGAGGATCTGGATCGGCGCAGGCTTGGAGGGCCAAAGGGCCTGTTCCTGTGCTGTAATTTTCTTTGTTCTTTGTTCTTTTGTGAGCTCAAAATGTTTGCATCTACAGTTGTATGAAGCCAAAATTACACATTCTTTGTGATATTTGGACTGGAAACATATTTGAAAACTTGGAATGACCCTGGACTTTCAACATCTCAATAAGATACATACTCAGAGTATTCCACTCAACAGTAATTAGATTGTCATGCAGACTTTTGTGTGGCTTTACTTCAGTGTTCTGGTTGAGCATTGATTTCAATAACATTGAGATATTTTACATGATTTAGGAATGAATTGATAATCGGGTATAAAAGATCTTATTTAAAGTCAAACCATTTTTGATATTTAGTAGAATTAATCAATTGGCTTCGCGAGATGCATTTAAAACATCATGCAATAAGTGAGGAAAGTGAAATACATGCAATGTCAATTTTCAAATGAACGCACTCCAATATTTTTCAAAACATTTCAATTTTACATTCAAAATGAATAGGCGAGTGAAAAAATAAACATAAATTTCTGACAACTCATAAATTGGACTATAATTACAAATTCACCATGATCAACGAACACAACAATATTTAAATGAATCACAATATTCAGTTAAAAATGCAGGTAATCAGCTGATTAATGGATAGTAGGATGCTTATGATCATCTTTATAGCACTGAAGATTTAGGATTAATCAAATTGAAATCAGCTCTTTGTCACAAAAAAAATTGATAAATACCATTACTGCGACTTCTTCATTTTTAAGTCTGCAGCATTCTCAATTTTTTTTTTCTGAGGAAGGTAGAACTAGCAAATTAGATACATACCTTTCTTGGTAACCCGAAGAAAACAAACAGTAGACACTGTGATCGTTCAAATGAATGATAGATGCAAGAACATCTAATGTTGGATTGAAAACCAATTCAATCTGTTCTTAGACGTTTTCTAATCAACATTCACAGCTGCACGGACACATCTCTGTGTTGAAGGTGGGAATTAAACCCATGGCTCTATGGTCTAGTTAGTAGAGACACTAGCAGAGCTCCACAAGACCCATCCTAACATTCCCAGCCAGGAAGGGCAGGACTATAATCACATGCTCACTGTAGTTACTCAAATGAAAACTACTCAGATGTTTGCTGTAATAACTGGACTGGGAATTAATTAGATAGTTTCTGTGTGTAATAGATTGAAAATGAAATAGTAATTTGCAGTAATGATGGAATGAAGCAATCATGGTCTTAATTAGATATGAATCTCATGATAATTCATGGGAAGACAAATTGGCATAATTGTGTGATTATTGTACATTGATAAATAAATATTTAAAATAATTCCATATGGTCAGAGCAGTTTGTAATATGATGAAATGAAAATTAAAAGGCTTTTGCAGTACTCACGAATTAGAATAAAAATGAATTTGTCATTCAATGTAACGATTCCCTTCTTTTCAAAAATATATGACTTCCAAGAATTCAAAATTTACTGTGATTGATAAAGGAAAGAACAAATGGATGCAAATTCTTTTTTATGTATTTAACAAAAGTTCACATGAATTTTAATAGTTACCTCTTATTGTGATAAGAAATGCAGTAAAAACTAGCATTGAATTGAAATATAACCAAATCAATTCAACTGTTTCCACTGTTAAAATAAAAATCGAAATTCACAATGATTGAGAGATTATACACTACAATGTCTTTACATTAGTTTATGTACTGAGCCATAATTTCACTTTTATATCCCTTATTGGATTGAATGATTAGTAGATGTTAAAGTTTTAAACTTCTATCAGTGAACCTAAGAATAATGAGAAATCTTGTATTGCTATTTGATGAGCAGTGTGTAGAAATGACCAGGAAATATTGCAGTGCCAATTAGAGTTCTCTGGATTTAGAAGGCTGATATTACTGTGATCATTCGAATGAGCAAAAATCAAATATTTCCAATGAGTGCTGGATGGGAAATCATTGGATCTTTTGTGGATATATTGACCATAAAAAACTGAATATTTATATTGTCAAAAATCACATGACACCATGGTTTAATTGAAGACACAAGCTTTCGAAATCTTGCTCCTTCTTCAGACTCTTCAAATAAACCTGCTGGAATATAACCTGGTGTCATGTGATTTTTGACCTTGTCCACCCCAGTCCAACACCAACATCTCCACATCATTTATTGTAGCATTGTTGCTAAATTATGAAGCTCACGATACTTGTTAGAAAGACTAAATTTAATTATTGCAATGACAGTGACTTGATAGTTAATGTTAGAATCCGAACAAATAACTTGATTCAATACTTTGAAAGCACTTTACTCTGATGTTGATTAGATATTCATTAAGATCAGTAAACTGAGGAATAAAATTTAATAGCTAGGGTGATGGGTTGAAGAAGAAAATGAAATGTTCGGTGATTATTGAACAGAATTGATTTTTGCTCAAAATACAGGCGTTACACGAATTATATAGTTCCTTCCACTGGTATTCTGGTAGAGACAGGTATTTTTAATTTATGTAATTTCTGTCATGATCAATGTTTAGACATTTGTCTGAGAATTAGGAAGAAAATAAGTAGACAAGGAAAGTGAGTATTATAGTGAACAAAAGATACAGTCAATGACATTTGGTCGAAAAAGAAATTTTCATAGTTGTCTGCTTATTGTACTTTGATAAATAATGTTGGAATTAAAACAAAAACAAATTAAGCATGTTCAAAACAGATTTTCTTACAATGCCTTGAAAATAAAAATCATTTAATAGCATACACAAACTGAAAGAATAAATAATCATTTATTTTGACATGTCAGCTCAAGATTTTTTCCAAAAATGCAGGAGTTTCAAGAAATCAAAATTTAGTGTGTATGTTGAACTAAACAACAAATGGATATAACTTCATTTTTCTCTTGTACGCAAAAACAATCATCGGAAATCTTAAAGATATTTAACATGAAAAAGATATAGTATTTAATATGATCACTTGAAACACAATAGATGTTTGTTTTGAACTGAAATATAATCAAAGCAAATCAAGTAGGATTTCACTATTAAAATAAAAATCAGCATTCACTCTGATTAGAAAACTATACAGTGCAATATGTCTATGACAGTTGATGTACTGAGCTATAATTCCACACTGAAAGCTGGATATATTGGATTAAAAAAAAATGAACTGTGGATGCTGTAAATCAGAAACAAAAATAGAAGTTAGTGGAAAAGCTCAGCAGGCCTGGCAGCATCTGTGAAGAGTAGTCTGAGTTAACGTTCCTTCAGATCAGTTCTGACGAAGAGTCAATGGGCCTAAAATGTTAACTCTGATTACTCTTCGCAAATGTTGCCAGAGATGCTGAGCTTTTCCAGTAAGTTCTGTTTTTGTTGTTGGTGCTGGATATATTAAATTTGAACAATTATTAAATTTTAGATATAAGCACAACTTGTATTAAAAACAATTCATAGCAAACTTAAAAAATGAAGTATCTCATATTGCTATGTTTCTGTGTAATGTGTAGAAACGAACAGCAATTATTAGAGTGCCAACCAATCAGACTTGTTTTAATTTATAAGGCTGAATATTAATCCCATGATTACTGTGAGTATTTAAATGAGAAAGGATCAGATACTTACAGCCAGTGTTGGTTGGGAAATCATTGGTTGCTTTGTGGGTGTGTTGAGCTGGAACAAATAATCCATTTTTTATTGTAATACTGACACTAAGAAATGATGGATTTAACTAAACTATGAATCTCATAATGATTGTTACAAAGACTAAACTGAATAACTGTGTGATTATTCCAATGACAATGATTGATAATTTATGCTAGAACTCTGACAAATTGCATGATCCAATATTTTCAACTTAGTTTGCTCTGGTATTGATTAGATATTCATTGAGACCTGTAAACTGAAGATTAAAATGTGGTGTTAATGGCTAAAAAAATTCAACATTCAGTGATTATTGATCAGAATTGTTTTGCCTTTCAAAATTCTCAGCTAGACAAGAATTCTATATTTCCTTTCTCTGTGTTACTTTGGAGAAAATATAATTTATAATTCTTGCAATTTTTCATGTCATCAATATTTAGACATTTGTGTCAGAATTAGGAAGAAAATAAGTAGACAAGGAAGGTGAGCATCATAGAATGATACAGTCCATGGCATTTAGAGAGGAATGTTTTCAATATTTGCTCTGAATCAACAGCTAAATAATTTTAATGGTGATGAGTTCAAAATGTGTTCTGTTTTTGATGTACTGAGCCAAAATTACACTTTTTTTTAGTGATGATTGGAGTGGAAACCCAAAAGAGAACTTGCAAATATTCAGGCCCATCAACATCTAGGTGTATGTGGCAGCCATTTGTAGATTGAGCACCATGTATAAAGCATTTATGGTGTGTGATGAAAACTAAATGTTTGCTATGGTTATTGAGCTAATGAACAATAAAATACTTACAACGACTGTTCCACCGAACAATGATTAGATGGACCGTGTTTGCATATACTTTGATTTCAATAATATTGAGCTATTTTTCATGATTTTAAGAACAAGTGAGAGGTAAATGTCCTAATGTGGTTACGAGCTGAGTTCAAACCATCCAATGGGGTCACGCCAACACTTTTCACTGATGCCATGATGGAGAGGTGTAAAGTGCTGAGATAATGGCCTGGAAATCAAGGTACTAGAAAATCCGACCAAAACTCCTCCAACATACAACTCTTGGGCTGGTTGTAACTGGTTTCCCCCTCAAACTTTGACACCTCTTTGACTTGGGTTTTCCACCGTTCTCCGTAACTGATTGATGCTGTCTGCTGTTTGCTTTAGTTTGACCAATTTTCTGCCACGCCCAATTTCTCCAACTGTAAATGAATTTAGACTGTCCAGTTTCAGCCCAGTATTCACTTGGCTTCCGTGGAAAGTTAAAATATGAATCACACATTGTGACAACAAAGTATTGATATTAAATGTTAGTGTTTTAACATATAAAACAATTCAATATTTTCAAGCAGTTTACATTGACATTCATTAAGATAGATAAACTAAGAGTTAGAATGTAGTTGCAGGATTGTTAATTTATAAAAAGATATTAGACATTCAGTGTTTATTGGAAAGAATTGTTTCTTCATTCAAATATATAGTCTGTTCAAGAATTCTATATGTTTTCCATTGGTTATCTTGTAGAGACCACTCATTTATAACTCATGTAATTTTTATTATGAGCAGTATTTTGACATTTATATCAGAATTAGGAAGAAAATAAGAAGCAATTATCGTGAGTATTTTAGTGAATGAATGACACAGTAAATTAAATTGACGGCGGGAGCTTTCAGTATTTGCTCTGAATAAGCGGATAAATATTTTTAATGGGCATCAGCCCAAAATGTCTGAATCTTCAGTTGTACTAAGCTAAAATTAAACATTTTTTGCGATATTTGGATGCTGTTAGCATCCTCAACCATTCATAATAAAGTATAATTATTGGTTTGAGCATTAGATGTTGTGTGTAATTACTGAACTGAAATATATGGTATCAGTTGCATTTATTGGATGGGATGATAACTAAATGTTTGATGTCGTTGTTGCTCTCAGGAACAATAAGATAGTTAGATTATTCTACTGAACAGTAATTAGACGATCATAAAGACTATTGCATGGCTCTATTAGCAGTGTTTTGTGTGTACATTAATTTCAATAACATTGAAATATTTTACTTGATTTAGGAACAGATTAGTAAATGGGTGTTAAAGATTTTACTGAAAGTCAACAAACTTTTGAAATTTACTAGCACTGTTTTGTGAGTTGCACCTAAAACATCATGCAATAAGTGAAATAAGTGAAAGACACGCAAAACCAATTTTCATATGAACACACCGATATTTTCACAGAATTTCAATCTTACAGTCAATATGAATAGGTGAGTGGTAAAATAAAAACAAATTTCCGATAATTTTTGAATTGAGCAATAATTAGAAATTCAACTTGATCAAAGTTGATATCTAACAATATTTAGATGAATCACAATGTTTAGTTACTAATCTAGGTAATCAGCTGACTGATAAATCATCCAAAATAGCATTTGTTTATTTTACTACTGAAGAAAAAAACATTTTTGAAATTTTTATAGCATTGCAGAATAAGGATTTATATGTTTGAAATGTTTGAACTACGTTCTTTGAAACAAAAATAAAAATTGATGAATCCCATTATTTAAACTTTGTTTAAAACTGCAACATTCCCAAATATTTTTCAGGAATATAGAAACAGAGGAATTAGGCACATACTTTTTCTTGGCAACCCAAAGAAAATAAATATCAGATTCTGTGATTATTTGAATGAACAACAGATAGAAGAAAACCTAATGCTGGATTGTAAAGCAACTCAAGGTATCCTTAGATATTTTCTAAACACCATTCAGAGCTGCTCTGACACATTTCTGTTGGAAGTGGGAATTGAACCTATGCCTTCTGGTCTTGTAGTAGAGACACTATGAGAGGTCTCCACAAGGTTCCTAGCCAGGAAGAGCAGGACTATAATCACATGCTTACTGTCGTTACTCAAATGAAAACTAATCAGATGTTTATTGTAATAATTGGACTGGAAATTAATTAGATAGTTTCTGTGTGTAATGGATTGAAAATGAAATAGTAATTTAAATAATGATGGAATGAAGCAATATTGATCTTAAATAAACACTAATCTCATAATTTGTGGAATGACAATTTGACATAGTTGTGTTATTATTATACATTGATAAATAAAAATAGATGCAATAATTCCATATGTTCAAAGTAGTTCGTCATAGAATGAAATGAAAATTAAAAAACTTATCCAGCACACATGAATTGGAAAAAAAATGAATTTGTCATTCAATGTGAGTGTTCAGCTGAAGACAACTTTCCTTCTTTCCAAAAATGTACAAGTTTTAAGAATTCAAAATTTATTGTGATTGTTTAATGAAACAATAAAGTGATGTTAAGTCTTTTTTGTTGTACTTAAAAAAAAACACAAGAATTTTAAATAGATTTGAGCATGAAAAATTGTCAACTCTTATTGTGATTAGAAACACAAATTTTAGTACTGAAGTAGAAAGAAATCAAATCAATTTAACAGTGTTTCTACCATTAAAAACATTGATATTCGCAATGATTGAGAGATTGTACAATCCAATATCTTTACATTAGTTAATGTGCTGAGCCATTATTCCACATTTATACTCCTTATTGGATTGATCAATTATTAGATATTAGATATTAGCAACAATTAGGTTTGTAAAATTCTATTAGTGATCTTAAGAATAATAAGAAATCTTGTATGTTATTTGACTGAGCAATTTGTACAATTCAACAGGAATTATTGCAATTAAAAATATTTAGAGTTTTCTGAATTTTTAAGGCTGACATTACTGTGATCATTCAAATCAGCAATGATCAGATATTTACAATGAGGGTTGGACGGGTAATCATTGGTTCTTTTGTGGGTGTACTGACCTTAAAAAAAACTGAATATTTGTATTGAGGCATTGATACTAAGAAATAGTGGATATAATTAAATTATGAACCTCACTATACTTGTTAGAAAGACAAAATTAAATTATTGTAATGACAATTACTTGATAATTAATGTTAAAATCCTGACAAATAAATTAATTTAATATTTTGAAAGCACTTTGCTCTGATGTGGATTGGATTTTCATTAAGATTGGTTAACTGTGGAATAGAATGTAGTAGCTAGATGGATGGATTGAAGTAAGAAATGAGACATTCAATGATTATTGAACAGAATTGAATTCTGCTCAAAAATTCAGGTGGTACAAGAATTATATATTTCCTTTCATTGGTTTCCTTGTTAGAGACATGCATTTGATTTGATTTCATTTCATTGATTTATTGTCACGTGTACCGAAATACAAAGCTTTCTTTATGAATGGTACAGGCAGATCACAGAAAGCAAAGGATATACAGGTTTTTAATTTAAGGTAATTTTTATCATGATCAATATGTAGACATTTGTATCAGAATTAGGAAGAAAATATGCAGATAGTGAAAGTGAGTATTATAGTGAACAAAAGATACAGTTAACAACATGGAATAGGAAGAGGAATTTTCTACCACTTAAACCATCATGCAGTAAGTGAGAGAGATGCAATGTCAATTTTTAAAAAAACACACTCTGATATTTTCAAAGCATTTGAATCTGACATTCAATATGAACAGGTGAGTGGAAAAATAAAAAACAAATTAATGCAATTCATAAGTTGAGCAATAATTAGAAATTCACTTTGATCAAAGGACATAACAATATTTAGATGAATTACAATATTTAGTTACAAATGCCAGTAATCAGCTGACCGATTAATAATAGGGAAGTGGCATTGGTTTATTTTACTGAAGAAGAAATTGACTTTTTTTTATCTTTAGAACACTGGAGAATAAGGATTTATGTGTTTGAAATGTTTGAACTAAGGTCTTTGGAATAAAAAAAAGTTGATGAATATCATTATTTAGACTTTTCATCTTTAAGACTACAACATTATTAAATATTTTTCAGTAGTGTAGAACAAGCGAAATTAGACACGGACTTTTCTTTGTTACCCGAAGAAAGTAAGTAGCAGAGGCTGTGATTATTAGAATGAACAACAGATGGAAGAACATCTAATGTTGGATTGAAAAATAATTCAGTCTACGCTCACATGTTTTCTAACCAAAATTCAGAGTTGCTTTGACACACCTCTGTTAGAAGTGGAAATTGAATCCATGCCTTCTGGTCCAGTAGTAGAGACACTACCAGAGCTCCACAAGAGCCCTTCATAACATTCCCAATCAGGAATGGCCAAGATTATAATCACATGCTCATATGTTTATTGTGATAATTGGACTGGGAATTAATTAGACAGTTCCTGTGTGTAATGCGATGAAAATGAAATAGTAATTTCAATAATGATGTAACTAAGCAATAATGGTCTTAATTAAATATGAATCTCAGGATAATCCATGTAAAGACAAATTGACATAATTGTGTGATTTTTGTACCTTGATAAATAAAAATAAATGAAATAGTTCCATATGTTTAAAACAGTTTGCTGTACAAAAACATGCAAATTAAAATGCTTTTGCAGGACACACAAATTTGTAAAAAGTGAATTTTAAATTTGATGTAACTATTCAGCCAAAGACAACTCCAATTCCACATTTATACTCCTTACTGGATTGAACAATTATTAGATATTTGCAACAATTAGATTTTCAAAATTCTATTAATGAACTTAAGAATAATGAGAAATCTCATTTTGCAATTTTACTGATTGATGTTTAGAAATGAATGGGAATTATTGCAGTGAAAAGTAATTAGAGTCCTCTGAATTTTTAAGGCTGAAATTACTGTGATCACTCAAATGAGCCAGAATCGGATATTAACAATGAGTGTTGGATGAGAAATCACTAGTTCATTTGTGCATGTGTTTTGCCCTGAAAAAAAATTTTATGTTGTAGCATTGATATTAAGTAGCAATGGCTCAATTAAAATATGAACCTCACTAGTTAGAAAGACAAACTTAAATTATTGTGCAATTATTGTATTGAGAATGACTTGATAATTGATGTTGGAAACGAAACAAATATTTTGAGAGTAGTTTGCTCTGATGTTGATTGGAAATTCATTAAGATCTGTTTATTACAAAGACTAAATTGAATTGCCATTGATTATTGGAATGTCAATGAATTCATCAATAATGTTTGAACTCTGGCAGATTAAATGATTCAATATTTTCAAATATGCTTTGATGTTGATTAAATATTCGTTAAGATCAGTGAATTGAGGATTAATACCCTGGGTTAATGGAATTGAAAAAAAATTAGACATTCGGTAATTATTGATTAGAATTGTTTAGTTATTCAAAATTCCCAACTACACAAGAATTCTATACTTCATTTCTCTGCTTTTCTTATGGAGAAAAATAATATACATTTCACACAATTTTTCATATCAATATATAAGTCAATATTTAGACACGAGTCGAATTAGGAAGAAAATAAGTAGAGGAACGTGGGTATCACAGAAAATAGAGTCAACAGCATTTACAGAGACAATTTTTCGGTATTTGTGCTGACTAAACAGCTGAATAAGTTTAACAGAGATGAGTTCAAAATGCTTGCAGCTACTGATGTACTGAATCACAATCACACTTTTGTAGTGATGATTGAACTGGAAACCTATTACAAAACTTGCCAATATTCAGGACTTTTTCATTTAGATATATGTTACTCATCCTCATCCATGAGTAATAAAGTGTGAATATCAGTCTGGGAAACATGCAGTGTGTGAGTAAATTGTAAGAACATATCTCTTGCATATCTCTTGGATAGGGTGATAACCAGATGTTTGCTGTGGTTGTTCATCCCAAGAACAATAAGATACTTACGAAGAGTATTCCACTGAACAGTAATTAGATGGCCCTGAGTAGTTTTGTGTGGTTTTATGGTCAGTGTTTGTACATACTTTGATTTCAATAACATTGAGCTATTTTACATGATTTAGGAAATGAGTAATAATCAAGTAATTAAGGTCCTAATGTAGTCATAAACTGGATTCAAAGCATCGATGGATTGGGGCCAGACCCATTCACTGTTACCATGCCAGAGCCATGTAAAGTTCTCAGACACAGGCTGGAAGTCTAGGTGCCAGAAAGTCCGGTCAAAACACTTCTAATAAACAACTCTCGGGCCGATTGTAACTGGATCCCCTGAACGTTTGGGATCTCTTTGACTTGGGGTTTCCATTATTCACTGTAGTTAATGGATGTAGGTTGCTGTTTGATTTAGTTGAGCCAATTTTCTGCTGGGATCAATTTCTCCAGCTGTAGGTGAATATAATCTCAGTGGAAAGTTAAAATATAGTTCACTGATTATGATAAAAATGAATTGATAATTAATGTTTGTGTTTTAACAAATAAAATGATCCAATATTTTCAAGCAGTTTACACTGTCATTGATTAAATATACATTAAGACAGATAAACTGCAAATTAGAATGTAGTTACAGGATTGGTGAACTGTAAAAAATTATTAGACATTCAGTGTTTATTGGAAAGAATTGTTTTTCATTCAAATATATGAGCTGTTCCATGCCCTTCCATTGGGATCCTTTTGGAGAACACTCCTTTATAATTCATATAATTTTCATTACCATCAGCATTTCAAGACTTGTATCAGAACTAGTATGAAAATGAGGAGCAATTAAAATGAATATGTTGGTAAACGTTCAATGCAGTAAATTAAATTTACAGTAGCAACTTTCAGTGCTTGCTCTGTATAACCAGTAAGTAGTTTTAGCGGACATTGCTTAAAATGTTTGCATCCACAGTCATACTAAGTCAAAGTTGCACATTTTTTGTGATATTTGGATTGGAAGCCTAATGAAAAACTTGCAACAAAACAGGATTTTGGAGTAGATTTGTAGCTCGGGTTGTGGGTGTTGATGTTGGTTGTCTCGTTGAGCTGGTTTGTTGTTTCGTAGACGTTTCGTTACCATGTTTGGTAACATCCTCAGCGCAGAGTCCGATGAAGCGTCGGTGTGTTTTCCTGCCTGGTTTTTAAACTCTGGGGTCCGTTGAGATGGATTGCCTTACTTCTAGGTTTCCTTCGTAGAGGAATGTATATGGGGTCGAGTTCAATATGTTTATTAATAGCATGCTTTGTGGAGTTCTAGGCTTCTAGGAATTCTCGTGCCTGTCTCTGCCTAGCCTGTCCCAGGATTTTGGTGTTGTCCCAGTCGAAATGGTGGTTCTTCTTGTCCACGTGGATTGAGATGGGTCCACATGGACAAGGAGAACCACGACTTCGACTGGGACAACACCAAGATCCTGGGATAGGCTAGGCAGAGACAAGCACGAGAATTCCTGGAAGCCTGGCACTCCACGAAGCATGCTATTAATAAACATATTGAACTCGACCCCATATACGGCGGGAAAACACACTGACACTTCATCAGAGGCTGCACTGAGGATGTTACCAAGCATGGTAACGAAACATCTGCGAAACAAGAAACCAGCTCGGCGAGCCAACCAACCTCAAAACAGGATTATCAACATCTCTCTGTATGTTGCTGTTAGCACGCTTGATCATTAATAACAAAGTTTGAGCAACTTGTATTGTGTGTAATTATTGAACCAAAGTATAAGATATCAATTATATTTATCAAGTGCAATGATAACCAAATGTTTCCTGTGATTATTGCTCTCAGGAGCAATAAAATACTTACTCAGGCTATTCTAGAGAACAGTAATTACATGTTCATGAGGACTTTTGTGTGCCTTTATGCACAGTGTTTTGTATATGCATTCATTTCAATAACATTGAGATATTTGAGTGTGAATTAAGAACTGAATCATAATTGAGTTCTACAGACCTTAATTAAAGTCGTCAATTTTTTGAAGTTTACTAGAATTCCTCAGCAAGGCACACTTTAAATATCATGTGATAAGTGAGGTAAGTGAGAGAATTGCAAAATCAATTGTGAAATGAACATGCTCCAGTATTTTTAAAGCATTTCAATCTTAAATTCAACATGAATCGGTGAATGGCCAAATAAAAACATATCTCTGACAATTTATAAATTAAACAATAATTAGAAGTTTAATTTGATCAATGAAAAAACAATATTAAGATGAACTACAACATTTAGGGGAAGGTGAAGGCCGAGTGGTGTTATTGCTGAGCTGTTAATCCAGATAGCCAGGCAATGTCCTGGGGATCTGGGTTTGAATCCCACCACAGTAGCTGGTGGAATTTGAATTCATTTAAAAAAATCCAGAACTAAGTGTCACGTAATGACCATGAATTGATTGTTGGGAAAATAAAAAATGTGGTTCACCTAATGCCCTTTAGGGAAGGAAACTGCCACCCTTACCTGGTCTGGCCTACATGTGACTCCAGACCCACAGCAATATGGTTGACTTTTAACTATCCTCTGGGCAATTAGGGATGGACAATAAATGCTGCCTAGCCAGCAACGCCCTCATCCCATGAAGTAAAAAACGAAAAACAATTAGATATGAAATATAGATAATCAGCTGCCTGCTGACTAATAGCCAGTGGCATTTGTTTATTTTACTGAAGAAGAAGCTAATTTTTTTGTTTCGACTTTTCCAGCACTGGGTGGATATGTTTGAATTGTTGAAATGAACAGCCATAAGTTGCTAAATGTTTTTTTTTTCTTTTGAAAACACTTTTGCTGAATTACTTTCACGGGAAAAAACAATATTTAAACATTTGTGTGCAGTTGGAAATGAAATTAGTCAACGTTTGAAAATTGATTTTTTTTAATCATTTGTGGGACATGGGCACAATGAATTAAATTTACAGTGGTAACTTTCCGTGTTTGCTCTGAGTAAGCAGGTATATATGTTTAATGAACGCGAGCTCAAAATCTTTACATTTATAGCTGTGTTTAGCCAAAATTACACTTTTTTTGGACATTTGGACTGGACAACTATTTGAAAACTTGCAACTAGTCAGGACTACCAACATCTTGATGTTTGTGGCTGTTAGCTTCCTCAGCCATTTGTAATAAAGTATAATGATTGGTTAGGGTAATAAATATTGCGTGTCATTACTGAACTGAAATATAAGATATCAACTGCATTGATTGGATGCAGTGATAATCAAATGTTTCCTGTGATTATTGCTCTCAGGAACAATACCATACTTACTCAGATTATTCTACTGAACAGATGGTCATGAAGACCTTTGTGTGGTTTAATGTTGGATTGAAAAACAATTCAATTTATACTTAGATAGTTCTTAATCAAAATTCAAAGCTGCTCTGATGCACCTCTGTCGAAGGTGAGAATTGAACACACACCTTCTGGTCTCGTAGTAGAGACACTACCAGAGCCTTTAATAATGTTTTACGTGTGCATTCATTTCAATAGCGTTGAGACATTTTACACAATTTAGGGACAGATTCGTAATTGGGTGTTAAAAATCTTATTTAAAGTCAACAAATTTTTCAAATTTGCCAGAATTGTTGAGGAAAATGCACTTGAAACATCATGCAAGAAGTGAGAGAGATGCAAAGTCAATTTTCAGGCGAACACATTCTGAAATTTTCAAACCATTTCAAATTTACAGTTGATATGAATAGACGAATGAAAAAAATAAAAAGAACTTTCGAAAGTTCATCATTTGAACAATAATTAGACATTTTATATGATCAAAAGACACTGCAGTCATGAGATGCATTACATTATATTGTTATATAATTAAGGCAATCAACAGACTGAAGAACAATAGGAAATGGCACTTGTTAATTTTCTTGAAGAAGAAATCAATGCTTTTTTCATGTTTCTTGGACAGGACAAGAAGGATTGATGTATGTGAGTTGTTAAAATAAACAATAATGATGCGCTAAATTTTTATGGAAACTCCTGCAGAATTAAATTCACAGAATCAACAATATTTAGAGATTCCACTGTTGATTGGAAGTAAAATCCTATTTTTCTCAAACATTTTCCAGGAAATTTAGAGTGAGCATAATGAGATACAGAGATAACAAGGTGTAGAGCTGGATGAACACAGCAGGCCAAGCAGCATCAGAGGAGCAGGAAGGCTGACGTTTCGGGCCTAGACCTTTCTTCTGAAATTTTCTGAAGAAGGGTCTAGGCCC
>NC_063379.1:4117241-4172502 GCF_021869965.1 Rhincodon typus | reverse complement strand
AAAATTTCTGAAGAAAGGTCTAGGCCCGAAACGTCAGCCTTCCTGCTCCTCTGATGCTGCTTGGCCTGCTGTGTTCATCCAGCTCTACACCTTGTTATCTCAGATTCTCCAGCATCTGCAGTTCCTACTATATATAATGAGATATATACTTTTATTAGTAACCTGAAGAATATAAATAGCAGATTCTGTGATTATTGGAATGAACAACAGATAGAACAGATCTAATGTTGGATTGAAAAACAATTCAATCTATACTTAGATAGTTCTTAATCAAAATTCAGAGCTGCTCTGACGCACCTCTGTTGAAGGTGGAAATTGAACACACACCTTCTGGTCTTGTAGTAGAGACACTACCAGAGCCTTTAATAATGTTCCCAGCCAGGAAGGGCAGGACTATAATCACATACTTACTGTGGTTACTTAAATAAAAACTAATCAGATGTTTATTTTGATAATTGGACTGGGAATTAATTAAATAGTTCCTATATGCAATGGGCTGGTAATGAAATAGTAATTCACAATAACGATGGAATGAAGCAATAATGGTCTTAATTAAATATGAACCTCATGATAATTGACAGGAAGAGGAATTGACATAATAGTCTGATTATGTGCATTAATAAATAAAAATAAATAAAACTATTCAGTATGTTCAGGCAGTTTTTTCTTAGGGTGGAAAGAAAATTAAAATGTTTGCAGCTTGAGGGAATTGGAAACATATAGTCATCCAATGTGACTATTCAGCTGAAGACAATTCTCCTTCTTTCCAAAAATGTATAACCTCCGACAATTCAAAATTTACTTTGATTGGTAAAGGAAAGAACAAATGGATGTTAATTCTTGCTAGTATCTGATAGCTAATAATTGTTGAAATCCAATATATCCAACTGTAGATTTGGAACTATGGCTTACAATATCAGCTGACAAATGGATGTTAATTCTATTTCTTGTGGGCATAAAAAGTCACACAAATTTGAGATAACTTTTCAGCATTAAAAATATTTAACTCTTAATGTGATCAGAAATACTATAGTTGTTAACATTGAAGTATAAAATATAATCAAATCAAATCAAAATAAATGCTGATATTCACAATCTTTGGGGAATTGCACAGTGCAGTATCTTTCTATCAGTTAACGTACTGAGCCATAATTCCATTTTTATTCCCCTTACTGGATTGAACAATTATTAGATATTAGCAACAAATAGATTTTTAAAATTCTATTAGTGAACCTAAGAATAATGAGAAATCTTAAATTGATATTTCAATGAGCAATGTGTAGAAATGAACAGTAACTATTGGAGTGAAAAGCAATTAGATATCTCTTAATTGATGGGGCTATGATTCCTGTGATTATTCAAATAGAAATTTACAATGAGCATTGGATGGGAAATTAATGCCATTTTTGTGGGTTTTTCGACCTGAAAAAATGGACTTTTGTTTATTGTAGTATCAGAACCAAGAAATAATGGATTGAATTACAATGTGAATCTCACCTTACTGAATAGTTTCAAGTTTTTAATAGGTGTCCAGTCCAATCTTCAGTAAAAAAGAGTGCATTTTTGGTTCAGTACATCAGTAGTTGCAAACATTTTGAATACATGTCCATTGCACATAGTTATTTGTTTATTCAAAACAAATATTGAAAAATTGCCTCTGTAAATTTCATTGACTGTATCTTTCGAATATACTCAAGTTCACACTATTTATTCTCTTCCTAATTATGGCACCAATGGCTAAATATTGTTCTCCAGCAATGTCTGATTTTGTCTCTGATTTCCAGCATTCGCAGTTCTTTGGTTCCTTGAGTTGATTGAGTTTCCCTTCAATGCTAACATTTATATATTTCTAATTATTGCAATAAGTGCTAATTGTTTTTCATGCTAAATATCATTTAAATTTCATGTGCTTCTTATGTACACGAAACACAATTGACATATTTTTGTTCATTTTCTCTTCAGTCATAGTAAATTTTGAATTCTTAGAAGTTGTACATTTTTGGAAAGAAGGGAAGACCCCCTCAGCTGAGTAATCATATTGGATAATTACACTTTTTTTCCCCAATTCATGTATGCTGCAAAACGGTTTAATTTTCATTTCAGTATATGAATAACTGTTTCATACATATTGAATATTGCTTTATTTTTATTTATCAATGATTATGTCAATTCAACTTTCTGCTAATTATTATGAGATTTATATTTAATTAAGACCATTGTTGCTTCATTCCACCGTTATTATAAATTTCTAATTCTTTTTATCAGTCCATTACACACAGGAAATATCTAATTAATTCCCAGACCAATTATTATAATAAACATCTGGTTAGTTTTCATTTGAGTAACTGCAGTAAGCATGTGATGATAGTCCTGCTCTTCCTGGGTGGAAACATTATGAAGGGCTCTTGTGGAGCTCTGGTAGTGTCTCTACTACTGGATCAGGAGGTATGGGTTCAATTCCCACCTTCAACAGAGGTATGCCAGAGCAGCTCTGAATGTTGATTAGAAATATGTAAGTGTCAATTGAATTGTTTTTCAATCCATCATTAGATCTGCTTCTATCTGCTGTTATGAATCCAGCAATGCCACTTCTGAGTGCCTGAGAAATTTTGAGAACTTTGCAATCTAAAAGGTTCTGAGGTCTAAATAATAACATTCATCACTTTTTTTTGTTTCAAAGCGCCTGGTATGTCCAATTCCTTTCCAAACAGTGAATAATGGGTCTTTACTTCAAATTAGCACGTGAATTTCTAAATATTGCCTGTTCTATTAATTGAATTCAGCAAAAGTATTTCAAAAAACATTGAGCAAGTTATTATTGTACATTTTATCAATTCACAGATATAAATCCTTATTCTCTAGTGCAATAAAGATGAAAAACTCTCAAGTTCTTCTTCAGTAAAGTAAACAGATTTCACTTACTAATATTTCTAGTCTGCTGATTACCTACAGTTTATAATTAAATACTGGAATTCATCTAAGTATTGATCTGTCTTTGGCTCGAATTACATTTCTATTTATTATTCTATTGATGAATTGTCAGAATTTTTTTTTTATTTTTCCACTCACTTATTCATGTTGAATTTAAGATTGAAATGCTTTGAAAATATCAGAATGCATTCACTTGAAAATCAACTTTACATGTCTCTCACTCGTCTCAGTCATTACATTATGGGTTTAAACTCACTTCACCAAGCAATTCGAGTATATTTCAAAAGTTTGTTGACTTCAATTAAGACCTCCAACAGCCAATTATCAATCAGTTCCTACTTCAAGTATCTGAACCTTATTGAAATCAATACACACTCAGATGCGGCACAGAAAGTCTCACGATGGGCTTCATGATCATTTAATTACTGTTCAGTTGAACACACTTGTTGACTATTTTATTGTTCTTGAGGTTAATAACCACAGTAAACATTTGGTTTTCATCCAATGCAATAGATATCTTCATAAAATCTGCACTGCGTGTAAGCAGGCCATTCAGCCCATTAAGTGCACACCACCCCACCCTATTCCTGTAACCATGCATTGCCCGTGGTTAAACCACCTAACTTGTGCACCCCTGGTCACTATGGTCAATTTAGCATGGCCAATCCACCCTAACCTGCATATCTTTCAACTGTGGAAGGGAACTGGAGCACCCGGAGGTAACTCACACAGACATGGGGAGATTGTGCAAACTCCGCACAGATAGTTGCCCAAGGGTGGAATCAAACCCAGTTCCTGGTGCTGTGAGGTACCACTGCTAACCACTGAGCCACTGTGCCACCCCATTTATGTTCTAATATTTCAGTTCAGTAATGACACACAATACATGTTGCTCAGACCAAATGCTTCAGAACATAGAACATAGAATGGTACAGCACAGTACAGGCGCTTCGGCCCACGATGTTGTGCCGACCTATTATTCAACTAAGATCAATCTACCCTGAATCTCCAACATATCACTATCTTAATTTTTTTTATTACATGAGCTTTATTACTCATGGCTGAGGATGCTAATTCCAAATGTTGATATCCCTGATCATTTATAAGTTTTCAGATAGATTTCCAGATCAAATATTGCAGGACTCAGCACAACAGTAGCGGCAGTATGCAGTGTTGTATGTGCATTGATTTCAATAACATTGGGATATTGTCCGTGATCTAAGAACTGATTAATAACATTGGTTGTTATAGGTCTCAATGTGCTCATGGGCATTTCTGAAGAAGGGTCCCGACCCAAAACATCAACTTGCCTGCTCCTCTGATGCTGCCTGGCCTGCTGTGTTCCTCCAACTTCACACTGTGCTGTCAATGTGCTCATGAGCTGAGTTCAAAGCATCCAATGGGATCACGCCAACACCCTTCACTATTCCTATGGTGTACAGTGCTCAGGCTCTGGCTGGAAGTCAAGGTGCCAGAAAGTCTGAGATAACAAGGTGTAGAGCTGGATGAACACAACAGGCCAACCAGCATCAGAGGAGCAGGAAGGCTGACGTTTCAGGCCTAGACCCTTCTTCAGAAATGGGGGAGGGGAAGGGGGATCTGAAATAAATAGGGAGAGAGGGGGAGGCGGATAGAAGATGGATAGAGGAGAAGATAGGTGAAGAGGAGCCAGAAAGTCTGATTGAATTGCCTCCAATACACAACTCCCAAGCTTGTTGTAACTGGATCCCCTGTGAACCCACGTGACCTCTCTGACCTCAGTTTCCACTGTTCTCTGTTGTTACATGATGCAACCTCTGTTTGATTTAGATTGGCCAATTTTCTACCATGCCCGATTTCTTCAGCTTTGGGTCAATTTCGAATGCAATAGGGTTAGGATAGAGTTAGGCTATGGGTCAATTTAGAATGCAATAGGGTTAGGATAGAGTTAGGCTATGGGTCAATTTAGAATGCAATAGGGTTAGGATAGAGTTAGGCGATGGGTCAATTTAGAATGCAATAGGGTTAGGATAGAGTTAGGCTATGGGTCAATTTAGAATGCAATAGGGTTAGGATAGAGTTAGGCTATGGGTCAATTTAGAATGCTCAATTTAGGGGCCCGTAGTCATTGATTTCATTCGATTTTTAAAATAAAATTTCATTTGTTGCAATGACAACGCATTGACAATTAATGTTCGAATGCTAACACATAAAATGATTCAATATTTTCAAAGCAGGTTGCTCTGGTGCTGTTTAGCCATTCCTTCATATCAGTAAACTACGGATTAGATTATAGTTGCGGGGCTGATGTGTTGAAAAATATTAGCTATTCAGTGTAATATGAAAGAACTGTTTCTAATGGTGAGAGCCGGAGTGGAGTGGGCTGGAGGCCTGGAGTGGAGCGGAGAGGCTGAGAACCGGAGTGGGCTGGGCTGGGCTGGGCTGGAGGTCTGGAGCGGAGCAGAGTGGCTGTGAGCTGGAGTGGGGTGGGCTGGGCTGAAGGTCAGGAGCAGAGCAGAGTGGCTGTGAGCTGGAGTGGAGTGAGCTGGAGGCCTGGAGCGGAGCAGGGACAGTTGCTGGACTGGGGTACAGCTCAGGCGGTCAGCGGTTTGGGAGGTCAGTCAGGCCTTGTGTGGAAATCCCTGCACTGAGCTACTGCAATGTAATGTCCATCTGCAATTTGTTTACCCGACTGTAATGTTTATCCTTTTAACTATGTCTTATTTATAACACACAATGAATCACTGTAAGGTAATGTAATTTATTTTCCTTTCTATTCCTCTTTTTGCATCTAAGGTTTGTATTGAGGTACATTGTACCTACGATAGCACCATAAGAGGTGACATTGTTAACTTTTCACTGTACTCCTGTACTTCTGTACTTGAGTACACTTGACAACAAAGGATATTCTATTCTATTCTAAATAGGTAGATCAATGCTTATTTCTTTCTGTTGGTTTTATGTCAAGAAATGTTATTTATCGTCAAATAAATTTGAGTATGATCAATATTTAGATTTTTGTACCAGAATTAGGAAGAAAATAACAGATGATTAAATCTTTAGTAAGGGTGGAACTATAATCACGAGTTTACTGTGATTACTCAAATGAAAGCTATTAAATGTTTATTATGATATTTGGACTGGGAATTAATTAGATAGTTTCTTGTGTAATGGGTTGAAAAGTAATCCTGATGGAACTAAGCAATAATAGTCTTATTTAAATATGAAACTCATGATAATTGGTAGAGAGAGTTAGTGACATAATTGTGTGATTATTGTACAATAAAAATAAAAGAATATCAACATGTTCAAAGTAGTTTTTCTTACAATTAAAATAAAATTAAGATACTTCACAGCAAATATAAATTGGAAGTTAAGAGTTAGTCATTTAATGTTACTAGTCAGCTGAGGACAACTTCCTTTTTTTAACCAAAAATGTACGACTTCGAAGAAATCAAAGTTTGATAAAGGAAAGAACAAACAGGTGTTAATTGTATACTTTGTACATTCAAAAACATGTGAAATTTATGTGATTTTTATCATGAGAAATATTTAGCTATTGTTCTGATCATTAGATGTACAATAAATGTTACCATTGAAGTAAAATATAATCAAATCAATTCAATGAGGTTCCCACTGGTAAAATAACAATATTTGCAGTAATTGGGAGAATATACAGTGCAGTATCTTTCTATCAGTTGATGTATGGAGCCATAATTCTACATTTATTGTATGAATTGGATGAATCTTTCTCTGCATCTTCTCTGTAGCTGTAACACTATATTCTGCATTCTGTTCTATTACCCTGATGTATGATTTGTCTGGTTAACACCCAACGCAATACTTTTCACTGCATCACAGTACATGTGACAACAATAAGTCAAATCAAATTGATAAATAGCTATTAGATACTTGCAAAAATTAGATTTTAAATATGCTATTAATGAATTTAAGGATCATGAGTAATCTCGTATTGCTATCTGGCTGAGCAAGATGCAAAAATGAACAGTCATGACTGGCATGAAAAGTAATTGGACATGTCTTAATTTATAAAGCTGTATAATAATCCCATGATTGCTGTGAGTATTAAACAAGAAAGAATCAGATATTTGCAATGAACATTGGTTGGGAAGTCATTATTTGTGATGTGGCTGTGTTGCTTTGAGAAAAAGAAATTTTTTTTACTGTTATCATCCGAGCAAATAAATGTATTCAATATTTTCAAAGTAGTTTGCTCTAATAATAATGAGATATTCATTAAGATCAGTAAAACTCTGGACTAAAATATTGTAGATAGGCTGTTGGATTGAAAAAGAATAGACATGTAAGTTAATTGAACAGAATTGGGTTTTCGGTCAGAAATGCTGACTATTCAAGAATTCTATGTTTCCTTCCATTGGGTTTCTCGTAGAGAAAAGTGATATCTAATTTGTGAAATTTTTACCATGATTGATGTTTAGACATTTGTGTTAGAATGAGCAATAAAGTAAGTCAATAGCAAGAGTATCATAGTGAACAGAAGATACAATCAATGATATTTGGTAGAAAGAAGAATTAACATAATTGTGAGATCATTTCGCATTGATAAATACATTGGAATAAAAATAAAACAATTCAGGATGCTTAAATTATCTTTTCTTATAATGAAATGAAAATTTAAATGGTTTTGCAGCTCAAATGAATTGGGAAAAGAAAAACAACATGTCATGTAATGTGACAATTCAGCTGAAGGCAACTTCTCTTTGTTCCAAAAATGTAGGGCTTTCAAGAATTCAAGAAGTATGGAGAGAAATGCAATATTCTTTGCTGAGGTTTGTCCCAAGCAGATCCATGACACAGGTCTCTGTGCTTTACAGTCTGTTCCCTGGGACACACACCAGGACAAATATTGACTGTGCCTGGAGGACCATCAACTCGATGAAAGATGCTTTTTGGTCTGCCCAAAACACATTGCTCTTTCAAAACAAGGAGTTAACCTTGACCAAGTGTTGCAGACATGTACATAAGGGGAGGCAATGGCCTAGTGGTATTATCATTGGACTGTTAATCCAAAGACCCAGGTAACATTCTGGAGATCCAGGTTCAAATCTTGCCATGGCAGATAGTGAAATTTGAATTCAGTAAAATATCTGGAATTAAGAATCTAATGATGGCCATGAATCTATTGCCAATTGTTGGGAAAAACCCAATAATCTGGTTCACTAATGTCCTTTCAGGATGGAAACTGCCATCCTTATCTGGTCTGGGCCTACATGTGAATCCAGACTCACAGTTGACTCTGGACAATTAGGGGTGGACAATAAATGTTGCCTAGCCAGTAACACCCTCATCCCGTTAATGAATAAAGGATTCCAAGTTCCAGGACATGCTGAGGGACGCACTGAAGCTTGGGGCACAGGGTAGAATTACCATTGTCTAAGGTCTAAGTTAAAAGAGAGCCCATTCAGTTATCACACCCTCCCACTATCTCAAATGTATGTAAATCTAATTTTGCACAGGTAAGAGTTGCCTTTGGTTTATTTGTTGGAAACTCCAATGTTTGTTTGTTTCTTCATATGCTACTGTACAGAACCGAAAAGGTTTAATGATGACATATTTCTATAAAGATATTTTTATGAACAAAATATATTTTTAAAACAAGGAAAAGGATATAAATTCATTTTTTCTTGTACCAAAAAACATCTTGGGAAATTTAAATGATTTTTAGCCTGAACAATATATTGTTCTTAGAGAGGTTATTGAAATATAATGCTAGCTTTGAAGTGAAATCAAATCAAATCGAAACTAGGATTCCACTGTTAAAATTAAATTTGATATTCCCTATGATTGGGTATCTGTGTTTATGTCCGTTCATGCATATCAAATTCAATATTGATAGTGGTCACTGGATTTGAACAATTATTACATTTTTGATATTAGGAACAATTTGTTTTCAAAACTGCTATTTGTGAATTGAAGAATGATGAGTAACCTGATATTGCTACATGACTGAGCAATGTGTACAAATGAAAAGTTATTATTGGAGTGGAAACCAATTAGACATGTCTCAATTTATAAAGCAGAATAATAATCCCCTGATTACTGTGAGCCCTGGTTGGGAAATCATTGGTTGATTCATGGGTGCGTGAAAATGAAAAGTAATAATTTATTTTCCATTCTAATATTAGCATTAAGAAATAATAAGAATGTTCTGATGCTTGTTAAAAAGACTCAACTAAATTATCTTTGAATATTTTAATGACAATGAATTGATCGTTAATGTTACAATACTAACAAGTAAAACGATTTAATATTTTCAAAACAGCTTTGATGCTGACAAGATATTCCTTAAGATTGGTCAAATTAAAATATTGAGTTAATGGTTTAAAAAAACAGACATTCAGTAATTATTGATCAGAATTATTTTGTCATTCAAAAATCTCAGCTGCCCAAAAATTCTAAATTCCTTTCCATTTGTTTTCTTGTAGATAATAATAATTCATAACTCATACGATTTTAAGTATGATCAAAACTTAGATCTTAGTGTCAGAATTATGGAGAAAATAAGTAGATAACAAACGTGATTATTACAGACACAGTCAACGACATTTACAGAGGCAATTGTTTAAGATTTGCTCTGCCTAAGTAAATAATTACATTAATGGAGATGTGTTCAAAATGTTTGCAGGTATTGATGAACTGAGGAAAATTACATTTTTGTACTGATGATTGAAGTGAAAACCTATTAAAAACCTTAAAAATATTCAGGACTATCAACATCATAATATATGTTGCTCTTAGTATCTTCAACTATTAGTTATAAAATGTGATTATTTGCCTGAGTAACATGTATCATGTGTCATTACTGGACTGAATTATAAGAAAATACCTTTTGCATTCATTGGCTGGGAGGATAACCAGACGTTTACTGTGATAATTGAGCTCAAGAACAATAAGATGCTGACTAAGAGAATTCTACTGAGCAGTAGAGCTAAATGTTCATGAAGATTATTGTGTGCTTTCATGTGCAGTATTTGAACATGCATTGAATTATATAACATTCAAATATTTTTTATTTGATTTAGGGGCTGATTAATACCTGGATGCTAAAGCCAACAGTCGATCTGGGTTCAAAGCAGTCAATGAGATTACTCCAACACTCTTCACTGTTGCCATGATGGGGAAGTTTAGAATGCTCAGATACTGGCTGGAAGTCAAGGTGCCAGAAAGATGTCTTTGACTTCGATTTCCACTGTTCTCTGTAGCCGATTAATTCTGGCTGCTGTTTGATTTAGGTCAGCCTATTTTCCGCCAGGCCCGATTTCTCAGCCTGTAGGTGATTATTGGAAAGAATCGCTTTTTTCTTCACCCGCTCAAATATGTAGACTGTTCAAGTTTCCTTCCATCGTCTTTCTAGTAGACAGACGTAATTCAAATTTATGTAATTTTCATCACAATGTCTAGCCCTGGGTCTCAAAATGAGGAAGAAAACAAATAGAGAACATACAGGCATATTAGAGTGAATAAAAGAGTCAGCAAATTACATTTATAGTGCTAAATTTTCAATATTTGTGACTATAAACAGATAAATATGTTTCACGGACATGAGCTCAAAATATTTGAAGCCACTTGATGTACTGAGCCAAACTTACGCATTTTTTTGTGGTATTTGGATTGGAAATCTGCTTGGAAACTTACAAATAATCAGGACGATTAACATCTCAATAAATGTCACTATTAGCATCCTCTGCCATCCTCGGTTCTGCTATAGTACAATGGTTGGTTTCTTACGCAACATCACATTATAGAAAATCGCGCTATAGAAATAATGGAGTCTATGGGAAAAGCAGGTTTAGGGGCAGAACCGCACCAAAAAAAAATCACCCAAAATTGCTCAAAAATCACTCAAAAGCCTAACACAAAGGATAGCGCAGTTTGAATAAATGTTTAATTCATTTCCAACCCTCTGAAGCACATCCCATGTCTTGACATATGTTGCTATCAGCATTCTCAGCTATTGGCTTGAGCAATATGGATGGCATAATTAATGAACTGAAATGGAAGAACATTTGCATTTATGGGATAGATTCATAAACAAATGTTTACTGTGGTTATTGAGATCAGGAGATATAAGATACTTACTCAGATTATTCTGATGGTCATGGAGACCTTTGTATGGCTTTGTGTGTAGTGTTTTGAGTGTGCAATGATTTCAATAACATTGAGATATTTCATGTGATTGAGAAACTGATTAAAAATTGAATGCTGAAGGACTTAATGTGATCAGGAGCTTGAATAACAGCATCCCTTCGCTGTTGCCATGCTGAGGAGGTGTAAAGTGTTCTGACACTGGCTGAACCCTTTCAGGTTTAACAACATCTTTGCAAGAGCAATTCTGGTCATCGTGGGGAGAGGTTCGGAAAAGGTTTACAAGGATGTTTGCCAGGGTTCAAGCTATCGGCATTTTGCCTCCCATCATTCTGTATTGATCTATATCCTATTCCATGCTTTGATATCCTTCCTCACTAGCTACAGCTCCACCTATTGTCATGTCATCTGCAAGTAGTTTGGCCAATTTTCTATCAGGCCCAATTTCTCCAGCTGTAGGTTAGTCTCGAATGTCCAATTTTGGGCCCAGGTCTCTTGACCTTGGTGGGAAGTTAAAATACAGTTTGCTTATTGTGACGACAAAGAATTGATGATTAATGTTAGGATTCTAAGGAACAAACAGGCCTTAGAGTCACAGAGTGATCGAGTCGTACAGCATGGAAACAGACTCTTTGGTCCAACTCGTTCATGCAGACCAGGTTTCCCAAGCTAAACTAGTACTATTTGCCTGCTTTTGGCCCATATCCCTCTCAACCTTGCCTTTCAAATGCCTTTAAAATGTTGTAATTGTACCTGCATCTACCACTTCCTCTGGCAGCTCATTCCATACACGCACCACTCTCTGTGTGAAAAAGTTGCCCTTCAGGTCCCTTTTAAATCTTTCTCCTCTCACCTGAAACCTATGCCCTCTAGTTTTGGACTCCCCTAACCTAGGGACCTGATCTTGTCTATTCACCTTCTCTATGCCCCTCGTGATTTGAGAAATCTCTATAACATCACCCCTCAAACTCCTAAGCTCCAGAGAAAAGAGTTCCAGGCCATCCAGCCTCTCCTTGTAACTCAAACCCTCTAGTCACAGCATCATCCTTGGAAATCTATTCTGCACACTGTGTGGTTTTTTTAAAATTATTCATTCAGGGGATGAGCTGGCTAGGTAGTCTTTATTGTCCATCCCTAATTGCCCAGAGGGCAGTTCAGAGTCAACCACATTGTTGTGGGTCTGGAGTCACATATAGGCCAGACAAAAGTAAGGATGGCAGTTTCCTTCCCTAAAGGACATTAGTGAACCAGATGGGTTTTTCCCCCAACAATCAACAATGGATTCACGGTCATCAATAGATTCTTAATTCCAGATATTTATTGAATTCAGATTCCACCATCCGCTCTAGCAGGATTCAAAGCCGGGTCCCCAGAATATTACCTGGGTCTTTGGATTAACAGTCCAGCGATAATGCCACTAGGCCATCACCTCCCCCTTAATAACATCCTTCCTATAGAACAGAATGTACACAATATTCCAAAATCAGCCTTGCCAATGACCCAACTCCTAAACTCAATGCACTGACCAAGGTAAGTATGCCAAATGTCTTCTTCACCACCCCATCTACCTGCGATCCCACTTTCAAAGAACTATGTACTTGAACCCCTAGGTCTTTCTGTTTTGACACCACACCCCACCGTCCTCACATTAACTGTGTAAGTCCTGCCCTAGTTTGGCTTACTAAAATTCAACACCTCGCATTTATCTAAATTCAACTCCATCTGCCATTTCCTGGCCCATTGGCCCAGCTGATCTGTCCCATCATTCACCATCTGAAAAATTGTGGAGGTAGTAAGCTCTTTGGATCGAAAAAACTCGATGAATCTTATTCTTTAGACATTTTCATCTTTCGGCCTGCAAAGTTCTCAAGTATTTTCCAGGAATTTAGAACTTTAGAATTTAGAATTTATAATGGAATGCATACCTTCTTCAGTGAACTGATTAAACTGAATAATCGTTACTTTGTTTATTCGAATGGACAACACATAGAAGCAGAGCTAATGCTGGATTGAAAAGGAATTCACTCTACGCTCAGATATTTTCTAGTCAACATTCAGAGCTGCTCTGACACACATCTGTTGAAGATGGGAATTGAGCCCACACCTCCTGGGCTCGGAGTAGAGACACTACCAGAGTTCCACAAGACCCTTCATAATGCTTCCACCCAGGAAGGACAGGACTGTAATCACATGCTTAATGTGGTTACTCAAATGAGAACTAATCAGATGTTCATTGTAATAGTTGGACTGGGAATTAATTGATTGGACTGGGAATTAATTAGACAGCTCCTATGTGTAATGTACTGAAAAATAATTAGCAATTTTGAATAATGATGTAAATAAGCAAAAAAGCCTTAATTGAATATGAATCTCATGATAATTGGTCAAAAGATAAATTGACATAATCATGCAATTATTGCACATTGATAAATAAAAATACATGAACAATTCAACATGTTCAAGGCTGTTTTCCTTGAAACGAAATGAAAATTAAAATGTTTTTGCAGCATACATCAATTGAAATAAATGTATTAGTTATTCAGTTTGACTATACAGCTGAAGACAATGTCCATTCTTTCCAAAACTGTATGACTTTGAAGAATTCAAAGTTTACTGTGGTCGTTTAATAAAACAACAGAGGTGTCGATTCTATTCCTTGTGTACATAAAAGAACATGTTAAATTTAAATGATTGTTGACATGAAAAAAAATTAGCTCCCATTTCAATTATATCCAATAAGATGGGATACAAATCACAGAACAGTGCAGGCAGCGGTTCCCGGAGCGGCACGTGGGATATGAGTCCCAGAACAGTGTGGGATTCGAGTCCCAGAGCAGCGTGTGGGATATGCATCCCAGAACAGTACAGGCAGCGAGTCCTGGAACAGAGTGTGGGATGTGAGTCGCAGAACAGTGCGGGCAGCGAGTCCTAGGGCAGCACGTTGGATATGAGTTCCAGAACAGTGCGGGCAGCGGGTCCTGGGGCAGCATGTTGGATATGAGACCCAGAACAGTGCTGGCAGCGGGTCCTGGAGCAGTGTGTGGGATATGAGTCCCAGAACAGTGTGGGCAGCAAGTCCCGACGAAGCGTGTGGGATATGCGTCCCAGAAAAGTGTGAACAGAGAGTCCCGGAGCAGCGTGTGGGATATGAGTCCCAGAACAGTGCTGGCAGCAAGTCCCGGGGCAGCATGTGGGATATGCATCCCAGAACAGTGTGAACAGAGAGTCCCAGAGCAGCGTGTGGGATATGCATTCCAGAACAGTGTGGGCAGCGAGTCCTGGAGCAGCGTGTGGGATGTGAGTCCCAGAACAATGCGGGCAGCGAGTCCCGGGGCAGCGTGTTGGATATGAGTCCCAGAACAGTGCGGGCAGCAGGTCCTGGAGCAGCATGTGGGATATGAACCCCAGAACAGTGTGGGCAGCGAGCCCCAGAGCAGCGTGTGGGATATGAGCCCCAGAACAGTGTGGGCAGCGAGTCCCGATACAGTGTGTTGGATGAGTCCCAGAACATTGTGAACAGAGAGTCCCAGAGCAGCGTGTGGGATATGCATCCCAGAACAGTGCAGGCAGCAAGTCCTGGAGCAGCATGTGGGATATGCGTCCCAGAACAGTGCGGGCAGCGAGTCCTGGAGCAGCATGTGGGATGTGAGTCCCAGAACAGTGCAGGCAGCGAGTCCCGGGGCAGCGTGTGGGATATGAGTCCCAGAACAGTGTGGGCAGAGAGTCCCGGAGCAGCGTGTGGGATATGAGTCCCAGAAACATGCAGGAAGCTGGTCCTGGAGCAGCGCACAGGATATGAGCCCCAGAACAGTGCGGGCAGCGAGTCCCGGAGCAGCGCACAGGGTATGAGTCCCAGAACAGTGCGGGCAGCGAGTCCTGGAGCAGCGCGCGGGCAGTGAGTCCTGGCCAGAGACGGGTGCGGGGCAGGCAGCTCCTGGACTTTACCTTGGAGCAGCTGAGTGCCGGTACAGAGTGGATGGGAAGCTTGGACCTGGGTGGGTTGGCTGTTATACTGGTGTCTGGCACGGGTGGTCAGAGCACACGAGGAGAGCCTGTGCTGAGTTGCTGCAATGTAATGCTTATTTGAAACTTTTACCTGACTGTAATGTCAATCCTTTAACGATATCTTATTTCTAACTTATTTTTTAAAGTCTGTAAAGTAAAGCAACTACCTTTTATTCCTCTTTTGTATCAAAGATTTGTACCTAGGTCCTTGTACCTAAGATGGTGCAATAAGGGACAGACATTGTAAATGCTTGCTGTGATTGGTTCACTCACTGAGCTAGTACATTAGTAACGGAAATGAGATAATCAACTCCAAAGGACCCCAGAGTTTAAAAACCAGGCGGGAAAACACAACAGCGCTTCATCGGAGGCTGCACTGATGATGTTACCCAGCAGGGTAATGAAATGTTTGCAAACTAACAAACCAACCACAGCATCCACCACCCGAGCTACAAATGTACACATGTAAATGCTTTTCTCTCTACTCCTACAATGGAGTATATGTGACAATAAAGGATATTCTATTCTGAAGCTGCCTATATCTCTTTCCAGCCTCTGTGATCGTCCCCACAGCTTTCTCACCCCCACCCACACCCCGCCCCACCCCCCATGTGGATCTTGTCATTGAACCTGGAGACATTGCATCGAAACTTAGAAGATAGGAGCAGGAGAAGGCCCCTCGAGCCTGCTTGTCCATTCAAAATGATCAAAACTAATCATCAAACTCAATTTCGCCATATCCCTTGGTGCTGTTAGATAGCAGGATCAAATCTAGATGGTGTATGAGAGAGAGTGATAGTGAGATGGTGTATGAGAGAGAGATAGTGAGACAGTGTATGAGAGAGAGATAGTGAGATAGTGCACAAGAGAGTGTGATAGTGAGGTGGTGTATGAGAGTGATAGTGAAATTGTGTATGAGAGAGATAGTGAGATGGTGTATGAGAAAGATAGTGAGATTATGCATGAGAGAGAGTGATAATGAGATCGTGCATGAGAGAGATATAGTCAGATTGTGCATGAGAGAGTGATAGTGAGATTGTACATGAGAGAGTGATCGTGAGATTGTGCATGAGAGACAGAGAGGTAGTGAGATGGCGTATGAGAGAGCAATGGCAAGATGGTGTGTGAGAGACAGCGATAGTGAGATTGTGTATGAGAGGCAGAGAGATAGTGAGATGGTGTGTGAAAGTTAGAGATATAGTAACATTGTGAGAGAGAGAAAGTAAGATTGTGTTTGAGAGAGAGTGAGATTGTACATGAGACAGAGAAAGAGAGAGAGAGATTATACATAGAGTCATAGAGTCATACAGCACAGAAACAGACACTTCACTCCACTCATCCATGTTGGCCAGATATCCTCAATTAATCTCGGTCCTTTTACCAGCATTTGGCCCATATCCTGCTAAACCCATCCTATTCGTTAACGCATCCAAATGCCTTCGAAATGTTGTAATTGTACCAGCCTCCACCACTTCCTCTGGCAGCTCATTCCATACATGCACCACCCTCTGAGTAAAAGATTTGCCCTTTAAGTCCCTTCTAAATGTTTCCCCTCTCACCTTAAACCTTTGCCCTGTAGTACCGGACTCCCCTACCCTGGGAAAAAGCTTTTGCTCTTCACTCTATCCAAGCCAAACTTGGATAAGGTCACTCTTCAGCCTACAATGCTCCAGGGAAAATAGCCCCAGTCTATTCAGCCTCTCCCTATAGCCCAAACCCTCCAACCCTGGCAACATCCTTGTCTATCTTTCCTGAACCCTTTCAAATTTAACAATGTCTTTCCTAGAGCAGGGAGACCAGAATTGAATGCAGTATTCCAAAAGTGGCCTAACCAATGTCCTGTACAGTTGTAACATGACCTCCCAACTCCTATACTCAATGCACTGACCAATAAAGGCAAGCGTACCAAATGCCTTCTTCACCGCGCTGTCTACCTGGGACTCCACTTTCAAAGAACTATGAACCTGCACTCCAAGGTCTCTTTGTTCAGCAACACTCCCCAGGATCTTACCGTTAAGTGTATAGGTCCTGCCCTGAGAGAGAGGGAGATAGTGAGATTGTACATGAGAGGGAGAGAGAAACTGTGAGATTGTGTATGAGAGAGAGATTGAGGTAGTGCATGAGAGAGAGAATGAGATTAGACATGAGAGAGGTTCGCCTCCTCCACCCCGACACTGAGGGACTCCTGTATCACACACCATTTTACAATCAGATGTTGTATTTGGGAGCAGGACTTGGAACATGGGATTGGGACGACTGTTCATGTGGATGTTAAGAACCAGGAATCTAGCAGTGAATCTGAACAGAACAGAGAGAACCAAACAAAGAACTGGATGTTGAATTTGTGGAAGAGTTCAGTTCGTGTTGAGAATGTTGAGCCAGCGATATACTGACGCTGTTGGTCCAGAGTTCGGGACTGTGTCTTTGTCTATGTAAGTGTGAGTCTGTGCGTGGGGCGGTGTGATGGAGGCAGTTAAGACTGAGTTTAACTCTGCATCTCTGCTCGGATGATGCCTGTCCTTCAAATATTTCACTGCAACATCATTGAGAGAGGTCCGTTGTGCTGTAGCTGTCCCAGGAGTCTTTAATTATGGACACTTTGGAGAGAGCTTTATCTGCATCTATCTCCACAAAACAGGATTTATCATCAGAATTTGCAGATGACGCACAAATTGGCAATGGAGTGAACAGAGAAGAGTAGTAGGCCTTAGGGCGATACAAACAGATGCTGCTTACTGCTGTTCTGAAGAACGTCGAAGGATGAAAGTGGTCCACAGGATTCCTAATGTCGTCTCGGTAAAACAGTTACAGAAAAACTTCCTTATTGCTGATGGCCAATGAATAGGAAGAACAGAATTCCAGTGAAATAGGTATGAGAGAAATGAGAAGTTTCTGTTTGTCATAAAGACCAAAACGGTCACCCAATGTCCTTGGGGAAAGAGGCCTAGCCAGTATTTAACCTGAATCACAGCCTGACACTGAAAACCCTCAAAGTAACTGAGGAATGAACATTTGTAAAACACATTCCATGGCTTTTTTTTATTCATTCACAGGATGAAGGTGTTACTGGCTAGGCAGCATTTATTGCCCATCCTGCATTTGAGAGTCAATCACATTGCTGTCGGTCTGGAGTCACATGTAGGCCAGACCAGGTAAGGATGGCGGTTACCTTCCCTGAAGGACATTAGTGAACGAGAAGGGTTTTTCCCAACAATCACCAATGGATTCATGGTCACCATTAGATTCTTAATTCCAGATGGTATACTGAAATCAAATTCCACCATCTGCTGTGGCAGGATTCAAACCTGGGCCCCCGGAATACTATCTGGGTCTCTGGATTAATAGTCCAGCAATAATACCACTGTGCCATCACCTCTTTGATGTGTTTAAAATTGGTTTACAGGGAATGGAGCAGTTTTGAAATGTGCCGAGTGTGATTGATGGAATCGGGAAGCTCATTTCAGGACAGAGCGAGAGTTACAGACACAGATACAGAGCCAGAAACACACAGATACAGGATGAGAGTGTCCTGGAGATGTTTCCGAGCTGACCCGGAGACATATACAAGTTGTACAGCAGCAGATGGGAGTGAGTCATTCTCTCTTACCTGAAGTGCACTGGACATTATCTCTATGAATGACTGAGATGATGAGATCCTGTGTTATGTTTGCTGATAGCACAAAGTGATGTGGGACTGTAAAATACAGAGAAAGCCTGGGAATGGGGTTGCATAGGTTCGGTGAGTGACTGAGCAAGAAATACTGTGTGCAACGTCATGTAGGGAAAGTTGAGGCTTTGTTCCTTTATTTTAGTCTTGAAAGGGTTTCATGAGTATTTTTAGATATTTCTAATCCTAGATCCATAAGCAGCCAGAAGCCTTTGTGTGTGAGAGAGAGACAGAGTGTGCATGAGAGAGTCAGAGTGGGCATGAGAGAGAGAGAGTGTGCATGAGAGAGAGAGTGTGTGCATGAGAGAGACAGAGTGGGCATGAGAGAGACAGAGTGTGCATGAGAGAGACAGAGTGTGCATGAGAGAGTCTCATGCACATGAGAAAGAGAGAGAGAGAGTGTGACAGAGTGTGTGCGTGAGGGAGAGTGTGTGTGAGAGAAACAGAGTGGGCATGAGAGAGAGAGTGTGAGAGAGAGTGTGCATGAGGGGGAGTGTGGGTGAGAGAGAGTGTGCATGAGAGAGAGTGCATGTGCAAGAGAATGTGCATGAGAGAGAGTGTGCACAATGGTGTCCGAGAGAGTGCATGAGAGTGTGTGAGAGAAAGCGCATGCACGAGAGAACACATGTACAAGTGTGTATGTGTGTGTGTGTATGTATATGTCCGCATGCGCATGCAACAGTGTGTTTGTGCAGAAGAGTGTGTGTGCAAGAGAGGTGTGTGCAAGAGTGTGCATGTGTGTACAAGAGTGTGAATGGGGAGTGCGCAAAAGAGTGTGTGCATGAGAGAGTGTGAAAGAGTGGACATGAGAGAGTGTGAGAGAGTGTGAGAGTGTACGTGTGTGAAAGAGACATTGTGAGAGAGAAAGAGTGACAGTGTGCGAGAGAGAGCGTGAGAGATGGAATGCATGTTTGTTTGTGTGTGTGTGTGTGTGTGCACGCAAAAGTGTGTGTGTGTGCAAGAGTTGGTGTATTGTAAGCGTACATGTCTAAGTATGTATGTGTGAGTGTGACCGTGTGTGCAAAAGCATGTGTGTGCAGGAGTTGATACGTGTGCGTGTATACAAGTGTGTGTGTGCACAAGCACGTCGGTAAGAGTGTGTCTGTGTGTATGCAAGCATGTGTTTATGCAAGAGTGTCTGTAAGAGAGAGAGTGTGAGAGAGTGTGCGCACCAGACAGTGTGTACAAGAGTCTGCGTGCGCTTGACAGAGTGTTTAACAGACACTGCCCAGGAAAGACTGCATGAGAGATACAGTGTGCATGAAGGAGAGTATGCACAAAGGTTTGTGAGGCTGTATGTGTGTGTCTGTGTGTGTGTGTGTCTGTATGTGTGTCTGTGTGTGTGTTTCTGTGTGTGTGTGTGTGTACGTGTAAAAGAGAGAGACTATGCAAGTGTGTGTGTAAGAGTGAGCTTGTGTAAGAGAGTGCGCGTGCACACACAAGAATGTCTAATTGTATGCATGTGCAAGAATGTTTTTGCAAGTCTGTGCACGTGCAAGAGTGTGTGCGTGTGTAAGAGTGTGTGCCTGTGTAAGAGTGTGTGCGTGTGTGAGAGTGTGCATC
The DNA here is from genome assembly GCF_021869965.1 of Rhincodon typus. Lineage (NCBI taxonomy): Eukaryota > Metazoa > Chordata > Chondrichthyes > Orectolobiformes > Rhincodontidae > Rhincodon > Rhincodon typus. The sequence continues at coordinate 4,152,230 of NC_063379.1, read as the reverse complement.
TGTGTGCAAGTGTGTATACAAGAGCATCTGCAAGAGTGTGAGAGTGCGTGAATACAAGAGAGTGTGTACAAGCATGTGAGTGAGCATGAAATTGGTTGTGTGAGAGAGAAAGTGAGCAAGAGTGTCCAAGAGTGTGTATAGGAGAGAATATGAGAGTGTGAGTGAGTGTGAGTGAGTGTGCATGAGAGCTTATGTGTGAAAGCATGCACGAGAGAGTGAGTGAGAGTGTGGGACAGTGTGTGAGAGAGTGTACATGAGAGAGTGTGCTCAAGAGTGTGTGAGAGTATGTGTGCCAGAGTGTGCATGAGCACATGTGAGTGACAGTGTGGGGGTGAGACTGTGACAGTCTGTGTTCGTGATTCTGTGTGTGTGTATGTGTGTGTGCGTGCGTCTGTGTGCACGTGTGTGTGTGTGTTCACGTGTGTGTGTCTGTGTGCACGTCTGTGTGTGCACATGCGTGTGTGACAGTGTGTGTGTGCGTGTGCGTGTGAGAGAGTGTGTGTGTATGTGCATGCGCATGCGTGTGGGAGAGTGTGTGCGCGCATGTGTATGTGTGTGCACGTGCTTGTGTAAGACAGTGTGTGTGTGTATGTGTGTGTGCATGTGTCTGTGCATGCGTGTGCATATGTGTGTGTGCGTATGTGTGTGCATGCATGTGCATATGTGTGTGGGTATGTGTGTGCATGTGCATGTGTGTGAGAGTGTGTGCGCGCCTGTGTGTGTGTGTGTGTGTGTGGGGTGGGGGCGGGGGGGGTTGTTTAGGGATGGGAGTGGGCAGATCAGGAGTTTCTGCCCCTTCGAAATTCTGAGCTCCCTCCAGTCCCTGAGTGGAGTGCCCAGAGCCTGCACTGACACCACTCCCCCTACCCCCACACCAACTCCCTCACCCCCCAGAGGCAGGAACGAGGTCACAGTCAATCTGTGCAATTCCCTCCATACACTACTCGCCCCCCCAGGCCCACCCCCACAAATCTCACGGACTGACTGACAGGGGCTGGGAGGACAGGGGGATGTGGGTGGTGCAGGCTGATGTTCAGGATGAGATTAACCCCATCAATGAGTGGCTATTTTCACATTGCTGCTTGTGAGATCCCACACAGAGAGACAGAGACAGAGAGACACAGAGAGAGAGAGACAGAGACGGAGAGAGAGAGACAGACAGAGAAAGACAGAGATGGAGGGAGAGAGAGACAGAGACAGAGAGACACAGCGAGAGAGAGACACAGAGAGAAAGAAACAGAGACGGGGAGAGAGAGACAGACAGACAGAGATGGAGGGAGAGAGAGACAGAGACAGAGACACAGCGAGAGAGAGACACAGAGAGAGCGAGACAGAGACGGGGAGAGAGAGAGAGACAGAGACAGAGAGACACAGAGAGAGAGACACAGAGAGAGAGAGAGAGACAGAGACGGGGGGAGAGAGAGAGAGAGAGAGAGAGACAGAGACGGAGAGAGAGAGAAACAGACACAGACAGAGAGAGAGAGAAGGAGGGAGGGAGAGACAGAGACACAAAGAGAGACAGAGAGATAGACAGAAAGAGAGAGAGAGACAGAGAGAGATGGAGAGACTGAGAAAGAGACAGAGAGAGAGAGAGAGACACAGAGAGAGAGACAGAGAAACAGAGAGACAGAGAGACTGAGACAGAGTCAGACCAACAATGAGAAACTGAATTTTGAAGGTTGCACTACTATTGAGATCTCGCTGTGTGAAAACTACCCAGGAATCCCCTAAGTTACAGCAGGGCCCCCCACTGCCCCCTTTCCCCCACCCCACCCCTGTGAACATTAATTTTGACTGCAGAGCCCTCCCGAGGTGCTGGACTGAGGCCCTTCACTTGAACCTAATCAAATTCCTGTGTTTGAGGGTCATAGAGAAATTGGAGAGTTCAAATATACACAGAAGCCATTTGATTCCTGGTTCTGGGAGTAGGGACGGGGCAGGGAGTGGGGATGGAGCGGGGAATGGGGATGGAGCGGGGAATGGGCTTGGATAGGGAGTGGGGATGGGGTGGGGTGTTGGGATCAGGCAGGGAGTGGGGATGGAGTTAGAAGTGGAGATGGGGCAGGGAGTGGGGATGGAGTTGGAAGTGGGGATGGAGTGGATTGTGGGGATGGGGTGGGGGGAATAGGGCAGGGAGTGGGGATGGAGCAGGGAGGGGGGATGGGGCAGGGAGTGGGGATGGGACCGTGAGTGGGGATGAAGCGCAGAATGGGGATGGGGACGGGGATTGGGATGGAGTGGGGTGTGGGGTTGGAGGAGGGTGGGGATGTGTGTCCCAACCTCTGGAGTGAATATCTCTCCCCCACTCCTCCTCAAACAGAAACACCTCCTCACACACACACACACACACCGACACACACACACATATACACACAGACACACAAACATACTCATCCACATGCACACACACACTTGCACATACACACAGAGACACACATACACACATAACTCCAAGTGATGTGGGACAGTAAAATGCAAGGAGGTCAGTGAAAGGCTGGAAAGGGGGTAGGACAGGTTCAGTGAGTAGATGGGCATGAAATAGTCTGTAGAGAAATGTGAGGCTTTGTTCCTTCATTTTAGTCTTGAAAGGGTTTCAGAATATTGTTAAATTTTTAGATGATAATCATAATCCTAGACACAGAAGGAGCCTGCACACAACTGTGTTACTCTGCCACCATCTTGTTGGAAAGCTGCTGACTGATCAACCTCATACATATGCTCATTTCTAAGTTCTTCTTTCTTTTGTTGCATTTTAACTATATTGTTTGAATAAATTTGCTTTGCTTAACAAAAAGTGGTTTGACCAGTTGCATTGCATCTGGAACACAGCACCTCACATTTGCTTTCAAAATAAGAAGAAGTTACGGCCCAGGCTACCTCCTCAAAATATTTTGAGAGGGTCTGGTCTGGTCCATGACAAACTGCTGTCTAGAAACAGTGATAATAGATTCACCACAATCATTTTTCCTCAAAACCTACAGCACGTCTACTTGGAGACAGCTCTGATACTTATTGATTTTTTCCAAACAAACAAGTTGGTCCACTCAATGATCTCAACATCTGTTATGATATTGAGACAGACAGCTGAACCAAATCAGCCTTTCTGCCTCTGTATTCTGTTATGGACCAGACCAAACCCCCTCAAAATACATGAAGAAGGTAGCCTAGACTCTAACATTTTCTTATTTTAAAGGCAAGTGAGAGACTCTGCATTCCAGATGCAATTCAACTAGTCAGATTACCAGATTTATTCGTACACTATAGTTAAAATACAACAAAAGAAAGGAAAAAAATGGATTTCTTCAACTCTATTGGAAAACTTAACAGAATAATAGATTATTTAACGACTAAACTCTAAGTGTTTGCAAGGAGGATGTGGCAAATTATTCAGGGCTCAGTTTGCTGATGTTTTTTTTATCTAGGTCAAATTGTTATCACTAGATACTTTCATTCCTGACCTTATCGAACAAAAATTCCACCACCTTCCATGGCGCAATTGGAACCAGGCTGTCTGGAACATTAGCTGTGCGGCAGAAATAGAATTTGCTGGAGAAACTCATCAGATCTGGCAGCATTTGTGGAGAGAAAGAGAGTTAACGTTTCAGGTCCGGTGACCCTTCCTCAGAACCCATTAGCTTTGCGTATTTTTATCTCTATTATCTTTTGATTGAAATTGTTCTCATGATTCAACGAGAAATCTTTACAGTATTTCTACATAAACGGCACAAAGTGAGGGTGAGGAATTCCTATGGAAAGTCATTTTACAGTTCAGCTCTTAATCTGGAATCTATAGCTTAAAAAGAAACTGGCTTAAATTCGTCAGCACTATTGCATCTGACCACATGTTGGCGGTGTGGAGATGCAGCAATCCAGAGCCAGATTTCGATAGAAATGTAGTTACTAGGGGAAAAAAATCCAATGGTCTCAATGCGCCTTTTGCAAGCTTCAAAATCTCCCTACCCCCGACCTCATCCCAAGTCCAGCCCCTCTCGTCCCTGCCTCCTTGACCTGTCCGTCTTCTCTTGCACCTATCCACCCCTCCCCTCCTCACTATCCAATCCCCATCCCAACTCCCTACCTATAGTCACCTTTACTGGCTCCATCCCCGCCTCATTGACCTGTCCATCTTCTCTCCCACCTCTCTGCTCCACTATCCACCTTCTATCACCGCCATCCCCCCCCTCTCTATTTATTTCAGAGCCCCGTTCCCCTCCCCGATTTCTGAAGAAGGCTCCAGACCCAAAACGTCAGCTTTCCTGCTCCTTTGATGCTGCCTGGCCTGCTGTGTTCCTCCAGCTCCACACTGTGTTCTCCCAAAACAATCTCGTTGGACTGGAATAAAGTGAGAGCTTAAATACCGGGGAATCCTTCCACCTTTCAATGAGCTCCCAGCAAATCTGTCTTTCACCTCCATTTTAAGAGCCTCTGAATAAATAACATCAATTTTGACTCAACTTTCAAATAGTTATTTGCGTTCCACAGAATTCCTTTAATGTTCAGTTGGCAGGATGGCTGGGATGGGAATGCCAACAGCCTGGGTTCAGTTCCTGCATTGGGCTGAGGCCCCTGCTTCTCACACTCTCCCATCTTCTGAGGCATGGTGGTCCTCAAGTTAAACCACTGCCAGTCGTCTCTGGTTAGAGACAAAATAAAAACTGCAGATGCTGGAATCCAAGGTAGACAAACAGGAGGCTGGAAGGACACAGGAGGCCAGGCAGCATCTGGAGGAAAGGAGCAGTCAACGTTTCAGGTGCTACCCTTCTTCTGGACTGGATGTGGGGGTAGGGGGGAGCTGCAGATAAAGGGGGAGGGGGTGGTAGCAGAACAGTGGTAATGGGTGAGCCCAGGTGGTAGGTACAACCTGGCTGGTCAATGGGAGGGATGAATCTGGTTGGTGGCTGGAAGGGAGGGTCAGTACGTGGAATGGAAGGGAGGAGGTGGGGCTGGAAAGGGAGCCGGGGGAGGGGTGGGGAGCTTATTTGAAATTGGAGAACTCAACGTTGAGTCTTCCGGGCTGTAGGGTGCCCAGGGGGAAGATAAGCTGTTGCTCTTCAGCGTTCTGAGTCGCTGTGACACTGGAGGAGGCCGAGGACGGACATGTCGGAGGGGGAGTGGGGCGGGGGTGAGTTGGAATGGGCGATGACCGGGAGGTTAGGTTGGTCATTCTGGGCCAGGCGAAGATGGTCGGCGAAACGGTCACCTAGTCGACGTTTGGTCTCACCGAGGTAGAGAAGACCACATCAGGAGCGCAATAGACTAGGGTTGGAGGAGATGCAGGTGAAGCTGTGTCTCAGTTGGGAGGGCTATTTAAGACCCTGGCTGGAGGTGAGGGAGGTGGTGCATGGGCAGGTGTTGCAACTTTTACAGTTACAGGCGAAGGTGCCGGGTGGGTTGGAGTGGTTGGCGGGGAATGTGGCGTGAACTAAGGAGTGGCGAAGGGAATGGTCCTTGCGGAAGGCAGAGAGGGGAGTGGGGAGTGGAAGATGTTCCAGGCGATGGGATCTAACTGGTGGAAGTGTTCAAGGATGACACATTGGATGTGGAGGCTGGTTGGGGTGGAAAGTGAGGACAAGTGGGACCCAATCTTTATTACGTTTGGAGGGGCTATGGAGCGGGGAATGGAGGTGAGGTCTGTCTGGATGACAGAAGGAGGAAAAGAAAGTTGTTTGAAAAAGGCAGACATCCAGGACGCTTGGGAGAGGAACATCTCCTCATCAGAGCAGATGCCTCGGAGTCATCTCTCCCTGATGAGATTGGGCCTGACACAACGATGGTGGCTCTAGCTTTGCGTTCATCAAGCCTCGAGAAATATGGATCTTTGGCTTGCGATTTCTGTTCTTCTTTCCGATCCCGCAGTTCAGTGTTTTATTTTGTCGAGGGGTGAAAGGTTGAGATGAAGACATGGAGGAGAGAGGCAGGAAGGGCGAGTCTGCTGCCACCGTGTGGTGACCCACACAACTGTCACTGCACCAAACCTCCACCTTCTCATTTGTGACTGAGAGACTGTGACTCATGTCTGAATGGGATTTCAAATACTGCTTCACTCTGAATGGGTGACCCGAGGATCCCCTGTTGAGGCATTGGTCCCCGGAGTTACATTCGGTGATAATGGCGACTTCTACCGTGGGCGGAGTCAGCATTTCCTGCCCCTCCCTAGTTAACTCACAAGGCAGTTGAGAGTCAACCACATTGCTGTGAGTCTGGAGTCACATAGAGGTTAGACCAGGAAAAGACAGCAGCTTCCTTCCCTAAATTAGTAAGGCAGATGGGTTTCTCACCACCCCGCACCAATGGTTTCACAGTTGGCACGGTGGCTCAGCCATTAGCAGTGCTGCCTCGCTGTGCCAGAGACCTGAGTTTGATTCCACCCTGGGTCTACTGTCTTTGGGGAGTTGACACATTCTCTCTGCATTGGTTTGGGGTTTCCTCCCACAGTCACAAAGATCCAGGTTAGGGTGGATTGGTCATGCTAAATTGTCCCATAGTGCCCAGGTCTGGAGTCACATGTAGGCCAGACCGAGTAAGGATATCAGCTTCCTTCCCTAAAGGGCATTAGTGAACCAGATGGGGTACAATCTACAATCTACAATCTACAATCGATTCATGGTTATCATTAGATTCCTCATTCCAGTATTTTGTTGAATCCAGATCCCAACCATCTGCTGTGGTGGGATTCAAACCCAGGTCCCCAGAATGTTATCTGGGGCTCTGGATTAACAGTCCAGTGATAATACCACTAGGCCATCACCTCCCCAACTATATGTCCTGCCCTGATTTGCCCATCTGTGTCCTTGTGTTGCCGTTCTGCGTACATATGTTTCTGTGCCTGTCGGAATGTGCTAGCTCGCAAGGCAAGGAGAGAACATGTACCAGTGGGCTGCTATGTTTCAGAGAGAGAGAGGTTATGTGGGTGTGAATATGTGCAGAAGAAAGTGCAGCAATGAAAGGGACTATGTATTTAAGAATGAAATGTGGCTGTGTGTTAGAGTGCATGGGGTTGTCTGTGTGAATTGCTGTAAATGTGGGATGATCTGTGTAGTAGGAGGTATGCCTGAACTCATCTGAAAACATGCAATGGAATGGAATCAGGTTCATTCATAAATAGGGAATGAAACTGACAAAAAACAACTTGGAATAGCACACAGAAGTACCAATTGGTCCACATAAACACAGTGGCTACAAGACCAGGTCAGAGGCTGGGAATTCTGCAGCGAGTAACTCATCTCCTGACTCCTCAAATCCTGTCCCACCATCTACAAGGCACAAGTCAGGAGTGTGATGGAATAGTCCCCTCTTGTCTGGTTGGGGGCTGCTCCAACAACACTCAAGAAGCTCGACACCATCTAGGACAAAGCATCCTGTTTGATTGGCACCACATCCACAAACATCCCACTCCCTCCCCCACCAACGCTCAGTCGCAGCAGTGTGTACCATCTACAAGATGCTCTGCAGAAATTCACCAAAGATCCTCAGGCAGCACCTTCCAACCCCACTACCCACTTTCATCCATAAGGACAAGGGCTGCAGAAACATGGGAACACCACCCCCCTGCAAGTTCCCCACCGAGCCACTCATCATCCTGACTTGGAAATATATCGTCGTTCCTTCAGTGTCGCTGGGTCAGAATCCTGGAATTCCCTCCCTAAGGGGACATTGTTGGTCAACCCTCAGCACATGGACTGCAGCAGTTCAAGGAGGCAGCTCACCCCCACCTTCTCAAGGGGGGCAACTAGGGACGGGTAATAAATCCCAGCCAGAGACATCCATGTCCCATGTGTGACTAGAACAGAACAATGTTGCAACTGTGTTTTTTAACAGTAATGAGCCTCTGGCAGATGGGTGGATAACCAGGGACCACAGATCATAGAAATCAACAAAGAATGAGGGTAGAGATGAGAGGAAATTATTTTTTATCTTTAAAGTTAATTTTTATCTTTATTGTAAGTTAATCTTTATTGTTGGGAAGTTCAACCTGAAGATGCGACAGAAGTAGATTTAATGATGACTTTCAGAATTTAATTGACCAAAGACCTGGAGAACGGAAGTTGCTGTATGGGAAATATCAATAAAGGAGGTGGGAATAATTGTGTCCCATTGTCAAAAAGGGCAGAAGTGAATCCGATTGGGAGCATAGTCTGTATCTCCAATACAAAATAGCCAAGCGCTTTGAGGCTAGGCAGCTACAGTGTGGGAGAAAGCATCTCCTTTGATGGTCAATGTTTAATCTAAATAAAACCCTAAAGAACTGCGGACGCTGTAAATCAGGAACAAAAACAGAAGTTGCTGGAAAAGCTCAGCAGGCTTGTCTGTGACGAAAAGGCCAGAGTTAACATTTCGGGTCTGATGACCTTTCCTCGGTTCTGATTTCTCTTCACAGATGCTGCAAGACCTGCTTGGCTTTTGCAGCAACTTCTGTTTTTGTTCTAATATTTAGTGTTTAATCTATTGGTCTATACAGTGGGGAATGGAGGGAAGGTACTTTCTATTTTATTCATTTACCGGATGAGGGTATCACTAGCTAGGCCTGCATTTATTATCCACATTTATCCCCAATTGCCCAGAGGGCAGTTAGGAGCGAATCATATCAGTTGGGGTCTGGAGTCACTTGTAGGCCAGACCAGGGAAGGATAGCAGTTTCTTTCCTTAAAGAACATTAGGGAACCAGATGGGTTTTTTTTTTACAACAATGGCTTCATGATCATCATTAGAGTCTTCAATGAATATTCATTTTTATTGAATTTAAACTGTGACAGAATTTGCATCCAGGTCCCCAGAACATTACTGGTGTCTTAGGATTAATAACTCCAGGGATAATGCCACTAAGCCATCGTCTCCTCCTGCTTGACTGCTAACAGTTGTCATCGATTAACCCTCTTTAATGCCTTAAAGATCTTGATAAAAGGACAGGCCAGCCCAATCTGAAGCTCCCTCCTGATCTTAGTTTGAGTCAAAGCATTGATGTAAAAACCATAGAATCCCTACTGTGTGGAAATAGGCCCTTCAGCCCATACTGAGCCTCAGAGCATCCCACCCAGACCCATCCCCTCTAACCTGCACATTATGGGCAATTTAGCATGGCTAATCCACCTAACCTGCACACCTTTGGACCGTGGGAGGAAACCCACACAGACACAGGGAAAACGTGCAAACTCCCACACAGACAGTCACCCGAGGGTGGATTTGAACTCGGGTCCCTGGTGCTTCAAGGCAGTGGTGCTAACCACTGAGCCACCATGCCACCCATGTAGGGGGTTGAAACAAAAATTAAGTTTGCAGAATTGGCCACTTTCGCATGGCATGGCTGTTAGGTCATCCGAAATCATTTCTATTGTAGTGTTGATCTTCTTATCGCAGTTTTTTTCAGCTCAAAGAGGGAGATAAACACCGATTTTCTGTCTTGATTTGCGATTTTCCTTCCTCCTGGCCTATCCAGTAGTCTCCGTTTTAACACAGCTTCCTTCTTGTTCCATTGCCCTGTGGTTCTAATTACCCGATTGATGCCCCAAAATGTTTGCCCTATCTCGTTAACTTCCCCCTAATGTAGACCTTCGCCTCAATAAACGCCAGATGATGAGTATCTGAAATTTAAGAAAACGTGTTGGAGAAATGCAGTGGAGAAAGAGAGAGGGCTAGCGTTTCAGGTCCAGTAAAAAACCTTCTTCAAACTTTGACCCAGTTGGAAGCCACCTGTGCAGCTTGATTCACTGGGCCCAGGGTGGTACAGGTGAGGACTGAGTGAGTCACAGATTCCCGACAGTGTGGAAAATGGCCATTCTGCCCATTGAGTCTGCACCGACCCTACAGAGAGCATCCCACCCACATCTAGCTCCAACATGGCCTCTCTGCTCTTGTAATCTGTGCCACAACTGATAAAAGCAAGCATGTCCCTTCAATGGCACTATTAAACTGTCCTGCCGTATTCAGGGATCTGTGAACAAGCAACCCTAGGTCCTTCTGTTCCTCAGAACTTCCTAACGTCCTGCCATTCTTCGAGAACTCCCTTGGTCTTGTTCCTTCTTCCAAAGTGCATCACCTCGCGTTTATCAGGCTTAAATTCCATCCAACACTGATCGTCCCCATCTGAGCAAGCTGTTTATATCCTCCTGACACCTAACACCTTCCTCCTCACTGTCAAACGCCCGGCGAATCTTTGTGTCGTGCACAAATTTAATTATCGTTCCTTCCAGCCTACATTCTGAACTCAACCATTTAGGAATATTGCAAACATTAGGTGGGTCAGATCATTGTGGTTAGAGGAGCTGGACAGATTCACGGCCGTCGATGGCTGTTCCTCAGTGTACACTGAAACTTTACATTCTCATTAGACCTTTCGCAAAATGTCTCTCCTTCGAATTCCTTATCTGTGTTCACAGCTTAAAAATGCAACCTTTATCGTTGTGAGCTGAGCAGAGACTGTCTCATGGGAGTCAGCGACAATGACACACAGTTTTAAGAAAATTGACTGCAGAGCTAAGTGAAAGGTGTTTTTCTTTGTTGATGTCGCAATTGGCATTTGATGCCAGAACAGTTCATTCTAAATCCAAGGTAGATAGATTTTTGCTAAGCAAACGAATTAAGGGATTATGGACCAAAGGCAGTTATACAGAAGTTGGATCACAAATCAGATATGAGGTGACACAGTGGCTCAGTGGTTACTACTGCTGTGCCACTGTGCTAAGGACCTGGAGCTCAATTCCATCCTCGGGCAACTGCCTGTGTAGAGTTTGCATGTTCTCCCCGTGACTGCGTGGATTTCCTCATAAAGTCCAGAGATGTGCAGGTTAGGGTGGATTGGCCATGCTAAATTGTCCCATAGTGCCCGGGGATGTGCAGGTTAGGGTGGATCGGCCGTGCTAAATTGTACCATAGTGCCCGGGGATGTGCAGGTTAGGGTGGATTGGCCCTGCTAAATTGTCCCATAGTGCCTGGGGCTGTGCAGGTTACATGGATTAGTCATGGGAAACATAGGGGGCAGGTCTAGTAGTGATGCTCTTCAGAGGGGCAGTGTGGACATGATGGGTCAAATGGCCTGCACCTGCACTGTAGGGTCTCATTGAATCGCAGACGAGGCTCAAGAGGCTGAATGGCCTTCTCTTGTTACAGTGTTCCTACAGGTTCTTGCCCTTTCAGACAGACAATCCAAGAATCTGGTAAAAGGACGGCTGATAATAAGGTGTGAATAATTGGGTGGCTCAACTGGACAGGAATATCAGGCCTTTGAGTGGGGAGAAATGCAATGTGATTGGAGAACTAACTGTACGGAGCGCTGATGTGTGAGCAAACAGTGGAAACCAGACATTGTTCGAAGCCAGTGATATTAACAAGGGGGTGCATGGAGGGAGAAACAAGTTAGTTCCATGTGGTCTCTTCCTTTAACCATCTTAGCTACGCGGACAATCAGGGAGAAAGGAAAGATCAGTCCATTCCACAGCTCCTTCCTGAATTTAGTTTGTGTCAAGGTGTAAATAAAAGGTATTAATGCAGGAACTCAGGAGCTTCAACATGGTGCTACACTGGTCAAAAATTGCCAATGGGTGTGTGAAATTGGCTGCGCTATAATGAAGATCGGCAATTCGTTCCAGGATGAAATAGATGACATCGGGCATCCACAGTAGTATGAAGCCAGCCGTTACGAAGAAGAGTAAAATGATGGATTTCCTTCGGCTTTTCATCTCCTCATCACTGTTGGCAGCACTGTCCTGGCGTACAAGTCTTCTGCAGGCCAAACTAGCCACCAAGATATGTTTGACAGTGAGACAGTTGAGGAGAAGAATGAGGAGGTAAGGAATGAGTGGTGTCAGTATGTGGTTGACCCAGTCAAAGACAGCCCATTTCAGCATCAGCATGAAGTCTAACTGTACTCTGCAGCCTCTACCTTGTTGGTCTGTGGTGATGATGGGCTCGTACTTAAAGTAATCAGGAATGCTTCTCAAGATGCTCACCACCCAGATGGTAAGGAGGACATTGACTGCTGTTCTCCAGGTACAATATTTCACTTTGAATCCATGTTGGGAGATAGCCACAAAACGATTAACGGTGAAAACAACTGTGGACCAGATCGAACATTCCATGAAAGCAGACTTTGGGAACTCATTGAAGGCACAGAGTTGGGTAGTGACATATAGCAAAGATTTCACGTGGTAATGCACAAGATAATCGAATATCACACAGAACATAATAACTAGGAGATCCGAGAGAGTCATGGCCACCAGATACAGAGTTACAGATTTGGAAAGACCGCAATTGCCTCGACACAGGATTATAATAGTCACAAAATTTGCTGCAAAAAGAAAAATAGGAAAACAAACATGGTTAAAATAAAATTCCAGGGAAATAATATTTAGCATGAATTAATTAGCAAAATATTTGATGATAGAACTCCTGTTTGGTCTGATTTATGTTGAAGTTTATGCCTTAAAGCATTGATTTTGTTCATTACTGGAACAAAGGAATTTTGTTTACATACCAGCGATGATTTGGACACAACAATCTCTAAATCCCAGCATTGGATGTTAATTCTGCTCTCAGGCTGTCAATCTCAAGATTTATGTTGAGATCCTAGTGCATCACTGGTGCAGAGCTACTCTATCATAAGTCATTGGGAGGCAATGGCCTAGTGGTATTATTGCTGGACTGTTAATCCAGAGACCAAGACAGTGTTCTGGAGATGCAAGTTCCAATCGCTGCCACAGCAGATGGTGGTATTGGAATTCAATAAATATCTGGAATTGAGAATCTAATGATGACCATAAATCCATTGTTGATTGTCGGAAAATCCCATCTGGTTCACTAATGTCCTTTTGGGAAGGAAACTGCCATCCTTACCTGGTCAGGTCTACATGTGACTCCAGACCCACAGCAATATGGTTGACTCTTAACTGCCCTCTGGGCAATAAATGCTGCCTAACCAAAAATGTCCCTCATTCTGTTAATGAATAAAGAATAAAGCTCATACATGATCAAGGGGCAACTCCCTCATCTCAATAAAAGCCAAACGTTGTAGGCACTGAAGATCTGAAACAAACACAAAGAATGCTGGAGAAACTCAACAGATCTGTCAGTATCTGTGGCGAGAGAAACAGAGCTAGCATTTTGAGTATTACCTTACTTAGAAGAAGAAAAAAAAGAGAGAAATCTAAGAGTAAATTTTCATTTCATTTGGCAACAAAATTCAGATATTTGTATTTAATATTTAATTGATTTATACATCACCAGAAAAGACCCCACATAGGATGAATCACCCAGTGGTCTCTGCATTTTGGATTCTAATTATTGAAATTATTGAATAGGCTTCACCATCAATTTCAGACATTGCATTCCAAACAAGATGCTGCATAAAAAGGGCCAACAGTATTCCCTGATGCTTCTCTGCAAATTGCCTGCGACATATTCCCCTGGTTCTCCACTGTTTTTCAGTTTCTCCCTAACAACACCTCAATTGCAACATTCTGTAGTTATATATGATTATAACAAAAGATTGCTGTTTATGCTGGAATAGATTCCTTTCCGGTACCGTTCTCTCTCGATATAGAATATTGCTGTGACCTGATTACAGACATAATACCGACAAATGGTTTGACTTTACCTACCTGGAATGCCAATACATGCCAGTACAAAATAGTAATATCCCTGATTACTCATCAGTAATAAGACGAGCCGGATACCCATTCTTGTCAAGGATTAACGGTTCTGATTGGCTTCGAATGGACTAAAGCTGAGTGCAGCAATAATCGAGCATGGTCTGGGTGTCCCTGTTTATAGCAATCTGGGTATCCCATAAGATGAGATTACAAGGTGTAGAGCTGGATGAACACAGCAGGCCAAGCAGCATCAGAGGAGCAGGAAGGCTGATGTTTCAGGTCTGGACTCTTCTTCAGAAAAAAATGAGATCCCATGAGATGATTCTGAATGATAATAACCATGCGCTGTGACTCACGTTCACTAACGCCTGACACTTCCTGCCTCGAGAGCAACTTTTGGAATCAGCGTGTAAGCCTGCGAGGGCAGTATGGTGACTCAGCGGTTAGCACCGCAGTCTCGTGGCACCAGGGACCCAGGCTCAATTCCACCCTTGGATGACGGTCTGTTTCGAATTTGCTCATTTTCCCTGCTGTCCATATGGGATTCCTCCTGCACTCCAAAGATGTGCAGGTTAAGATGGATTGTGGCATGCTAAATTACCCATGGTGTGCAGGTTCGGTGGATTACCTCATTAAATTACTCACAGATGTCCAGGGATGTGCGAGTTCGGTGGATTATCCTCGTTAAATAGCCCATGTTGCCCAGAGCTGGGCAGATAGGTGGATTAGCCAAGGGAAGTGTAGGATTGTAGGGTAGGAGGTGCATCTGGTGGAGGGGATGCTCTTCAGAGTGTCGGTGTAGACTCGATGGGCCGAATGGTCTGCTTCTGCACTGTAGGGATTCCATGATTCTTTAAAACAGTCCTGTGATAGGACAAAGACATTGTCGGAGCAGACTCAGTGACTTAAAAAATGATCACTTCCACTTGAACAACGTACGCATCTATAATAATGCTCCAAAATGGAAGCTAAGAGAATAAAATTCATTCTGGTTAAGTAATCCAAGACATGAAAGGATATTTTGTTATCTCGTTATATTTTGTTTTTGCTCCTGACCCCACAGAAGAGCTAAATGCTGAAGAAAGAATAAAAACTAGGACATCTGAGAGAGCCATGGCCACCAGATACATAGACACTGATTTGGAAAGACCACAATAGCCTCAACACAGGATTATTGAAGAAAAGAGCTGACAATGACAAAAATTAAAAGAAAACTGGGAAAATGTAACAAGCCCGACAGTGTGAAGTAAAATAGACATAATTTGGGGGAAATTTTGGTCTCCTTACTTGAGGGGGGATATGGGTGCACTCGACACAGTTCAGAGGAGGTTCACTAGGTTGATCTTATGAAGAGAGACTGAGCAGTTTATGCCTCTATTCTCTGGAGTTTAGAAGAATAAGAGGAGATCTAATTGAAGTGAATAAGATGCTAAAGGAGATTGACAAAGTAGACATCGACAGGATGTTACCTCATGTGGGGCAATGCAGAATGAGACATCATAGATTCAGGAAAAGGGGTAGCAGATTGAGAGCAAAGATCAAAGTACAGTACAGTACAGCACAGGAACAGGCCTTTAAGGCCGCCAAGCCTGAACTGATACATGATGTCTTTCTTAACTAAAAACCTTCTGCCTCTATGCTGTCTGTATCCCTTTATTCCCTGCCTATTGTAAGTGTCAAGATGCCTCTGAAACATTGCTGTTGTATCTGCCTCTATCATTTCCTTTGGCAGCACATTCCAAGCACTTACCACTCTCTGTGTAAAACAGAAAGTGCCTCTCACATCTCCTTTAAAATTTCTCCTTTTTACCTTAAATCTATGTCCTGTAGTATTTGCCATTATGTACCTTGGGAGAAAGCTTCTGTCTATCTGTTTTATCCACGCCTCTCATAATTCTGTGAACTTCTATCAGGTTGCCCTCTTAGCCTCCAATGTTCAAGAGAAAACAGATCAAGTTTGTCCAATCTCTACTCATAGCTAACGTCCACCAAACCAGGCAACATCCTGCTGAATGGTTTCTCGACCCTCCCCACAACCTCCACATCCTTCTGACAGTGTGGACACCAGAACTGCACACAATATTTTAAGGTTTTGGAGTAGATCTGTAGCTCGGGTTGTACGTGTCGAGGTTGGCTGTCTTGCCGAGCTGGTTTCTTGTTTTGCAGACGTTTCATTACCATGCTGGGTAACATCCTCATTGCAGCCTCCGATGAAGCATCGGTGTGTTTTCCCGCCTGGTTTTTAAACTCTGGGGTCCGTTGAGATGGAGTGCCTCACTTCCGGGTTTCCTTCGTAGAGGAATGTATATAGGGTCAAGTTCAATGTGTTTATTAATAGCATGATTCATGGAGTGCCATGCTTCCAGGAATTCTCGTGCCTGGCTCTGCCTAGCCTGTCCCAGGATTTTGGTGTTAGGGTGGATTGGCCGTGCTAAATTGTCCCATAGTGCCCAGGGATGTGCAGGGTAGACTTCACAAATTTCTGAAGAAGGGTCCCGACCTGAAACATCAGATTTCCTGCTCCTCCGATGCTGCCTGGCCCTGCTGTGTTCCTCCAGCTCCACACTTTGTTATCTCATCACTGGTTCAGGCTAATCCCAGTGCTGCACAGACTCAGCAGATGCGGTGGGACTGACATTTAGAGTCATGGGGGCTGGAGCCACAGTCGAAAGAATGTAACGACTCCCTTGTCAACAACAGGCTCAATCTTCACCATGTCATTTATCTTTACCAGCTGTACAAAAGCCTGGTTCAGCCGCATCTAGATTATTGTGTCTAGTTCTGGTCACCTCATTACAGGAAAGATGTGGAGGCATTGGAAAAGGTGCAGAGGAGATTTACCAGGATGTTGCCTGGAATGGAGGGAAGGGTGAGAGAGCTAGGGCTCCTCTCTTTAGAACGATGAAGGATGAGAGGTGACTTGATAGAGGTGTACAAAATGATCAGAGGTATAGATAGAGTGGACAGCCAGAGACTTTTTCCTAGGGTGGAGGCAGCTTTTATGAGGGGGCATAGTTTTAAAGCGAGTGGAGGTAGATATAGAGGAGATGTCAGAGGTATTATCTTTACTCAGAGAGTGGGAGGGGTGTGGAACGCACTGCCAGAGAGGGGAGTAGAGTCGGCCTCATTAGGGGCATTTAAGCGGCTATTAGATAGGCATATGGATGATAGTATAAGGTAGGGGTGGAGGTTAGATAGACCTTAGGATTAGGGTAAAAGTTCGGCACAACATCGTGAGCCGAAGGGCCTGTACTGTGCTGTACTGTGTTCTATGTTCTATGTCATACTGGAAGTAGCACAGACCGCTTTCCTGTCTAAGCAGATGTGATCGGCGGCGCAGAGTTCATAAGCGTTAGCGAACTTACCCACTTATAAACTTCGAATACTTGTCTCTGCTCGGGGCGGCAGATCAATTCTCGAGTCTTATTCTTATTAATATTAAACTGGAGAGGGTTCGGGAGAGATTAACCAGGACATTGTCAGTAATGCCTGGTTTCAGTTAATAGACGAGGCTGGGGCTTGTTTTCACTGGAGCGTAGGACATTGTGCGGTGACCTTATAGAAGTTTATAAAATCATGACGGGTATAGATACAGTTAATGGCAGGTGTCTTCACCCTAGAGTGGGGGATTCCAAGACTTGAGGGGGGAACATATTTTTAAGGTGAGAGGAGAACGATTTAAAAAAGACATGAGGGGCAACATCTTTTAACACAGAGAGAGGTTTGACTGTGGAATGAACCTCCAAAAGGAAGTGATGAATGCGGGCACAGTTACAACATTTAAAAAGACATTTAGACAAGTACATGTATAAGAAATGTTTGGAGAGATATGGGCCAAGTGCAGGCAGGCAGGACTACTTTAATTTGGGATTATGGTCAGTATGGACTGGTTGGACCGAAGGCCCTGTTTCTGTGATGGATGGCTGGATGGCTCTATGACTCTTCTAAGGACGAGACTGGCTACTAAGACGTGTTTGAAGGTGGAACCAATGAAGAGAAGGATAATGACTGATGCTCCCCTGCAGAGGGTGGCACAGTGGCTCAGTGGTTAGCACTGCTGCCTCACAGCACCAGGGACCTGGGTTCGATTCCACCCTCAGGTAACTGTCTGTGTGGAGTTTGCACATTCTCCCTGTGTCTGTGCAGGTTTGCTCCGGTTTCCTCCCACAGTCCAAAGATGTGCAGGTTAGGGTGGATTGGCCGTGCTAAATTGCCCATAGTGTTCAGGGATGTGCAGATTAGGTGGGTTTATAGGGGGATGTGTCTGAGTGGGATGCTTTATAGGGGGATGTGTCTGAGTGGGATGCTCTGTGGGTCAGTGTGGACTTGTTGGGCCAAAGGGCCTGTTTCCACGCTGTAGGGATTCTATGATCTATGACTTCTTGAACAAGTGACGCCAATATGCAATTCGCACAGGCCATCCTGTAAGAATGAGAAAGCCTTTCATTGAATTGGCAGTGCCTACGTCTCCTGACATTCCTTGCCATGTCCTCAGAAGTGTTGCAAATGGAACTGTTTTGCGAACAAATTGGGTGATATTGCCAGGGGAACTTCTAGCTGCAGAAAGTGCTCCTTATCATGTTTGAGCACTCGTTGTCATGGTCAATCCCTCGCTATCGAAAATGATCGTCCACCCAGGCAATTCTGTGTAGTTGGTCACGGGTTCGGAGGGTCCTTCTGTAGCTGAAGACTCCAATCCTACAACTGCATCTCCCACCACACATTTGTTGGTGTTTGCGGGAGATGCAAGCGGTTCCGAGATCGTTGGAGTTCCTTTCTCTGTTTCCTTTTGCGTCTTTCCTCCTGGCGATGAGTGATCTGGAAGGGTTGTGTCCTTTTACACAGGAATTTCCTCAAAGTCCGTTTCCTCTAAACAAGGGTCTCCCTCATGTTGACGTCAATGTTGCATTTCCTGAGGGAAGTCTTCAGGGAGTCTGTGAAAGACTTCCGTTGTCCTCCTCTCGTTCCAGTACCTTCCTTGAGCTGGGTGAAGATGATTTGCTTTGGCAGTTGGAACTCGAGAAACCTAAACACGTGGCCGGCCCATCGGAGTTGGTTTCACATCATCACAGCCTCGATGATGGTGCTATTGGCTGCTTCAAGGACGATGATGTCAGCGTGCCTGTCCTCCCAGCTGATGCGGAGAATCCATCTCAAACCGCAGTGATACGGCTTCTCAAGGGTCTTGAGGTAGCGTCTGTAAGTAGTCCAATTTTCCAAGCAATGTGGAAGGGTCAGGTTTTATACCCGAGGGGCTTGTGCCAGCCACTCCCTTCTATTCTCTCACTCTAGACCTTGTGAGACATTGCAGCACTGTTGTCGTGTTAGAAAGGCAGGAGGACTGCATTCTATGGCAATGATCTGTGAAGCTGCATTCAATAACACTGCTGTTTTCTGCTTTTAGATCATAAGAGCTGAAGAAATAGGAACAGGATTAGGCCGTTCCGCCCCTGCAGCCTGCTCTGCCATTCCATAGCATCATTTGCTGATCCCACATTCCTCACGTCCACTTTCATGTCCATTCCCTACAATCCTTGATTCCCCGACTGATCGAGAATCTATCAATCTCAGCCTTAAATATACACAAGGGCTCTGCCATCACAGCTTTCTGTGGCGAGGAGTTCCAAAGACTCACAACCCTCTGAAAGAAGAAATTCCTCCCCATCTCAGTCTTAAATTTGTGCCCCTTTATTCTGAGACTGTGCCCCCTGGTCCTAGACTCTCCCATGAGGCGAAACACCCTGTTAGCATTTACCCTGTTAAACCCCTTAACAATCCAATGTTTCAATGAGATTACCTCTCATTCTTCTAAAGTTCAGTGAGTAGAGTCCCTACCTGTTTTAGCCTTTGGTCGTAAGACAATCCCTCCATAGCAGGGATCGTCCTAGTGAACCATCTCTGAACTGCTTCCAGTGAAGGAATATCTATCCTTAAATAAGGGGAACGAAAACTGCTCACTGTGCTCCAGATGTGGCCTCACCAGCACCTTGTACAGTTACAGTAAGACCTCCCTACTCTTATACTCCAACTCCCCTTAAATAAGGGCCAACATTCCATTACCCTTCCTGATTCCCTGCTGCTCCCTGGGTGCTAGCTTTCTGTGTTTAGTGCACAAGTTCCCCCAAGTCCCTTTGTGTTGCAGCTTTCTGCAGTTTCTCTCTATTGAATAAATAATCTGTTCTCTTTTCTACAATGAACAATTTCATACCTTCCCACTTATCTCCCATTTGCCAACTTTTTAACCCTTTAATCAATCAATACTTCTCTGCAAACTGTGTGTTTTTCACAATCTGCCAAGCAAACAACACTTGAATTAAAATTCAGAGAGAAAAGAAAGAAAAAGAATTGGTTTAACTGTAACTCTATTGAAATGCTTAACAAATATATATATATTAACTACTGTTCTAACATGGTAACATCCCATAAACACACCCTTGGCAAAGGCAAATTCAGCAAACTAGATTGTCTTGCATACAAGTCCAGCAGCATAAAGAAAACTCCAGCTTTTCGCTGTAAGAGAGAGGCATAAGAGCTTTCACATCCAACTTCAAGAACCCAGCAACTGCTACTGAAAAGCTAAAACTAAAAATCCTCATTCTGTGGGAGCTTGGCCCCACCCAGCCAGGCTGCTTCTATTGTTCCAACTTAAACAAAAACAAGGCCTCAAAAAGCTGCTTAGCTTATTGGATTCAAACACATTACTTGGCATATCTGTCTTAAAACCTCTCTTCAAAAAAAAAGGTCAAAATACACCTCTTAAAGCCATAGTATTATCTGCCCAGAGAGAGAAAAACAATGATTTGACTCTTCTTAGTTCATTCATGGAGAATGGTCCTACATTGAACACAAATAGGCATATAAAGGTTTACATGTACACACACACACACACACACACACACACACACACACACACACACTCATTCACACACACACTGACACACGCACAGACAAACACAGTGAAGACACAGACACACTGACACACACATACACGCTCACACAAAGATGGATGCAGGCACATAGAAATCTGTGTTGAGAAGTGGCAAGTAACATTCCCGTCACACAAATCCAAGCAATGACCATCTCCAATAAGAGACAATGTAACCACCACCACATAACATTCAATGGTGTTACCATCACTGAATCCCCCCACTATCAACATCCTGGGAGTTACCATTGACCAGAAACTCAACTGGACCCACCACATAAACACAGCGGCTACAAGAGCAGGTCAGAGGCTGGGAATCCTGCAGCGAGTAACTCCCCTCCTGACTCTCCCCAAAGCCTGTCCCACCATCTACTGGGCACAAGTCAGGAGTGTGATGGAATACTCCCCTCTTGGCCCTGGATGGGGGCCACTCCAACAACACTCAAGAAGCTCGACACCTTCCAGGTCAAAGCAGCCCCCGCTCGATTGGTACCACATCCACTCAAAGTCCACTCAACAGAAAAGAAATTGTAAAGGCTCAAAATTGTCTGTGGTGTTGAAAATAAGAAGGGAGGAATATCATCTAGAGCCAGTCTTTGGATCTGGATACATGCCTCATTCACAGTCAGACCCTCCTGTCCCTGACCATGAAGAAAATTTGAAGTTATAGACCCAAGGCTTGTGATTGTCTCCTGATACACAAGGTTCAGATAACCCTACCTCTTCCGAATGAGTTGTAGTGAGCACAACTCAGTCTCCAGTTCATCACCTCTGAGACAAAGTTCCTTGTCCACCCGGCACTTGCTGCAGATGTGTTCACCATGGTAGCCAACAGCTCCAACATACTAAAGCTGCAATACATCACCTTCCCCATAATTCTTATTCTACTGAACTAATGAAGCTAGATATTAAATGTTCCAAAATGAAATTCCAAACTACTTTTCAGCTCTGATAACATGTCCTGACTTAAATCCCTTGGCCAGACCCTTCTGTCTAACTCATCCATGCCAAACCAGATATCCTAAATTAATCGAGTCCCATTTGCTAGCATTTGGCCCATATCCCTCTAAACCCTTCCTATTCATGTCCCCATCCAGATGCCTTTTAAATGTTGTAATTGTACCAGCCTCCACCACTTCCTTTGGCAGCTTGTTCCACACATGCACCACCCTCTGCATGAAACAATTGCCCCTTAAGTCCCTTTTAAGTCAATCCACTCTATCTTAAACCTACACCCTCTAGTTTTGGACTCCCCTACCCTGGGGAAAAGACCTCAGCTATTCACTCTATCCATGCCCCTCATGATTTTATAAACTTCTATAAGATCACCCCTCAGCCTCGGACATTCCAGGAAAAATAGCGCCAGCCTATTCAGCCTCTCCCTATGGCTCCCTGGCAACATCTTTGTAAATCTTTTCTGAACCCTTTCAAGTTTCAATTGTCAGGAAAATCCCATTTGGTTTCCTAATGTTCTTGAGGGAAGGAAATTGCTCCCCTTATTTATTCTGGCTGATGTGTAACTCCAAACCCAGAGCAATGTGGTTGACTCTTAGTTGCCTATGTGTCAATTAGAGATGGGCAATAAATGCTGGCCTAGCCAACATCTGCATCCCATGAATGAACTTAAGCTAAGACACTTTGGCTATGAGAAGTCGAATTGTAGAATGCCTATGGTGCAGAAACAGGCCATTCAGCCCATCACGTCTGCACTAACCCTCTGAAGGGCACCCCACCCAGAACCAGCCCCATCCCTGTATTTTCTGTGGCTAACCCACCTAGCCTGCACACTATGGGCAATTTATCATAGCCAATCCACCCTAACCTGCACAGCCCTGGGCTGTGGAAAGAAACCCACACAGACACAAGGAGAACATGCAAACTCCACACAGACAGTCACTCGAGGGTGGAATTGAGCCCAGGTCCCTGGCATCAAGAGGCAGCAGTGCTAACCACTGAGACACTATGCTGCCTGTAGAAACAGGTTGAAAGGGCTCTTAAGCACTGCTTTTATTTTTAAACCTCCAAATGCCTTTTTCAAACAGCTGCTTCACAGTAATGCTGGTCTGCTGCACACTCCTCACAGACCATGAGTCTTTAATCTCATCAGTTTTTCTGGTATTATTTCTCCAGTCATAATGTTTGTGCTTTGTTCCTTCCTCCCAACTGCCTCCTGATTACCTCCAAGTCTTGAGATTATCGTGTGTGTATCTTTTAGTGTGAAGAAAAATACATGCATGTATGGCCAACATCTTTGCCATTTCCCTATTTCACATCATTTATTTTACAGTCTCTCTTTAATGTATTAATACCAATATATTATATCGTAATGGTATTGTGCCTTTAAGTCAGATTTGTTCTGTCCTGTTTCTCTTGCAGAGAAACAGGACAGAGATCAGTGGCACTGGACTGTCTGCTTCAGAAGCAGTGGGGAAAACAGCTTTGAGCTCTCTGTTTTGTTTTTCTAAATTAAACTAAGGAATCATGAGAGCACAGAGTCAGGCTCACACAGACTCAGGGTTTTAATTTTTTAATTGGTGCTTAGAGATGGCTATTGAAGCTGATAGATACAGCTCTCTCTCTGCTGCTGCAGTTAAAATCTTGAGTTCTCTCTCCGGTTTTTTTTTTTCCTCCCCTTCAGTATTCCCTTCTCCTCGACTGGAAGGGAGATAGCACATGAGGAAAATCAGTTTTGCTGAATTTGCCTTAGCCAAGGGTGTGATTATGGGACACTACTTTATTGAAACAGTTAAAGATTAGTAGCTAAGTAATATATATTACTTTGTTAAGTAACTTTAACTCAACTGGAAAACCTACTAAACAGCAACTGTTCAATGTGGTCAACACACCTTTGGCAAAGACAAATTCAGTAGTGGGACCATCTCCCCTGTAATGTTTCTCCAGTCCAGGAGGAAAGAAAACCAAGAGAAAATTCCAGCAGAGAGAGAGAACTCAAGCCTTTTGCTGGAGCAGGGAGTGGTATATCAGCTTCCATAAGTACTGACAGCTAAACTAAAACTCTGGTTCTGTGGGAGCCTGACTCCACCTATTCATGCTGCTTCTATTGTTCTAACATTAAAATAAAACCAGAGCCTCACAAGCTGTTTACTTTATTGGTTTGGAAGAGACAGCTCTACACCTCTAGCTCAAAACATCTCCAAAACAAAAGCAGTGAAAAATATACCTCAAAGCTATAGTATCATCACCGACTTAATGTTGAGTACTGAATAGGCTGCTTTCAGCACAGCTAACCCATTTTTCATTTACTTACAGTCCCCATCATCCTCTCTTCTCCTTCCCTGACTCACCATTTGTCTGCCAAACTGTTGTTCTCTCTCTGGACTCCATGTCCACCCATCCACTCATTCTCTCATTCTCTTTACCCCTTGCCCAATGTCTTCAGTGTATATACCACCTTTTTCTAGCTCCTAATTGGTTTTGAATGAAAGGTCATTGGATTCAAAACATTAACTCTGCTTAGGGATAGTAGGAACTGCAGATGCTGGAGAATCTGAGATAACAAGGTGTAGAGCTAGATGAACACAGCAGGCCAAGCAGCAGAGGAGCAGGAAAGCTGACATTTCAGGCCTAGGCCCTTCTTCAGAAACAGGTGGTATTGGTGGTCTTTCCCTTCCTTATCCAAAGCTTTGTACATGGTATGGGTACACCCCATTTCTGAAGGGCCTAGGCCCGAAGCATCAGCCTTTCTGCTCCTCTGATGCTGCTTGGCCTGCTGTGTTCATCCAGCTCTACATCTTGTTATCTCATTAACTCGGTTTACTCTGCACAGAAGCTTGAGGCCTTCTGAGTTTCTTCATCATTTTCTGTTTCTTTTAAAAAAAAAGAGTTAACTGTTCTTGTACATCTGACCAGGTTTGAATGGCAGATTTTTTTCTCTCAATTTGTAAGCCAGGTCAATTTTTACTCAACTGCAGAATTTGATGTTGCTTTTACAAAGATCTGATCTTGGCTATTATTGATAGTAGATAGCGTAACCTACAGGTAAACAGGAAAGTTGCCAGCCTCGAGCAGAGTTTTAATGCAATGTCTACTGGATGACCAGTGGCCTTATTTAATTAAAGAAGCAGTTGAAAATGATCCCTCTGTAATTGGTCAAAAGTGGGGTTTTTTGGGTGTGTGTGAGGTGAGTATAAAACTGGGCATCTTAGTGTGATTTAGCACATAATTGTGACTAAACAGAGTTGGGTGATGAAGCAAGAAAAGTGAGCATTTGGCTCTTTCTAACTTTTTTTAGACAGCAGGAATCGATTCTTATTCTACTACAGGAGAAGAGGCTAGTTATTTAGTCAGTACTTGGTGCGTACACAAGATTTATTCTATTTCCAAGATGGAAAATAATATACCATCAGATGATAATTTTAATAGCAAATATAAAAACACAAGTAAACACATGCTTGAATAAAATAACTAAGTTGGTAAATTAGCGCCCATTAAGGCAGGCAGGGTTGGTGGTGAGAGACAGTTATAGAATGAATTAGTTCCTAGATGTCAGTGTGATCTAGGAATAACAAGTTTACAGTAAGTACTCAATGTTCAAAAAGCTTCCCTCAAAAATGAGAGAGCTGAAAGGCTAAACTATAGACATCTTCCACTTCACCTGGAGGTCAAAGATAGACTGTGTATAGGTAGTCATCTTTCCCAGTCTTCTATATGGCGCGGAAACTTGGATGACTACCTATACCCTGTGCAAAGCTCTGGATAAGGAAGGGAAAGACAACCAATACCACCCTAATCCTGATGGTCACCTCTCGGTGCGTGGCTGCATCAAGCTGTGCGTAGACCTTCACTACACAAACAGCAAGTGTCACTACACACTGACATTCTACCTGTCCCTCGTTTTGCAAAGGATGGACGTGGCCTCACAGCCGCAGAACGCTCCAAGTAGTTGGCGTGTTCCATATCGCCTGTCCCTTACGGAGAAAACAAGTCCGTCGGGAAGTGGTCAGTACATAGTGTCCTTGAGACACTGCAGGAAAAGGACAGGGTGGTCCCTGTCACGTGCTTCCCTGAGCAGACTGTCAAAGTCATTTGGCAGAGTGCCTCATCGCCAGAACTGTTCAACAAGCACCCAGACATCGCTTGCCTGGTGGTGAGAAGGGCATTACCTGTGACATTTTTCTTGTATGGCCAGAAGCTCTGCTCCACCGCATGTTGTCGAAGTAGCCACGGGGCAGGGTGGCAGAGACTGTCACACATCCACTGGAATGCGCCTTTGCAAAGGAAGTCTGGAGGGAGATGCAGTGGTTTTTTTTTTGTTGTTGAGGTTGGTCTGGAGCAGCTCTGTGACGGGCTCTGCTCCAACGTCTGTTCCCCGAGATGCACACCGAGACAAACATCAACTGCAATTGGAGGACCAACAATCCGGTGAAAGAATCTCTTTGATCTGCCTAAATCTTGCTGGTCTTCCAGAGCGAGGAGTTGACCCTGATGTAGTGTTGCAGACTGGCACATTCCAAGGTCCAGGACTATGTGCTGAGGGATGCACTAAAGCTTGGGGCAACTGTCTCCACTAGAGGGGAAAGAACCTCATCCTTCTGCTGAAGTTAAATGAGGGTGGGGGCTCATTCAGTTCTCAGACTCACTCATCTCCTCCATGTATATAAGTAGTGTCCTGCATGAGGAAGAAATGCCTTTGGCTTTTGCAACTGCAGGGAACATCAAAACCCGATGCTTGTTTCTCCTGACGAACAGAGACTGCTTTAATAGCTGTGAACGTAGATAAAGATTCTTTTATGAATAAAGTCTACTTTTGCAACCGTGAAAGGTTCCTTTTCCACACTTCCTGTTGTCGATGGGTGCTCTCAAAGGATTGTGTCCCTTTTACACAGGAGTTTCCTCCAAGTCAGTTTCCTCTGAACAAGGGTCTCCCTCATGTTCATACCTCTGTCGCATTTCCTGAGGGAAATCTTCAGGGAGCCTGTGAGACACTTCCATTGTCCTCCTCTCATTCGAGTACCTTCCTTGAGCTGGAAGATGATTTGTTTTGGCAGTTGGAACTTAGGAATCCTCAGCACAGATGATCATGGCCTTGAAGTTTGTGGGTATTGGCTGCTTCAAGGACACTGATGTTAGTACACCTGACCTCGCAACAGATGCGGAGAACCGGTCTCCAACAATAGTGATGGGACTTCTCAAGGGCCTTGAGGTGATGCCTACAGCAATTGTAATAAGTTCAGCCAGCTGGACCTGATAGAATACGAGTTCCCTTATTGGACCAGATTAACAGCCCCAATCAGGGAGCCCTCCCTGACAGATAAGATGAGGAGCATCAGACATCCTGTTCACTGAGAGACCTGGCTCTGAGGGAGCTGGATCAGTTTGAAGGGCTCCCAACATGTAATTAAACGGTGACTTGGTGACAGGATACCAGCCTCTGTGAAGGTATTTCAGTGTCCATTTGTAATCCAAGTTTCCGAGCCATATAGAAGACTGGGAAAGATGATTACCTACACACAAGTATCTTGCTGTCACCATGTAGATCAGCATAGTCAAAGATTCTCATCCTTAGGCGCCCAACTGTGGCACTCACTGATTAGATGCAACGTGGGATCTCTGCATGGTTATCAGCTGACCTACTAAAATGGGGAAATAGAGTGGGTTTAAATGATTGGTAGAATTTGACCAAATTTTGGAAAATGTGATGAAAGAAAGAGCAGACGAGGCAAATGAAAAAAAGCATTACTGTGCAAATGATGAACAGAATGTGACGGGAAGGGGAGAATATACAAATTCAGGAGTGAATCAACAGATAAGGCTACAGATTACAAAACCAAATAACATGATGAAAGTAATGATTCTTAATCTGAATGTACATAGCATTCAAAGCAAAACAGCTGAACATAACAATCTTAAGGGTCAGGGGACCCAAAACGTTAACTGTGTTTTCTCTCTACAGAAGCTGCCAGACTTGCTGCATTTCTCCAACACTTTGTTTTTTCTTTCTGATTCCCAGCATCCACAGTTCTTTCCTGCTTGCATTTGTTTAAATAACAATCTGGTCATCATTACAGCAACAGTACTGCAAGATGACATGAATTGGTACCTGAACATTGAAGGGTCCACAATATTTAGGACAGGTAGGAATGTAGGAAAAGGTGGAAGACTGGTTCTGACAGTTGGAAAAATGGAGAGAGGTGACCTAATTTCAGAAAACCAGGATGTCCAAATGAGTTGAGTAGAGATCAGAAATGATACAAGGGAAGAAGTTACTTTCAGCAGTGGCGCACAGGGACCTTAACAGTAAAGCACAGTCAGGTCAAACATAATGGGAAAAATAATTTGGACAAGAATAAAAAGTACTGGAGAAACTCAGCAGATCTGGCAGCAGTAAATGGAACTAGTCAAAACAGCAGAATGGTAATTGTGAAAGATTTCAATGTTTAGACTGGAAAGGTCAGATGGGCATGGGTAGCCCAGATGAAAAGTTCATAGACAGCGACAGAAATTGCTGGAAAAACTCAGCAGGTCTGGCAGCATTGGTGGATGACAGGGGGAGAGAGAGAGAGTTAAAGTTTCAAGTCCAGTACGATTCTGCTGCAGAACTGAGAAGGGTCACGGGACTCAAAAGGTTAACTGTTTTCTCTCATCCACCAATGTTAAGTATCTACTGAATTTCTCCAGCAATTTCTGGGTTTTTTTGCCTCAGATTCCAGCATCCGCAGTTCTGTGTTCTTTTTTATATTCTTAAGGCATTCATAGAATGGTTTCTTAGAACGGGATGTTCTGGAACTGACCAGAGAGCAACTGTATTCATCCAGGTGTTATGCAATGTGATAGGATTAATGCATGATCTTATTGCGAAGGCAACTGTGAGCAATAGTGATCATAACAAGGCTGAGATTTGCATTTAGTTTGAGAGAGCACGCGCAATGGATCTGAGACTTAAATAAAGACGATCATGAAGATATGCAAGGAAGGAGGAGTATCTAACAGAGGCGGTGGTGAGAAGCGACTGAAGAGGATTCTGGGAAAAGTTGGCTCACTCACCATGACGGAGGAGATCATGAAGGACCCAGTGCTTGACAGGAGGAAGAGCATCCAACAGAGGGTGACAGTGAGAAATAACTGAAGAGGATTCTAGGAGAAGTCAGCTCACTCACCACAATTGAGAAAAGGATCGCGGCAGACCCAGTGGCTGAATGGCGACAGAGCCTCAGTCAGTCACAAGGTCAAAGTGCTGCTGTTGAGATTAAAGTGTGGGCTTTGGAGACCATCTGGTTTTGCTGAGGACGACGAGCAGCATTAAGGCAAGATCTTTCCTTTTCCACTAATTTAATACATACTAAAGGGGTAGTAATGGCAGTTAGTAGAGTGGTGAGCTCCTCCTGTGGAATGTAGGAGATCAAGGAGTAGTCAAATGACCCTGATAACTCTGTCTGCAGGAGGTGTGTTCACCTGCAGCTCCTCTCAGAGCATATGTAGCAGTGGTTGAACTCACTGAGGAGCATACAAGAGGTACAAAGTTTTATTAGTCGGAGTTTCAGGGATGTGATTGCACCAAAGGATCAGCCAGATGGATGGGTGACCACCAGGAGACGTAGACATTGCAGGAATCCCCTTAAACCTATCTGCTAATGCTGTCTCATATCTCCCTTTGCCTTCCTGATTTCTCTCTCAAGAATGCCCCTACATTCTTTATACGGATTAAGAGATTCAATTGAACCAAGTTGTCTATATCTAAAATAAGATTATCTTTTATTATTGACTAGAACATCGATATCTTTACTCATCCATTGTTCCGTAATCTTACCAGCCTTACCCTTCACTCTAACAGGAACATAATGCCACTGAACTCTCATCATTGCATGCTTGAGCTCCTCCCACTTGTCAGACATTGTTCACAGGTAAAACAGTCTACCCCAATCAGCTTTTGAAAGTTCCTGTCTCATATCACTAGAACTTGCCTTACTCCAAATAAAAATTTTAACTTTTATGGAAGGCTTATCATTTTCCACAGCCATTTTTCCATGTTCAATTACGATTACTAGACCCAAAGCATCCCCCACTTTTACTTCAGTCACCTGCCTTATTGCCAATAAGAAGGTCTGGTTTTGCTCCTTCTATAGTCAGAGCATTTACATATTGATAAAGAAAATCTTCTTGAACATATTTGACAAATTCTTCACCATCCAAACCTTTAACACTATGGTGGTCCCAGTCAATGTTTGGAAAATTAAAGTCCCCCATTATTACCACCTTTATTAGGCTTACATATAATCGGAGATCTCTCTCCACATTTGTTTCTCAGTTCCCTCTTACTATTGGAGGACCTGTAGCACAATCATATCAAAGTGATCTTTCCTTTCTCATTTGTAATTTCTACCCATATATTTTCACTGAAGGATTTTTCAGGAATATCTTTCCCCAGTTACAACAGTAATGTATTCCTTAATCAAGAACACATTCCCCCACCCCCTCCTTTCTTGCTACATTTTCTATCCTTCCTATAGCATCTAACATTCAGCGGCCAGTCTTGTCCATCTCTCAGCCAAGTTTCTGTAACAGCTATGATGTCCCAATTCCATGCTTTACCTGCAAGATCCCTTGCATTGAAATAAATGCAATTTAGTTCCTTAGAGTTACGACATACTCTGACTCTCTCATCTTTCTTTTCTAATTGACGTGCTCTACTCACATTCAGAACCTTTCCCATCAATCCTTCTGTTTACACTGCCACTTGGAGAAGGCTAGTGGAGGAATTCTCAGTATAAAGTCTCCCTTAGTAGATTGAGCAAATGTGTTATGATATTAGTCCCTTTCCAGTTTAGGTTAGACCAATCCTTTTTCAACAGGTCTTTTCTATCCCAAAAGACACTCCAATTGTCCAAAAACCTGAATCCCTGAACAATACACCAGCTCTTCAGCCATTGATTTATCCCGTTTAACGTTTCATTCCCTCCCCCGTTTCAGTTTGGTATTGGGAGTAAACCAGAAAATGCTACTTTTAAGGTTCTATCTTTTTACCTTCTACCTAACCTCTTAAATTCACACTGTAATGCTTTAATCTTTTCCCTAAAAGTATTATTCCTACCAATGTGTGTAAATAATGTCTGGCTTCTCAATCTCACCTTTAACAATACGCTCTAAAAGTTTAGAGACATTCTTAAGCCCAACACCAGGAAAGCAACAACCATCCCAAATGTATGCTCATTGCCTCAGAATCTCCAGTCTATGCCCCTTACAGGAGAGTCCGCTACAACAATAATTCCATTAAATCTTGTCGGACATTGCCTAACGTAAGAAGAATCATTCCAAGTGTCCAATAACAGACTGCCCCTTTCATTTTTATTGGAGACACTATCCCCTTCTACAGTTCCAAAAACTGAATATCTATTTGATAGAGGAATAGCCAGAGACTTTTGAACTACCTGCTTACCTTACCCGACAGTCACCCATCTATCTGACTGATCCTGCTGTGTAATAATTCTTGTAAACCTACTCAGCCATCTCACGTTGTACTTCATATATGCCCTTAATAACATTAAGTCTAAAAAAATGGATGTTTCAATAACACCTTGTGTAAAATAAGCTACCTTGCATTACCTACAGAAAATAATGTAAAATGGAAAAAAATAAAATATATATATCAAATGTATAAAATTTAAATAAAATCAACCACTTAGCTGATTAACTGAATAAAAATGATTCCTCTTCAAAAACTTCAAACAGATCCTCTCCAGAGCTGACCACACAAAAGAAACTCTGGAGCAAAAATACAAATCCTTATTTTTAAAAAAAACTGTTCAGTTTTTCAAAAAAAAAAATCCTTTGCAATGTAAAAAGACCCTCTAAAACAAAAATTTTTCACTTCTGAATTTAGAATTTGAAAAATCTCAGGTGTTCACTGTAGACCCTGAAAAGCTCTTTTTTTAAAAAAAAGTCTAAAAAAAGCAATTTTTGTTTGTTTTGTGTTTTTTTTAAATGTTAATTAAACAAAATGAATAAAATTCTTACTGGTAAAACAAAATGACTGCAATAACTGTAAAAAAGTTATAATAAATCTTTAACTAAGCCTGCAATCCCAGGAATAGTGACCGGATCCACCCCAGCAATATCTATTTTGGTCTGATAAGAAGCAGCTGGTGCAGTTTTTTTTTTTCTTTATTCATTCACGGGATGAGGATGTTGCTGGCCAGGCCAGCATTTATTGCCCATCCCTAATTACGAGTCAACTATATTGCTGCAGGTCTGGAGTCACGTGTAGGCCAGACCAGGGAAGGATGGCAGTTTCCTTCCCTAAAGTCCCCCAGATGGGTTTTTCCTGACAATCAACGATGGATTTGTGGTCATCATTAGACCCTCAATTCCAGATATTTTATTGAATTCAAATTCCACCATCTGCTCTGGTGTGATTTGAACCCAGGTCTCCAGAACATTACCTGGGTTTCTGGATTAACAGTCCAGCGATAACACCACTAGGCCATCACCTCCCCCTGCTGTACCAGTTACTGCTGTTGTAAAAGGCTCGGGCCCAGGCTGATTGGGGCGGATTGGTTGCAAAAGATTCACCTCGATTGGCTCAACATTTTTTGATTAGAAACTGGCTGCCTCGGAAGTCCTAGTGAAACACCCAGGAGTTTTTCAGGAAGGTCTACAGGCTATCAAATGGAGCCAAGGGGCATCTTACAGGTTGACCAGGAAGCAAATGCGCAATTTTTGCGAGGCCCACCCAGTGGTGCCATTTCTTTTATGTGCAAAGGCAGAAGCAGAAATCGGGAGCTGGAAAGGAAACATCAAACCAGTTCAATTTGCGAAATGGTGGTCATGACTGTGAAGCCCAACAGTTCACCTTTTGTGGGGATTTTAAGCAAACAGTAAACCGTTTCTCACAGTTGGATAAACGCCCAATCCCTCGTATGTAGGACTTGTAAGCAAAGCTGGCCAGGGTTGTGGGGGTGGGTGGGAGGGCGCTGTCCTTTATGAAGCTGGATGTGAGCCATGCCTACCTGGGATCGTGACTGGATGAGGAGTCCCAGAAGTACGCTACAATTAACACCCATAAAGATTTATATCAATATACAAGACTGCCATTTGGGGTGTCATCAGCCTGTGCACTTTTCCAATGGATCACAGAACATTTTACAATGGCTACCCCAGGTTGCCATTTATCTGGATGACGTGCTAATATTTAGGAAGACCAATAAAGAGCACTTGGAGAACATGCACAGTGCTTAAACGTTCCTCCTGGGTGGGTATACACCTGCCAAGGGAAAAATGTGCGTTCCAGGCATGCCAAGTGACCTATTTAGGCTACGGATTTGACAAGACCAGGTTACACCCGTCGGAAGATGAAGTGAGGGCAATCAAAGGTGCTCCCACATCTGTACAGCAGCTTAGGTCTATCCTGGAGTTAGTGAGTTATTATGGGAAATTCGTACATGACCTGGCTTCCATCCAGGCACCCTTCCACCTGCTATTGAAAAAAAAAAATCAGCCTTGGAAATGGTCTCTTGGCCAAGAAGTAGCCTTTAGGGAAGTAGCTATAATCATCTAAGGTGTTGGCCCACTATGATCCGAAGCGAGAGGCGGCGCTGACATGCGATGCCTCCCCATACATTACCAGGGTAGTGTTAGCTCACCGGTGGCCCAATAGCTAAAGCTTTGCAGTCTTTGGTTGATATGCCCAGGTAGAGAAGGAAGGTTTGGCGGTCATCTTTGGTACAAGGAACTTCCATCAATACTTTTACAGAAGTAAATTTGTAGCAGTAACAGATCACAACCCCCCGTTAGAGCTACTTAAAGAGGACAGAGCCATGCCAACGATAGCTTCAGGTCAAGTTCAGCGGTGGGCCCTTATTCTCAGCGTGTACAATTACAAGTTAAAACACTATCCAGGAGGCCAAGTGATAAATGCAAAAGCCTTGAGCCACCTCTCACTGACAGATACACCACAGATGGTGACTCCCCTTGAAGAGTCCTGTTTTGGTTTTAAACTTCCTGGACACCCTTCTGGCGAATATTTGACCCTGGGCACAAAGATGCCGTCCTGGCAAAATTAAAACAGTTGGTGGTGATGGGGGAAAACAGAAGAACCACGGCAACCAGGACTGAAACCGTCATGGACCTGGCAAGACCAGAACACAGGAGAGGGTGGTCTATTACTGTGGGGAGCAACAGTGATCATCCCAGGTAAAGGTCACCGCCAGATACTGGCTGAACATCACCAGGGGCATCCAAGGATTTCTAAAATGAAGGTGTTGGTGAGAAGTTATGTCTGGTGGCCAGGATTGGATGCCAACATTGCCTCACCAATGTGGCAGTGTCCAGAGTGCCAATAAAGGACAAAAATTTCCACCATCAGGTCACTTACGTTCATGGGAATGGCTGAGAAAATGCCAGGCTTGGTTACATGTTCACTACACCGGTCCTTCCAATGGGCTCAAAGTTCCTGGTCATTGTGGATGCCAATTCGAAATGCTTGAACATGCAGAGTTCATTCGTCAAACGTGGGGACGACAATCGAAAAGTCATGAGCATCTTTTGCAATACACTGACTCCCAGAAACGTTGTTGACAGACAATGGGGTATCATTTACCCAGCAGGAAATGTGTGTGTTTCCTCAAGTCAAATGACATTTGGCACATAAGTAGAGCTCCATAGAGTCCATCATCCAATGGTCTGGCAAAAACAGCAGTCCAAACTTTGAAGCAGGCTTAAAGAAACAGCCAACAGCCTCACTCGATACCAAACTGTCCTGGTTCCTGTTCAATTATAGGACCACCCCTCATGCAACAACAGGGATAGCTCCAGCAGAGTTGCTGATGGGGAGGAGACACTGCATCAGGTTAGACCAGATCTTCCCAGGCATCGGGGGTGGGAGGGGGGGGGGGGTTGTGGGGTGGAACGGCATCAGGAACGTCAATGCCAGACACAAGACTCCACTAACCGAGACAGACAGTTTACCTCAGGGGACGAAGTTTGAAAATGGCCCTGCATGGGTAATAAGGCATGGTTGGCGTGATGTCAGGTCCCACAATGTGCAAAGTTCAAGTAGGGGAGGTGGCCCTGAACAAGCACATAGACCACATGTATGCTGCTACCCCGGAAACAGGGTGGAAACTTCCTGGCCCCTCACAACATCCAGGAAGGCTGTCAGAACCCATGGGGGTCTCCCCCTCTGCCGAGCATCGAAGGAACCACTGAAGAACAGATGGGCACAGCAGATGTCACAGCGTCGACACCATCACCACCTGAAGTTGTTGAAGAATTTTGGCTGAGATACGATGAGTGTAAGAGGTGGGCTACAGTCCTGCAAACGTTGTCAGCATCAGAGGGGGAGTCAGAGGAGCTGGACATGGTGCGAAAATACCCCAGGATAGGCTACAAGAAATAGAATGGGCCCATGTCTCAGGACTTAGAGGGGGGAATGGATGTAGTGATTGGAATGAGGTCAGCCAGGTGGATCTCATGGAATGATTTCCCTGGTTGGGGCTTGTAATCTGGTCCAATGAGGGAGCCCTGGCTGAC
>NC_063379.1:4091960-4116841 GCF_021869965.1 Rhincodon typus | reverse complement strand
GGAAGGAGGGTCT
The DNA here is from genome assembly GCF_021869965.1 of Rhincodon typus. NCBI lineage: Eukaryota > Metazoa > Chordata > Chondrichthyes > Orectolobiformes > Rhincodontidae > Rhincodon > Rhincodon typus. The sequence continues at coordinate 4,116,828 of NC_063379.1, read as the reverse complement.
AGGCCCGAAACGTCAGCCTTCCTGCTCCTCTGATGCTGCTTGGCCTGCTGTGTTCATCCAGCTCTACACCTCATTATCTCATGTTTTGAGGGGGTTTGGTCTCATCCATAACACAATATATTCTAATCTCTCTTTATACGACAGTCCCACCATCCCAGGAACAAGTCAGATGAACCATAATCAAGCTTATGATGTTTGTTTAGATGTGAACTTGCAATGCCAAGATATAGAAGGCTATGGGTCAAGTGTTGGAAAATGAGAATACGAAAGTTAGATGGTTGCTTTAGACTGGTGTGCTGCAACGTGTCAAAAGACCTTTTCTCTGTGCTATAAATTTATCCCTCTACACTACCAATATTGCACACAGCTTCAAGTAAAATCTAAGCAAGCATCTATACAATTGAAACAAAACTTCAATTCTCCTACACTCAAACCCTCTTGTGATAAAGGTTACCTTCCTCATAGCTTGCTACACCTGCACGTTGGCCTTCAGTGACTTGCTGTGAAAGACAAAGTTCCTTTGTACCTCTAGACTTTCCTACTTTCATCGTACTTTGTTAGCCAATCCTTACAGTATAGGAGTTGGGACATCATATTGATGTTGTGCTGGATGTTTGTGAGGTCTCTTCTGCAGTATCATGTCCAGTTCTGGTCGCCCCATTAAGGCTATCATTAAGCTGGAGCCAGCTCAGAAGAGATTTACAAGGATGTCGCCAGGAATGGAGTGTTTGAGTTATAAAGGTGAGATAGGCTGGGATCATTTTTCACTGGAGTGTAGGGTGTTGAGGGGTGACCTTTCTAGAGGTTTATAAAATCATGAGAGGTATGGATAAGGTGAAAAGCAGGTGTCTTTTCTCCAAGGTGGGCAATTTCAAGACTGGGGGTATGTGTTTTAAGGTGAGGAAAAAGATTTAAAACAAACATTAGGGGCAACTTTTTTCTTTAAACAGAGTGGTTTATGTGTGGAATGAACTTCCAGATGAAGTGATGGATGTGGGTACAGTTACAATGTTTAAAAGACATTTAGACAAGTACAAGACTAGGAAAGGTTTGGAAGGTTATGGGCCAAGCACAGACAGGTGGGACTAGTTTAGTTTGGGATTATGGTCAGCAGGGACTGGTTGGACTGAAGAGTCTGTGTCTATGCTATTTTACTCTCTGACTCTTAATCCATGACAATACTTTACCAAAATTAAAGGATGAAATAGGTAATCAACCTCCTGTTGGGAACATTATCAAAAGACTTTGAAAAAAACCATCTATACCGCCACTACCACCAACAACCTGCTTTCAATGCTGTAACATTCTCAAATGTTCAACAAGCTCATCAAACATTATTTCATCCCCACCCCCCTCCATTAGTCCCAGGTAGACTGGATTAGTGAAGGAGGTATTTGGTACACTTGCTTTTACTGGTCAGTGCATTGATTATAGGAGTTGAGAGATCATGTTATAGCTGTACAGGGCATTCGTTAGGTGACTTTTGGAATACAGCATTCCATTCTGGTCTCCCTGCTATAGGGACCATCTTATGAAACTAGAAGAAGGCTCAAAAAAACCTTACAATGTTGCCAGGGTTGGAGGGTTTGAGCTACGGGGAAAGGCTGAATAAACTGGGGCTGTTTTCCCTGGAGCATTGGGAACAGAAGGGTGAGGTTTGTAAAATTATGAGGAGACTGGATAGGGTGATTAGACAAGGTCTTTTCCCCAGGGTGGGAAAAACTAACAAAACTCCAAAACTAAAGGGCATAGATTTAAGGTGAGAGGGAAAAGATTTAAGGGACCCAAGGGGCAACTTTTCCATGCAGATGGTGGTGTGTGTATGCAATGAGCTATCAGAGGAAATGGTGGAGGTTGATACAATATTTAAAAGGCAAATGGGGAATATTCCATCACACTCCTGACTTGTGCCTTGTAGATGGACAGGCTTCAGGGAATCAGGAAGTGAATTACGCGCCGCAGTATCCAGAGTCTCTGACTTGCTTACGTGGCGAGTCCTGTTGATTTTCTAGTCAATGATAACTTCCAGGATGTTGCTAGTAAGGGTCAGTGATTAGATTCTCTCATATTGGAGATGATCACTGCCTGGCATTTGCGGTGTACAAATGTTACTTGCCACTGGTCAGCTCAAGCCTGGATATTGTCCACATCTTTACTGCAGCTGAGCATGGACTGCTTCACTATCCGAGTCGTCGGAAATGAATCATAGAATAGAATCCTTATTGTGTGGAAACAGGTTATTGGGCCCATTGAATCCACACTAACTTTCCAAAGAACATCCCACCCAGATCCATCACCCCTATCTTACCTCTGCAAGCCTGTACATCCTGGATGGGTGCGGCTCCAACAATACTCAAGAAACTTGACACCACCCAGTACAAGGCATCAAAACCACAAAGATCCACCACTGATACTTAGTAGCAGCAGAGTGCAATATCTACAAGATGCATTGCAGAAATGCACCAAGGCTCCCTTAGACAGCATGTTCCAAATTCATGACCACTTCCACCTTGCAGGACAAGGGCAGCAGATACATGCAAATACCAACATCTGCAAGTTCTCCTCCAAGACAAAGCGAATTCAGACTTAGAAATATATTGCCTTGATTGTGGTCACTGGGTCAAAATCCTGCCACTCCCTACCTATGAGCATTGTGGGTCCATCTACAGTCTACTGACTGCGGTGGTTTAAGAAGGCAGCTCACCATTACCTTCTCAAGGGACAACTAGTGACAGGCAGGATGGACTGGCCAGCTAGCAATGGCCACAACGCACAAAGTGAATAAAAGAGGTCGCCTTTAAAAAGTCCTTGTGCATCGTTATACAGCTTTACCTTTCCGTTCATCTGTTGTCATGACCTGGTCGGTTGGCTGGACAGCTGTGTGATACAACAACATGGGTTCACTGTAACCCCGCACTGTCTGGTGTTACCATGAAGGACTCATCTCAACCTCTTCCCTTGCCTGAGGCATAGTGACTCTCAGGTTGAACCACTACCAGTCATCCCTCCAATGAAAGGGCAGCCCTTTGGTCTGATAATGCTCTAGCAAATTTACTTTCTCGCATCTGTCTTCATTCCAAAGTATGTACATGGATGCTGTCATGCACTGCTCTATCTTGCTTTCAGGGTTGGGCATGTTAACTTCAATAAAAATAAGATCTCCAGCATAAATATACATCAGAACAATGATCAAAGTGTAAAATATTAACTTACCGCACTGAAGGAAGCTTCAAACCAAGAACCAATCTATCATTTTTTCAGTGTTAGACTTGACATTTTCTCAGAATTAAGACACTGAGATTTCCTGTTGATTGCTCTCTCATGGTTTTCTGGCGGTTGACCAGATAATAGGGTTGAAATGTTGGAGTTCTTTCAGCCAAGCGTGAAAACGAGTGTCAAAATAAAAAAAGCCTAACTTATTGTCAATAGACACATCCAATTTCAGATAATTGTGGTTAGTGGTATGGACTGAGGATGCTATATAAATTAGGAACAAGATCACTGGTTTCAACATTCATACAAACCTGGAGAAAAAAAGAAAAATCCAAACATACTCTTTTTCCTAATCTTAAATCAGGAGTAAACATTCTGCACATTCTCTCTCTTTAGTGAGGGACTATATAGGAAAATGGTTCTGATATTATTTTTCCACAAGTTCCGAAGCTTAGTGATAAGGTCTAAAAGGCAACATGACCCCAAGGTTCCACACTACCTAATGCGGCAGGTTTTCTGAAAGGATCCGATATTCCTATTTCAACATGGTTTGAGCCCACTTAATGGAAAGATAGCTGCTGAGCATTGTGCAGTTACATTCTCATGCCAATTCCTAACAATAGGATAGTGTGTTGATAAAGGACCAGTTTACCAAGAATTGGAAGGCTTCCTCTTTCTGCTGGGGGTCTGGAGACAAAATAAGTCAAGTACCCTCTAGTCACAGAAGTGATACAATTCTGAATTGTCAAGGTATTGCATTTTGGTAAAACAAACAAGAGCAGGGCATATACAATGAATGGTAGAGCCCTGGGTAGTGTTGGAGAACAGAGACTTAGAAGTTCAGGTGTATAATTTCCTGAAATTTGTGTCACGGGTAAACAGCGTGGTTAAGGTGGCATTAGGCACACTTGCCTTCATTGCTCAGACCCTTGCGTATAGGAGTTGGGAAAGTCATGTTGAGGTTGGTGAGGCCTCTTCCGGAGTATTGTGTGCAGCTCTGATCGCTCGGTTATCAGAAGGATATTATTAAATAGGAGAGGGTTCAGAAGAGATTTCAGGACGTTGCCAGGAATGGAGGGATGGGATATAAAAAACAGACTGGGACTCCCCCAACCCTCCGGCCACTGGAGCAAAGGAAGTTGAGGGAAGACCTTATTCAAGGTTTATAAAAATCATGAAGTGCACAAATAAAATAAATGACAAAGGTGTTTTCCCTAGGGGGAGGGAGTTCAAAATTAGTTGTCAGAGGAGAAAGCCTTGTGTTGCAGTTGTACAGGGCCGTGTGCAGACCAAACCTGGAATACTGCGTGCATTTTTGGTCTCCTTTTTGGAGGAAGGATGCTCTTGCTCTCGAGAGTGCAGCAAAGGTTTACCAGGCTGATTCTGGGATGGTGGGTCTGATGTAGGAGGAGAGATTGACTAGGTTAGAATTGTTTTTGCTTGAGTTTAGACATCGAGAGGGGGAATCTCAGAGACTTATCAAATTCTAACAGTACTGGACAGGATGATGCAGGGAGGACGTTCGACGGTGGGTGTCCAGAACGAGGGGTCAGAGTATGAGGATTCGGGGTGGGTGAGTTAGGATGCAGATGAGACATGTCTTCACCCAAAGAATTGCCAGCCGCCTGTGGAATTCATTACCACAGGAAGTAGTCGATGCCAAAACACAATACATTCAAGAGGTAACTAGATATAGCACTTGGGGCAAATGGAATCCAAGGTTATGGGGAGAAAGGAGTAGGCTGAATTGGGGACGACAAGTTATGATTGCAAAGAATGGCAGAGCAGGCTCGAAGGGCCAAATCACCGCCTCCTGCCGCTATCTTTTATGTTTCTATGACTTAAAAAGGACACGAGGGGAAACTTCTTTTCTTAAAAAGAAAACAGAGGGAGATTCTTGAGTAGAACAAACTTCAAGAGGAAGTGGTGGATGCGAGTATAGTTGCACCATTTAAAAGACATTGGGATAAGTACATGAATAGGTTTGAAAGGATATGGGCCAAGCACAAGTAGGTGCGACTAGTTTTAGTTTGGGAGTATGGTTGGCCTGAACTGGTTGGAGCGAAGGGTCTGTTTCCATGCTGCATGACTATGATATCATTTGCTTGTGAATCATGAAGGACTCAACTTATCTTTACAGCAAAGGTTTCAGCACACTGACCACAAAATCTTTGGCAACAAGAGGTTGCACAAAGGAAATGAAGTCAGAGATGGGAAATACATGAGACAGAAAAATAAACAGAGCTGCAGACACATGTAAAGTAAGACAGGCAAAAGGACACAGAAGCATAGAGACAGAGGGAGCAAAGACTTGGAAGTAAGCTAGATAGATTGAAAAATAAAAATAACAAAAATATAAAATGGTACGAAACGTGAAAGAGACAAATATGAAGCACAAACATTAGAAAAGATAACGATAGAAAAACGTCAAGATAGCAACAGAACTGTATTCAACCAGAATCATTTTATAACAAGCCCCTCACTCAATTGCAATGAAGCCAGGAGGGCAATCCCATTTCAATGAACAGGAACTTCAGAATCAGCCTGCGCCTGCATGAAAGTGGGAGAAAAGGCAAGTCCCAGAGTGACAGGAATGGCAGCTCGTGCCTACCCCTCCACCCATACAACCCTTGCACTCTGCAGGGACTGCACGGTGTTTACAGGGGACAGGGAAGGCACTGACGGTCAGCGGCCTGGTGTCAGGAGAGTGGGGCCGAAACTGAGGCAAGGGGTAAACGTCAAGCCGATGAAAAGACATGGAGAGCAGCGGATGGGCAGTAATTACAACATTTAAAAGGCATCTGGATGGGGATATGATTAGGAAGGGTTTACAGGGATAGGTGCTGCACATCACTACGGCTCTAAATTGTGCCAAAGGGGTTTTCCCGGCTCTGCCTGGCCAAGCTGCTACCCACTGTTCCTCTGCTGCCCATCCCACATCTGTGGTGAACAGAATCCAATCTTCCTTCAAAACAGAGGGGGGAAAGGGACCAGTCTTGCCAATGCTGATATCCATGACCAGGACAACGCCATCCCTCTCCCACAGAAGGTGGGGAAGCATAAAGCAGGTTCCCAGGGCCCCCATCACGCCACCCTCCATTTGCAGCTCCAGGGCCCCACTTTCTTCCCCATGCTGTGCCCTTGCTTCAGGGCAAATGCCAGGACGAGCGACGCTTCCCCTATTGACTGCAACGACGCACTTGGAAAGAAAAACACAAACTAACATTTACACGGCAGCACCTTTTCACCGGCTCAGGATGCCCCTGGAGCGTTTTACAGGCAACGAATTACTTTATTGAAACGTAGTCAGTGTTGTAGTGTAGGAAACGCGGCAGCCAGTTCACGCACAGCAAGATCCCACAAACTGCAAATGTAATAAAATGACCGGAATCATCTGCGTTTTGCTTCTCGTGTGATGTTGGTTGGTTGACAGCTAAGACAGTGGAACCCAGGCCCCCGGGGGTGGAACAGAGCGGTGGGGGATGAGAAATCACCCTTTCCACACCCCCGCCCCCTCCTTTCTCTTCAGACTGGTGGCTGCAGAATCTTTAACATCCCCGAGGACAGGGTGGAAGGGGGCACCCGTTTTAGCATCTCACCCCCGAAAGACCGGCGCGCCCGCTAGAGTGGCGCTCCGAGTTCTGTAAGACCACCCCCTACATCGGCCCTGCGCTGCTCCCTCAACGTGGGAGCACCCAGAGAATGGCCAGCCTGGCTCTGCGGCTAAAGGGCTTTCAGCCTCTGAAATCAAGGGCAGGGGGCCATGCCGATCACTGAGCGACGGCCAACTGCTGGGGGTGAGGTGGGGGACGGTATCCACTGCACCGTCAACCCACACTCTGGTGAGCTGGGTCAGAGGAGCACAGCTTCTAAGGTAGCAGGGGCAGGGGAGGGGTGAGGTGGGGGTGGGGTGTGAGAATTTGGCTCCTCTGCACTGACCTGCCAGGCATTACATGGAGCTAACAGCGATCACCTTCCGTTCCCACCATCTGTCCCGCATTAACCCCCTCCCCGCCTTGAACACTCTCCTCTTACTAGATCCAGATGTTCAAAACGCCAACAAATAAAAACCCTACTCCCGTTCATCACCTGAGCAGTGAAAACCAGGAGTAGCCTCCCCCCCACCCCCCAATCGCAAGCCTGGGAGGTCTGCCTCTTGTGATTCTGATGGGATGGGTCACTTTGCACTTTAAAACAAAAAGAGCACCCCCCCCCCCACCCCGCCCAGCCCCAACACGCAGTCAAACAAGTGTCCCTCATCCAGAAGCTGCCCTAAACCCCACCCCCCTACTGGGTAAAGACCAACTCCACTCAGTGCCAGCGGAAGTGCCACCCTTCCTGCTGCACCTTAGGAATGGCAGAACACACACACAAACACACACACACCCTCCTATTCCCTGCGCAGACATCCAGCCCCTTCACCTCACACCTCCGCCCGCAAGTGCTGATGAGGCTAGGGAACAAGTCTGCAAAGAAAGGCGGATGTGTTGACAGATTTGACTTTTGCTTTATACAATATTACTAGGTGCCATTTTGTTTTTACAACTGGGTTGACTGTAGGCTGAGTATCTTCACCCTGGAGAGAAGAGGGTGGTGAAGTGAGAGGGTAAAGTTTGGGTGGGGGGGGGGGGGGAGTAGTTGGGGGGGGGGAAGACAGACAGTAGGGGTGAGCAACTGATGCCCCTGCCCGCCTCACTTGTCGGGCTCTTCCCGCTGGATCCCTCGCATCAGGGCCATGACAGACAGAAGCGATCGCTCAGTCCGAGTCCAGAGTCCAGCACAGTCGCCCACTCTCTCACGCGCACACACACAAAACGCACACACAAACCCAGCACCAGGCAGCAGCAGGCACTGGACTTCAGAAGATATCCGGGCACAGGTGCCAGTCTTGCTTCTCTTTCGCCTCCCAGTATCCACCCTTGTAGAGATGCACCAGCTCTTTGGTGTAAGGGTCCTCCCTTTTCTCGAACCACAGAGGCCGATAGGATGCGTCCATGGAGTGCGTTTGCCCTGTGACATGAAACAGGGGTCAACTTAGTACAGCAGTTTGTTTGAATCGTTCTACGCCTAAGCTACTGTAAGCTACTTCCTTGAATAATTTTGATGTAAAATTTGACTCTTAATCTGACTGCACCTCTATGGATAATCCATATCTCATTTAAAAAAATGAATAACTTCTACAATTCTTTTAGTCGTGATACCGGGCAATGGAATGGTCTCTGAAAATCCAGTAGATACATCCATTACGGTCAACAAATACCGATTCCCACATGTTATCGGTGGGGGTCCTACATAAATCAATTAAGACGCTTATAAAAGGATCCTCAAATGCAGGAATGGATATTAAAGGTTGGTTTTATCACTGCCCAAGGTTTTCCCACTTCCTGACAAGTACATGTCTAGCAAAATTCAACCATATCCTTATGCAGTTATGTTTTTTGTATTTTGGCTCGAGTTTTCCTTACTCCTAAATGACTTGCTACTGGTAATTCTTGCGCAACCTGCAACACCACCACCTTTCTGTAACCCACCTGAGATACAACTTGATGAATTTCTGCCCATTTCTCATCGGCGTGAATGTGTGATGGTCTACTTCCTCATCCAGACGTCATTTTAAGATAGTAAACGTTCTGGGATATACTCATTCTCCTGTGTACGCTTCTTGATACAACTGCTTTAGTTTTTCATCTGTTTTAATTCAGCTGATTTCTCAACTAAAAATATCGACTTTCGCCTCCACCTGTTCTTGTTTCTCAACTATTTGGGCAAACAGTCTGATAAATTGAACTTCAACTTCCCTGTTTGTCCACATCCATCTTCCCAGTGCTTTCTCTGCTAACACTGCGATTTCACATGGCCAACTTTACTACAATGAAAGCGCCTGAGCTTTTTGACTTCTCTTTTCCCCCTCACAGGTTTCCTTTTTATCCTGTGGTGAACTATCTTCAACGAGACCTCCTTTGCCCTTACCACCTGAGAATTTCCCTCTTTTCCCCCAATTTCTATGCCTCAGACTGAAATTGATGCTGGAAGCCAAACTTTGATTTATGAACCATGTCAATCAGTCAATCAATCAATCATCGGCCATTTCCACTGCTGCTCTTGCAGTTTTAATCTTCTGCTTTTTCACAAGTTCTCACTACTTCAGGAAGTGAATTTCTGAACTGCTCCAAAATGATCATCTAAGAGCGTTGTCTGTCTGATCTATTTTCAATGCCCTTACCCACCTATCAAAATTACTTTGCTTGATCCTTTCAAACTCAATATATGTTTGGCCAGTTTTCCTTCTCAGATTCCTGAGTTGGGAGAGGGGGCAGAGTTATTTGTGTCTTCTACGCAGTCAGCACATGACCATTACAGCACAAAAAAAGAGGCCATTCGATCCTATTTGGACCACGCCAGAAGTAAAGACCTCAAATGTGACTGGTAAAAGCAGACGGGCTGCTGAAGCTCTTCACTGTGTTCTCACTGGGGGCAGAGGTAGGAATGGCGAATTTCAAAGGGAGCAAAGGCTGCAAGTACCAGACTTGCCATTTGGTTCGCTCACATTTTCTAGAACATCCATAAGCTCAAACACAAGGACCTGTGCACCACAGGAAAGAACACCTCCAGGTATTGTGCCGAGAGAGAGGGTGGGGGCACAAAATTTCCATGGCGTATTCCCCACGGCAAGGTCTCGACCAACAGTACCTTTTTCTCAAGCAATAGGAAAAATTGTTTCTCCCCAAGCGATGGCCGAGTGGTATTATCACTGGACTGTTAATCCAGAGACCTCGATAACATTCTGGGGACCCCAGTTCAAAACCTGCTACGGCAGATGGTGGAATCTGAATTCAATAAAATATCTGGAATTAAGAATCTAATAATGGCCACAAATCCATTGTCGATTGTCAGAAAAACCCATCTGGTTCACTACTGCCCTTTCGGGAAGGAAACTGTGCCATCTTTACCTGGTCTGGCCTACACGTGACTCCAGACCCACAGCAATGTGATTGACTCTGAACTGCCCTCTGGGCAACTTGGGATGGGCAATAAATGCTGCCCTAGCCAGCAAAGTCCTCATCCCGTTAATGAATAAAGGATGAATAAAGGCTTTCAAATGTGCCTGCTCTGTGACTGTCTTATGAGCAAAGGCCAAACAGGTTGGGATTCTACTCATTGGAGTTTAGAAGAATGAGAAGTGATCTCAGTGAAACATATTGGATTTTCAAGGAGCTTGCCAGGGTAAATGCTAAGAGGAGGTTTCCCCTTCATGGGAGAGTCCAGAACCAGAGGGCACAGTCTCAGAATTAAGGGGCATCAATTTAAGACTGAGATGAGGATGAATTTCTTCCAAGGATTAAGTGTCTTTGGAACTCCTCGCTACAAAGAGCTGAGGGGCAGTGTCCTGGTCTATAATTAAGGCTGAGATAGATAGATTCTTGATCAGCTGGGGTCACAGAAAAAGGGCAGGAAAGTGGATGCAAGGAATGTCTAATCAACCAGGATTCTACTGAAAGGCGCAACAGACACGAGCGGCCGAATGGCCTACTCCTGATTCTATTTCTTCCTAAGATGTCTTCAGCAATAATCTACTTCCCAGTTTTAGCATCCAGTCTCTCCCACCCTGCTAGACAGTCCAAGGACAGGCATAGCAAAGGTTCAGCACAGATGTGGAGGTGCCGATGTCGGAATGGGATGGCCAAAGTCAGAAATCACTTCTCTACACCAGGTTCTCATCCAACTTCACCTGACAAAGGAGCAGCGCTTCAACAGCTTGTGATTTCAAATAAACTGGTTGGATTGTAACCTGGTGTCATGTGACTTCAGACGAGGTTTGATTCAACGTTTTCTCTACAACATTTCAATCACTTTGCAAGGCAGGTACAGTGGACAGATACTGAGAAACGACAACTCTTCATACGGTGTCCTCCACTCCCCACCCCAAGACGCCTCTCCCCCTGCCCCCACCAAAAGAGACGCCACCCCTCTCAACATCACCCCCTCCACAACACGACCTTTACACCCCCTCTGCCCCAGCCACGTCCTCCCTCACCATCTGACATCTTGTTGATGTCTGACTCTCGCTTGCGTCGCACAGCGCGCTGTTTCTCCTCCAGTCGCTGCTTCTCCATGTTGGCCTCGTCCCACCTGCCGTTCTCCATCAGCCTCTGGTCCGGCCGTAAGCGACTGTCGGTGGGGGCCACCCCCTCCTCCAGCTCATTTAGGGTCAGGGCGAGCTCTGAGAAGTAGTACATGGATTCCGCACGTTCCCTAATGGGACAGAGAGGGGGGAATTCATTCTGACTCTTCCTACACAGCGGTACACCCCTCCTCCCTGCCAGCTCTCACTCTATACAGATGCTCAGTGGTCCCGCTTCCACAATCACCCCTGAAACAGATTTTCTGCTCCAGTGCTCCATGCAGGAACAGATCACAAGTCCGTGTCTTCCTTACTGCTGGGTATGACACCATAAGTCCCATGCTTTGACATTGGACGCAAAGCGCCCTTTACTGTTTTAAACTGAAAGGAAAGGTTTCCTTACTCTTAAATGGAGAGTAAAGCTCTGTTAATATTGTCCCCACACACTCCCAGGACAGGGACAGCATAGGTTTAGATATAGAGTAAAGCTTCCTCAACTTAATCTCTAAATAAAACTGTTCTTACTCTTTCAAACTGAAAATAAAGCTCCTCTACATTCGTCCCCTATCAAACACTCCCAAGACTGGAACAGCACGGGGTTAGATATAAAGCTTCCTCTACAATGTCCCCTTAAACACTCGTTGGACAGGGACAACACAGGTTTAGAAACAAAGAATCAGATAGGACTGAAAAAGCCCATCAGTCCACTGAGTCTGTACCCCACTGCTACCTACATTAGCCCCATGTCCCCACAATAGGCCGTGAATGTTATGACATTTCAATTGTTCATCCAGGTACTGTTTCAAGGTTGCAAAGGTATCCACCTCAACTACATTCTCAGACACGACAATTCCAGACCCCCATCACAGTGGAAAACATTTTCCCTCAAGTCCCCTCTAAGCCTCTTGCCTTGAACCCGAGAAAGTGCCCCATTTATTGACCCCTTCAACTGCTTTCTAACCACCCTGCCCATGCCCCTCAATCTTGTACACCTCTATCAGCTCCTTCGCTGCTCTGAAGAAAACAACTTGAGCTTATCCAGCCTCTCTTCATTGCTGAAATGCTCCATCCCAGGCAACATGCTGGTGAATCTCTTCTGCACCCCTGCGGTACAATCCCGTGCTTCCTACAGCGCGATGACCCGATTTAATAAAATCGGGCGAACACTCACGGTGCTTTGTGCCTTCTCCAGAGCTCCTTCCCTCGCAGAGTCTCGTACACAGTCTTCTGCCTCCCCTCCACACTGTTCTCTCCTTTGCTGCTGTGCAGGACCCGCGAGTATTCCATCTTTTCGTCCCACGTCCCAGAAAGAATGAAGTGAGCTTTCCCCATGCTGTCTGTGACAACGCCGGTGACCTACAGCCCCATTGGTTAAAAATAAACACTCGCATTAGGGTGATTACTCCACATCACAAACGTACAAATCCCTAGCTGCCGGTGCGATCTTGCTTTTCTTTTCATTTTTTAATTAGCCAGAATTTATGACGGAACCAAGCCCCTCGCTCACTGTTAGATAGAGACGTGCTTGTATGGTTTGAGGGGCACTGGTCCACAAAATATGGGCAGGGTACGGTTCCGAATCACCACAGGCAGTACAGACATTCACATGTGCGGTTGGCATCACTGTGCACCAGGCGTGAACCCAAGCTGACTGACCCCCTACTGCCATTCACGTCCAAAACGGGCAGGTTTAGAGAGTCTCGATAGAGGTGCTATGATTACAACTGATGTTACTACTGGACGAGGCAGACCCTGACCTGAAATCTGGCTTGGTCAAATCACATTTTGATTTCTTTTCATTTGAACAAGGTGGTCTTTTACTGGAAGATAAACACGAAATATGGCAGAATTGGTTTTGACAACAGTTTACTGTTCTAACAGAACAAAAATCAAAATGGAATATATTTATTTACTTATCACACAAGTTTAGATTCTGAAGCACACTGTAAAATACCATTATCCCAAAAGTACTACTTTACAGTATTTACACAAGACAGATTTCCCTTCTCTATCAGGCTGATAGGGTTCAATTCAATTATGGTTTCAATCCCCAGTCTTGAGAATCTGATAGCCTCTTCCTCAAGTCGTCAGACAATGCGTTTAGACTTTCTCAGCTTCAAATAACTCCTTCAGAGTTTAAACCAAACAGTTCTGGTCTGGAACCTGAAAACTAAACCCTTTACTTGAAGGTACTTCTAAACAATTCTAAACTCTCTCCCATTCTCAGGAGCAGTTGTCTTAACCTCCACATAAAATAAAACTTCTGCAAAACCTGCCAAACTGAAATTCAAAGTCATTTTCTTTCTTAAAAGCAACTGTCCTCTTCAAAAGAAAAAAATACTTTGACATTCTAAACTGCAAGTCTAATGCACAACTGTTTACTTTATTTGCCTGTAATCGACCACCCCCATGCAAACAAATTTCCCATTTGCCTTCCAAACCCTTCACAGACAACTATCTGAAATCCATACCTTACAATAAACGATATTTAAAAATACAGATGAATCTCACATGCCTTATATCACAAAGGAAACAGGTACAGGTGGTCTCAGGAAGGGATTTGAGAGCTTAGGGTTACCAATGGAACAGCAAATATCAAGTGATGCCAGAATTGGACGTGGACAAATTTCAGAGGAATGTTGGACTGCAGAAGGTTGCAAGGATGCAGAGGGGAGATGACAACACCACAGAGGGGCTTGAACAGAGAAATGGTCAGGCTGACCAGAAGACATTGTAGGTCAGTAGGCAAAGTAGAGTGGTGGGCAATGAGGCTTTGAGAGTTGATGCTCTTTTAACTTGGGGACTGTTAAGAAAGCTGTTTTGATGGAAGGTGAAGACCAAAAGGGGTTTGGGATTGAACTGGAAGTTAGGATGGAGAAGGGCTGACAAGCCAAGGTTCCGTTCTTCTGTTGGCTCTCAGTAGCGTGATAGAACCCTACCTTCCTTGCCACATCCCGAGAGAAATAGCTGTAAGGTGCAAACTTCAAGTGGCACTTGTCCCTTGTCTTCCTGTTGATGATGTCAACTTCTCCACTCTGTTCACACACAAAACAAAAGTAAGGTCTTTATGACGAACTGGACAATGTCAGTGTCCTGCAAAAATAGAAGATTGTTGAGTACTGAGCCTGAGGCACAGCAGATGGTTCTGACCCTCCAACAGCGGCACTTTCTTGGTTCTAACCCTCCGACAGCGCAGCGCTCCCTTTCTGAGCTTCAAGGCCCAGACGCAGTTGTTTCTACCAATGACAACGTGCAGCCAGTTGGGCTGCTCATCATCATCTCAATGGGGATGTCACGCGAATAAGGCCCACACAGAGCCTTCCTCACCTGGTCGATCCACAACTTGCCCACTATGATGTTGTGCACTGTGGTGGTGACTTTTTTCCACGTATAATGGTTGCCGCTTTGATGGAAGGTGCAATGGATGGTGCCTGCAGCACAGAAAGGTGACACGTTAGTTAGTGTGAATGGGACTCCTGTCCTTACCCAGTCTGGGGCGGTTCCACGTGACTCCCAACCTTACCCAGTCTGTTCTGAGGAACTGCAACCTCATCATTAACACATACACACAAGCAGAGAAGAAATGCAGAATCTCAATTGTTTTGGTGCAGAAGGCATCCAATTGGCCCATCATGTCTGCACTGGCTCTCTGATCATTTTGACGTATTGCCATGCGTCTGCTTTTTCCTGTTGCACATTATTTAAACAGGAACAATCACCCAGTGCCTTCCTGAATGCCTCAGTTGAACCTACCTCCATCTCCTTCCAGGCGGTGCATTCCACAGCCTAATGACCAACAAGGTCTTCCCCACCTCACCTCTGCTCCTTTTGCAAAACACTCCACCACTAGTTCTCAATCTTTCCATGAGCCAGAACAGTTCCTCGAGGGTCTGTTTCTGTGCTGCATGACTCCACAAAGTAAATCACATCTCACACTTCTGCACTGAACCTGCCTGCCATTCCACCAATTTGTCTCTGTTCATTCAGAGTTCAACTGTCCTCAGTTAATTTTGCAATTGTCTCCCGCATACCAAGATCAAATTGTTTGTGTATCAAGCAGGAAAAGGAAGGTACCCAATGTCAATACCTGGGGACCCCCATTACAAATTGCACCAGCCTGAAAAATACCCAGTGAACATCATTGTTTCATAGTCCTCAGCCCATTTTACACCTTTGTTACTGACCCATTTAACCCATGAGCTCAACCATTTTTCCCCAAGACTGTTGAGTCGCTCTGTATTGAATGGCTAGAGGGGATTCAGAAGAGATTTACTAGGATGTTTCAGGTATGCAAAGTTTGAGTTATAAGGAGAGGCCGGATAGGCTGGGACATTTTCCGCTGGAGCATAGGAAGAGGAGACATGACCTTATAGAGGTTTATAAAATCATGAAAGGTAGAGATAAGGTTAATGATAGGTGTCTTCTCCCTGGGGTTGGAGAATTTCAAGACTAGAGGACATATTTTTAAGGTAAGAGGAGAGATTTTAAAAAAGACATGCGGGGCTTTTTTTTTTGTTAGAAACAGTGTGGTTCGCGTGTGGAATGAACTTCCAGAGGCAGCAGTGGATGCGGGTATGGATACAATGTTTAAAATACACTTAGACAAGTATATGAATAGGAAACATTTGGACGGATATTGTCCAGGAGCAGGCAGGTGGGGCTAGTGTAGTTTGGGATTACATATGGCATGAACTGGTTGGACTGAAGGGTTTGTTTCCGTGCTGTATGACTAGCAATACCGCCTCTCTGTATTTTACCTCTTCAGAAAACTCCAGCAAATGAGTCAGGAGTGACTTACCCTCAAGAAATCCATGCTGGTTCTTCCTAAGAAGAATTACTGTTACCAGCAGTTTAAGTCTGGTCATAGGTAAACAAACAGGTCTGTCATATCTAGACTTAACAAAACAACTTTTCTAAAACAAGCGTTTAATGTCTGAACTTCATAGAGTCCCTACAGTGTGGAAACAGGCCATTCGGCCCATTAAGTCCACACTGCCCCTCTGAACAGAATCCCACCCCGACTCATTTCCCCTGTCCCTGCATTTTCCCATGTCTAACCCACCTAACTTAAACATCCCTGGACACTACAGGCAATTTAGCATGGCTAATCCACCTAGCCTGCACATCTTTGGACTGAGAGAGGAAACCAGAGCACCTGGAGGAAACCCACGCAGACACGGGGAGAATGTGCCAATCCCGCACAGTCACCTAATAGCGTCCCTGGCACTGAGGCAGCAGTGCTAACCACTGAGCCACTGTGCCACCCAGTCCTCCGGCATCTCACACAAATCCACGCAAGACAAAGATTATTGCCAGTGCCTATATAATATTCCCTTTCACTATCTTCAATACCCTTGGACGCATCTCATCCAGACCTGGTGGCTTATCAACTTTATGGTTTATTTTAACAGGATACGAGCATCACTAGCTCATAAGCAAGCATTCATTACCTATCCTTAATTGCCCAGAGGGTAGTCAAGGGTCAACCATATTCCTGTGGGTCTGCAGTCACACGTAGGCCAGACCAGGTAAGGGTGGCAGTTTCCTTCCCTAAAGGACATTAATAACCCAGATGGGTTTTCCTTCAATGGATTCACGGTCAATATTAGGCTCTTACTTCCAGACTTTTATGGAATTCAAATTCCACTACCTGTCCTGGCAGGATTTGAACCTAGGTCCCCAGAACATTACCTGGATTAACAGTCAAGCAATAATACCACTAGACCGACACCTCCCCTAAATATGCATAGAACAACACAGGAACAGGCCCTGCAGCCCACCATAGCAAGGCTAGCATGCTGCCATTCTAAACTAATCCCCTCTGCCTGTACATGTTCCATATCCCTCTACTTCCCGCCTATTTATGTGTCTACCTAAATGGCACTTAAATGTTGCTATGGTATTTGCTTCTAACACCTCCCCTGGTATCGCGCTCCACATACTTTTCCCCAAAGGATGTTAGGTATGTTCCCAGCACATCGCCATTAAGATTTTCCCCCTCTCATCTTGAAGTTATGCCCCCTGGTGTGTATCCACCTCTCATTTTAATCTATTCACCCCCTTATGTAATGTTTCCATCCTGGGAAAAAGACTGCAACTATCCATACCTCTTGATTTCAGATACTTGTATCAGGTTGCCTCTTCAGCCTCCAATGCTCTCATGAAACACAATCTAAGTCTGCCCAACACCTCCTTATAGCTAATACACACCAATCCAAGCAACATCCAGGTAAACCTCTTTCGCACCCTCTCCAAAGCCTCCACAACCTTTCACCATACAGGCTCTTACCAAGTTTGGACAGAATGCTTTCTATGGTGCATCTATAAATGTATTACAGCTTGGTAAGGCAATTGCTCTACCCAGAACTGTCAGAAACTACAGGAAGTTGTGAACACAGCCTTGTCCATAATGCAAGCCAACCTTCCATTCATTGACTCCATCTGTACTTCTTGTCGTCTCCGGAAAGCAGCCAACAAAGATCCCTCCCGCCCCTGTTGTAATGTCTTCCAACCTCTTCCCTTGGGCAAGAGATCAAAAAGCTTAAACACACGCACCAACAGGTTCAAGAACAGCTTCTTTCCTACTGTTATTAGACAGCTGAATGGGCCTTTCAAAGTTCAAATCTAATGCTGACCTCGCTGTTCATGCGTCTCCTCCGTAACTGTAACTTTGCATTCGCTCTATTAGCCTAATGCACTTTGCACAGTATGATTTGCCTGTAGTGCACGCAAAACAAAACTTTTCATTGTACCTAGGTAAATGTGACAATAATAAATCACATCAAATCCAACCATGGCCTGGGGGGCAATAGCCTCACAGGTAAAGACAATTCTCTAAAGCCTGCAACTTTACACAGAAGAGACAAGGTAGATACATGCACACCCACCTCTGACTCCAGTTCACTTACCCAGGGGCATGATGGAGAGATACTTTCCCCTGAATTTGCTAGCGATAGCTATCTCTTGCCTCAATGTCCAGCCATACTTGGAATCTACATGATGTGCAGCAGCCGGAGGGTGGTGACTGACCTGTTTGGGGAATAACAGGACAACTGAGTAGGGGGGTCACAGCACCACACCGTCACACTCGTCAGGGAGGGGGTGTTACATGTCACCTTCAGTACCATCTGAGATTAGAGTACAGGAACAGGGATGCCTTGCTACAACTCTACAGTGCCTTGGTGAGACCACATCTGGAGCACTGTGTGGAGTTTTAGTCTCCTTATCCGAAGAGGAACGTAACAAAATATAGAGATTGCTGGAAAAGCTCAGCAGGTCTGGCAGCGTCTCTGGAGAGAAATCAGAGTTAACGTTTCGGGTCCGGTGACCCTTCCTCAGAACTGAGAGGAGGAATGTTCTTGCTGCAGGGGAAGTGAAGGTTTACCAGACTGATTCCAGGAACAGCAGGACTGACATACGAGGAGAGGTTGAAGCCATTAGAATTATTTTTAACTGGAATTCAGAAGAATAAAGGAAGGGAGAAAACTATGAAATTCCAATTACGTTTATTGTCACGTGTACTCAAGTACAAAGTACAGGAGGATATTGAAATGCGTACAATGTCACCACACAAGGCGCCATCTTAGACACAAAGTACCTACGTACAAATCTTAGATACTAAAATAGATTAGGTATGAAAATAGAGAAATAAAGAGAAAAGCTAAAAGTTCTACATTATCTTCCTAATTTATACTATGAGGAACTGTAAAGAAATAAAAGTTAAAGATAAATAACTGTAAAGAAACAAAGTTAAAGATAAATGTTAAAATCCTTCTATAGCCTGCAGTGCCTCCACGCTGTGTGTTTTCCACATGTGGACTCCCTTTCCCCACACTGCCGGACTGGAGATCTGGGACAGGCTGACCACAATGGGCCCCGGTCTGCTGCCAACTCCTCCTGTCAGGACTAGACAGGGCAAACTCAGGAAACCAGTGGTAGGGGGAGGGATCTAGGACTAGGGATCATAGTCGAAGGATAAGGGGTAAATTATTTAGGAGCGAGATGAGAAGAAAATCCTTCACCCAGAGAGCGTGATGAGCCTGTGGAATTCGTTACCAAAGAAAGCAATCGAGGCCAAAACAGTGAACGCTTTCAAGGAGGAGTCAGATACAGCCCTTCAGGCAAATAGCATCCAAGGAGATGGGTGAAAAGGAAGATCAGGCCATTGAGTTCGACAATCAGCCATGATCATCAACGGCAGAGCAGGCTCGAAGGACTGAATGGCCTACTCCTGCTCCAATTTCCCATGTTTCGACATTGATCGACAATGCACCTTGAACGGGGAAAGGTTCTTCGGTGGCAGCTAATTTCAGTTTTCAAAATCTCCTGTCATCGTTCCATAGAGTGGTCTCAAACGAAGTATGGAGCTCAACGCCTGATACTGTGGGGGAGGCAGGTCGTCTTACAATCTTGATCTGGACGGGCGCTTAAAATGCCAGGGCATAGGAGGCGATGGACCAAGTGCAAGTAAATGGGACAAGCGTAGGTCGGCGTTCATTGATTAGTACAGACATAATGGGCCGAAAGGCCTGTTAGTACGTTGTACGATGAAGAAGAGAGCATCGGCCTTGACTTGAACCTGTCCATCCAGATCATCAATGTTGGTTCTCTGCACTGCTGGCAACGCATGGATTTTAAAAGCTGCTGTCGTTAGGAATAACATCAAATTGAAAGAAAAGAAAACATACAATGTGGCAAAGACTAGTGACAAACCAGATGACTGAAAAGTTTTAAAAGCCAACAAATGATGACGAAAAAGATACAACAGAAGAGAAAATAAACTAGGAGGTCAAAATTAACAAGAGGTTTATAAATTCATGAGGGGCATGAATAAGGTGAGTAGACAGGTCTTTTCCCCAGGTTAGGGGAGTCCGAAATTGGAAGACATGGGTTTAATGTGACAGGGAAAGATTTAAAAGGAATCGAAGAGGCCACTTTTTCACACAGAAAGTGGTGCTTGAAAGGAACGAGCTGCCAGAAGAAGTGGAGGCGGCTGGTACAACTACAACATTTAAAAGGGATCTGGATGGGTACACGAATAGGAAGGTTTTAGAGGGATACAGGCCAAACGCTGGCAAATGGAACGACACATGGACAGATTGGACCAAAGGGTCCGTTTCCATGCTGTATAATTCTGCGACTAAGTGGCAGCAGAGATAGTGGATGCTACTTCCAAGAATCCTCAGTTCGTTGAAAAAGCTCAGGATTGGAAAACTGCCAATGTTATACCTTTACTCAAAAAGGAAGGGAAACAAAAACAAGTAACACTATAGGCTGGTTAGCTTAAGATCTGTTGTCGGGGAAATGTTAAGTGTCAAGGATGTAATAGCAAAGCATTTAAGGAACACAAGTAGAGCCAGCTGGCTTCGTTTATGGGAAATCATGCCTGACAATTTTACTGTTATCTTTTGGGGTGGTAACAAGCTGTAGGTCAAGGGGATCTGGTAGATGCAATTTATTTGGATTTTTAAAAGACATTTGATAAACTATTGCACATAAAGGCTGTTTAAATTAAACAATCATGTATATTAGCGAGGAGGGGGTAACTGGCTAACTAATAGAAGTTATCAAGTTGGGATAAAAGGGATCATATCAGGATAGCAACCTGCAACTAGTGGTGTGCCCCATGAATCAGTGCTGGGACCACAATTATATACAATATAAGTGAATGACTCAGATGACAGGACTGAGTTTCCTGTCGCCAAGTTTGCAGATGACAAGAGTAGGTGAGGGGTGACGACGACACAGCAGTTCCCAGAGAGATACAGACAGGTTACGCAAATGGGTGCTTTGGCAGGAAAAACAGAAGAACAGAACATTATTTAAACCGGGAAAGGCCTCAAAGCTGCAACACAGACAGGGATTTGTGGGTCCTAATGCACAAATCACAAAAAGCTAGTATCCAAGTTCAGCACGTCATAGGGAAGACAAATGAAATGTTTCCCTGTATTCCAAGCAAGTTGAAGATAAAAACAGGGAGGCGCTGCTGAAAAAATAAGGTACTGACCAGACAATGAACAGTTTTGTTGCTGTTATCCAGAGGGCGTCCGCTGGGATTGGAGATTTGGCAGAGAAAGTTCACGAGGTTAATCGCGAGCATAGAGGGTTGTCCTGACACAGGAGGCTGAGAAGGTCGGGCCTGTACTCACTGGAGTGCAGCAGAATGAGGGGGCTCGACAGAGAAATTGTTTCCCCTTGCGGGGGCATCTGGGGAGATTGTGTTTTTTTTCCCTTAGGAGCAAAGTGAATCGAAAAAATTCTTCACCACAGAGGGCTGTCAAGGCTGGGTCATTAGCACTTTCAAGGCTGAGACAGACAGATTTCTCTGGAATCATTAACAGAAATCAAAGGTTAGGAGGAAAATAGAGCTGAAGATCATCAGGTCAGCCATAATCTCATCAAACGACGAAGCGGACATAATGGGCGATTTGGCCTACTTCCGTTTCTACATCTTGGGTTTCTTATTTTCAAATCCCACCCCATCTCAAACCTCCTCCTCCAGCCCTGACGAGCCTCCCACACCTTGCCGGTTTAATTTCCCTGAAGTGCCTAGCTGCTATTTCACTTGCCTTTGAAAACGGATTGTCTGCGCCACGTCATAGGCAGTCAGTCCCTGACCACTGCCGCTCATTGTGGAAAGAGGCTGTTGGAGCCCATGGATACCAGTTTGAGAAACACGTGAACATGTGACCTGTCAAGCCCCCAGAGACTCTCATGTTTCAGTACGGTCTGCTCTCATTCCGCCAAACATGTCTGTGCGCAGTGAACGGGCTGGGTGAGCGGGGCAGGTGTGTGCATATATTCACCTGCTCGCAGATCGACCTGAAGCCTTCATCTTCCAGCCGGTCCAATTCGAAGGTCTCCCCAAGCAAAGGGTTGAAAGGCTTTCCCGTTCGGAAGACGGTGGTGGAGTATGAGGACACTGTGAAGGCAGCCACGTAGCACAGCTGCTCTAAGGCATTCTCGCACTTGGAGGCTTTGTCCAGGAGCTCGTGATACTCCAGGTCCTCCGTTAGTCGCTGCAGCATCGACAGGGGTTCGTTGAAGTTAACCTGCAGGAGTACACAAGGAGCAGGGGGGGTGGAGGGGTCACAACAGGGAACGGTTGGAGGGCAGAACGAGACGGGTACAGCATCTATCACACAGGTTCGACTGCACAACAGGAGGCCATTTGGCTCCATCAAGTCCACGCTAACCATTTGCACAGCAATCCTGCAGGTACTGTGACACCTCTGTCCCAGCAGCCCTGCTAACTTGTATCATTCAAGTGCCCATTTTTCAACGTATTGAACTTTGCTGCACCCTCACAAGAAAGGTTCAGAGGGATATGGGCCAGAAGCAGGCAAATGGGGCCAGTTTAGTCCAGAAAATCCGGTAGGCAAGGATGAGTTGGACCCAAGGGTCTGTTTCCACGCTGTATGGCTCTACGGACAGTGATTTGCAGGGCATTACTGGTGTTTCATTCTGCGTATACCTCCCAGGTCCACATGGGCAGCACGTTCTGAAAACAGACGTCAACACTGGGAGCGGTGTGCACAGACCTTTAGAGCAGCTGGTCATTGCTACTCACTGCGTAAAGACAGCTCTTTCTCAAACTGCCCCCTCCCGCATTTCCTGCCTGATATCCGAGACTCCAAGACATTGTATTTTCAAACAGGCATGTGTTAGCACTGGAGGGGGTACAGAGGGAGATTGACCAGACTGTTGCCTGGGCTGGGGAGTTTCAGTGTTGGAGACAGACTGGGGTTGTTTTCCTTGAAACAGGGGAGATTGAGGGGGGACATGATCGAGATGGATAAAATGATGAGGGGCATACACAGGAACAAACATTTCCCTTTGATGGAGGGAATCAATGGCTGGGGGCATAGATTTATTCTAAGGCGCAGAAGATTCGGAGGAGCTTGAGGAAAAACATTGTCACCCAGAAGGTGGCGGGAATCAGGAACTCATGAGGATGGTCAAGGCAGAAACCCTCATTACATTGAAGTCTTTAGATGTACACTTGCGATGTCAAGACACACAAGGCAAACAGAGCAGTGCCGGGAAATGGATACAGTGGATTCACAGAATCCCTACAGTGCAGGGAGGCGCTATTCGGCCCATCAACTCTGCACCGATCCTCTGACGAGCAACCTATCTAGACACCCCCAACCCCACCCTATCCCTGTAACCCTGCTAAATTAACCCTAACCTGCACTTCTTTGGACTGAGGGAGGAAACCCGTGCAGACACAAGAACGTGCAAACTCCACACAGACAGTCGCCCAAGGTTAGAATCGAACCTGGGTCCCTGGCACTGCGAGGCAGTAGTGTTAAACCACTGAGACACCGTGCCACCCGTGATACAAGGAGTTAACCGCCCCAAGGGTGGAATCGAACCAGAGTTCCAGGCACTGTGTGGTAGGAGTGCGCACCGCTGTACTGCCCTAATCAGGATTGGGTTAGGCAGTCGTTTTTGACCGACAAGGATGCGACAGGCCTAAAGGCCTTTTTCTGTGCTGTCAGTTAGACTCAGTCTGACCGCTAAGCAATCTCTTGTACTTGCTGCAGGCACCCATAGCGAATGGAAAGCCAGGGCCAACAGGACAATCAACCTTCATCTGTAAGGCACATTGGTTTGGCCACTTTTGGAACAGTGCATTTAGGTTTGGCCTCCCTGCTATAGGCAGGATGCTGTTAAACTTGAAAGGGTGCAGAAAAGTTAAGGATATTGCCTGGGTTGGACCTATAGGAAGGGGCTGAATATTATTTTCCCTGGACTGTCGTTGGCTGAGGGGTGACCTTATAGAAGTTTGTAAAATCATGAGAGGCATGGATTGGGTGAATAAAAAAATAATCTGGATTGGTACATGAATAGGAAGGGCAAGAGGGAAATGGGCCGAATGGGTCAACAGGGTGATGTGGAAGATTAACAGAAGGTCACCTTCAAATTAGAAATTGAGGGGAGGCAAGATTAATTTAGGATATCTGGTCAGCATGGACGAGTAGGGCCGAAGGGTCTGTTTCCACGCTGTATGACTATGGCTGACTGCGAAGTCAGGACGTGGTGCGCTGGTTTACACCACCAGTGATGGCTCAGCATGCTGCTTCGCACGGTTTCTGCCCACCCAGACCACTATCCTGAGCACCACACTCACGGGCATGGGGATTTTAGACAGCTCCTTGCCGATGCAGTTCTTCATGATACTCCAGAGGTTGAGGCTGTAGTTGGGCTTGTCAGGGATGCTGGTCCTCCGGTTCCGCTTGGTTGCTGGCTCTTTGCTCACCAGTTCGACGGCGCTGGTGCTGGAGCTAGTGTTGCTGCTGGACATCTGCTCATCTAACAACTGAGCACAAAGAAATAGGAGAGAGAGGCAGACAGAGAGGCAGACAGAGAGAGAGAGAGAGAGAGAGAGGCAGACAGAGAGAGAGAGAGAGAGAGAGAGAGGCAGACAGAGAGAGAGAGAGAGAGACAGAGGGGCAGACAGAGAGAGAGAGAGAGAGACAGAGGCAGACAGAGAGAGAGAGAGAGAGACAGAGGCAGACAGAGAGAGAG
>NC_063379.1:4091197-4091860 GCF_021869965.1 Rhincodon typus | reverse complement strand
AGAGAGAGAGAGAGACAGAGAGAGAGAGAGAGAGAGAGGCAGACAGACAGAGAGAGAGAGAAAAAACGAACTTAAAAAGTCATGTCATCACCTGGCCAAAGTAGAGCACAAAAAGAGGCCACTTCAGGAATAAAACAATGGCGGAAAACAGGAAGGGGAGGGGAGGACGGGTCTGTGGGCAGTGCAAGCGGACCAGGGGAGGGGGCAAAAAGGAAACCACAGAGGGAGCAGGGCAAAGGGAAGGAGGGAAAGGGAGACTATTTGGAGAGAGGGAAAGAAGCAAAGAGATACCTCTCTTATCTACGACCCTGAGACTGTGTCAGTCTCCGTTTGTTCTGTCTTGCTATCCACTCGGGCTCTTCCTTCCTTTTTCCTCCTCTTTCTGTCTTTGTCTCTCATTCTCATTCTCTGTCTGTATCTCTCTCTTTCACTACCAGCCATCTCTGCTGCTTCCTTCCTTCCTCAGCTCCTTCCCCAGCTCAACTTCCCTTCCTCTTGTGCCTCTCATGTCAGCCCAATGTCCGCTCCTTTTCTGACTCTCCTCTTCACTGACAGACAGTCTAAAAAACAAGAACAGCAGCCTGGTGTCTGGGCGGGGGGCTGAGGCAGGGTGACAGAGGAGTGGGGAGGAGAGGAGTTGGCGGGGGGGGGGGGGGGGGGGGG
>NC_063379.1:4051839-4091097 GCF_021869965.1 Rhincodon typus | reverse complement strand
GGAAGAAGAGGTCACACAGGAAACAGAACACGCATGAAAAGTAGAACAAGTTCAGACCATGGAAAATGCAACATCAAAGTCCAATGCTAGGATTCCCGTTTCGGCAACCTCAGGATTTAAAACAGCTTAACCACCAATGTAGAAGCTGACGGAATAGGCCACTCAGCCCCTCAATTCATGCTGCACTCATGGTTTATTGGTTCCAAATTACATGGCCCCTCAGATACCTTCACCATTCTGACAGTCAGCATCCAACCTAGTCAACTTGTTTACTTCACTCTCCTCTTCCATATCCCCTGATGTGTACCTAAATAATTCACTCCAACCAACCAGGGAACAGCCACATGCACATCGAACGGAAGTAATTATCCTGGAATTTCCAGTTGGATTTCTTAGTGCTAGTCTTAAACTGTTGGCCCTTGACTCTACTGACTGGCAAAGTCATCTTCGCCAATGTCCATAGGATATACAAGCAGAAGCAGGCCACTCAAACACCACTCGAGACCGTTGCGCTGACCTGATAATCCTCAACTCCACTTTCCTGCCTTTTCCCCATAACTCCATGCCCTCATTGATTAAACATCTGTACACCTCAGCCTTGAACATAATTAACGACACACCTCAACAGCCCTTGAAGAATTCCACAGATTCACTACCCTCAGAGGAAATTCCTTCTTACCTTGATTTTAAAAGTGCAACTCCTTGTTCTGAGATTACACCCTCTGATCCAAAATTCACCCAAAAGGGGAGCCAAATTTCTTGTATCTACCCCATCAATGATGATTGGATCCAAACAGTGTGGAAACAGGCCATTATGATGTCCACACCGACCCTTTCACAAACATCCCACCTAGATCCATCCCCCTACCCTTTCCCTGTAACCCTACATTTCCCATGGCTAAAACACCTAACTACACATCCCTGGACACTATGGGACAATTTAGCACGACCAATCCACCTAACCTGCACATCTTTGGACTGTGGGAGGAAACCGGAGCACCCGGAGGAAACCCATGCTGACACGGGAAGAACGTGCAAACTCCACACAGTCGCCCGAGGGTGGAATTGAACCCAGATCTCTGGTATTATGAGGCAGCAGTGCTAACCACTCGGCCACAGTGCCGCCCTTCTATAAATCTTCTATGTTTCAATAATGTCGCTCTCACTTTTCTATATCCCAATGAGCACTGGTACAATCTACTCAATCTCTCCTCATAAAGGCACTGCCTCTATAACCAGTAATGAGCCTAGTGAACCTTATGGGGAGTGTGATATTACGCAGACCATGTACTATTCTATCTGCCAATATTTTCACCCCTACGCGCATAACCTGTCTATATCCCTCTGTAGACTCCTCGCTGCTTGCCTTCTACCTTTTTTGTCTCATTTGCAAACTCAATAGCATATTCACTTCCACCATCCAAATCATTAACACGTAATGCTATTATAAATGCAGCCTCAGCACCGATTCCCGTGACACGCACAGGTTACCACCCTGAACATGTCCCCATTATCCCAACTGCCTCCTATTTGCTAGTTAACCCTCTATCCAGATTAATATGGGCTCTCAGTAAGTAGCTGTGTGGAACCTTATCAAATGCTTTCTGAAAATCCAACGATATTACATCTACTGGTTCCTCTTTATCTACCTTAACCCGTCAAACTGGACAGCAACAGTTCAAGGAGGCAGCTGACCACTACCTTCTCCAGGGCAACTAGGGATGGGCAATAAACATAGCCAGCAACGCCCAAGTCCCACGAATAAATAATAAAATTTCTGACACATTTGTCATCAATAATTTCCCCTTCAAGAAGCCATGATGACTCACTTAAATGCTATTACGTACTTCTAAATATTCTACTACATCCTTAATAACAGAATCTATCATCTTTCAATAACAGACATTAAACTACGTGGCCTATTGTTACCCATTTTGACGTCTCTTTAAAAAGAAGTGTTACATGGCAGTTTTCCATTCTTCTGGGACTTTTCCAGGAATCTAAGGATTTCTGGAAGATTACTATCAGTACACCCCTGTAGCTATTTCCTTCAATATCCTAGAAGGCGTTCCATCAGCTGAAGGGGATTTATCGGTGTTTTTAACCCCATTAGTTTCCTGAGCATGTCCTTTCAAGTGCTAGTTATTGTATTTATATCCTTTCCCCTTTTTGCCCGCGTAGTCATTTTGAAATGACATTAATGTCTTTTACGGTAAAGACGAATGTGAAGTATGTATTTCAACTGTTCTGCTATTTCCTGGTTCCTCATTATTAGCCTTACAGTTTGTTTTCCCTCATTAGAATTTCTTGGGTCGTCTTTCCCAACCATCTCATAATACCTTTTCAAACTTGCCTGATAGCTATAACCTACACATCACTCTGATATCGCACGCCTTCTCCTGGGCCTCTTTATCCTTTGTACAATACGGAGACCGGAACTATTCGCAGAAACTCAAACAACTGCAATCCAACCAGTAAACTGCACAAACTTTGCACAACATCTCTGTACTTTTGCTTAATAAACCTCGGTGCTGTTTCTTTACCCGCCTTCTTTGCCCAAAGTGACGTGAATCTGGAGAATTCCCCACCTGGTGAAACTGTTGAGGCTTCCTCATTGAATGCTTTGAAGGCAAAGTTAGATTTTTGAACAGTAAAGGAATTAAGGATCATGGCGAGCAGGAGGATAAGTGGAGCTGAGTCCACAAAAAAGATGAATGGTGGAGCAGGCTCGATGGGCCAAACTGCCTACTCCTGCTCCTATTTCTTATGTTAAGAGAGGCAAACTTAAAAAGGAAATGTGGAAAGGCCATCAGATGGGTGGAACCAATTGGATATCTCTATCAGCCAGGGATTGCTCACACATTAAAAACAGCAGCTTGTGAACGCAAGTTATCCGAGCCCCAGCCATCGCCTTGTTCTGGCTGGAACCGGGTCAGGTCAGAGGAAATGACATACGGTATAACTCCTTACTTGGTGGAAGAGTATTGAGGTAATCCTAACGGTGACCTTGGGCCAGAGCTTACAATGAAAAGACACAGGCTCGCCTGATGAACCAGAACCAACAAGAAGATAGATACCACAGCTTGGAAAGATAAGGAGAAGGAATAAAATTGAAGGAATCTGGGTATGCCAGCAGAAAAACCTCTAGAGATCAACCTTTGCTGAAGTGGAGGACCCTATGCTTGGAAGCATGGAGATTACACAGAGTACATGGGGAATCCCTGGCCAGCACGAGCTCCTATTCTCCAGTATTAGCCTCCAAGATCTTTAACTGTTCAGGGAAACTCAGTGAGACCTAGTGGTTGTGCACAGAGATTTCTGTCTTGCACAAATTGCATGCTTGCTTTTAACCCTTTCTTAACCAAATGGTGCTAACTTACTTCTATTTTAACTAAACTAATGAAGTTAGTGATGAGTTGATGCAGATTTGACTCTGTTCCTCTTTGCGCCGAGCTAGTAACTGTTGTCGAGGGCAGTTACCAGGCAGCAGCTGTTTAAGAGGAGCTGACACAGGCATGGAATTGCAGCGTTCCAGCTCCATTTCGCTCGTTAACTGGCAGCAGAAACAACAACAATCAAACACAACAATCAGCAAGGCACCTCAAACTCGAGGGAAAGCTCCACATAAAACACCTCGGGTCCTGCAGATTAGAATCAACTGCCCCGGGGTACCACAAGCTCAGATGCAAATACATGTGGCAAAGCAGTTTGTTCTGACTGTCAGCGCATTTCAGTAATCTCACCCAGCACAACACATCAGCACCGCTGCAGCAAGGAAGGGCATTCAGCCCTTGTCTGTACCAGCTTTGGGAGAGCAATATAGCTCAACCCACTCATCCACCTCAGTGCCAGAGCCTTTGCCATTTCTCTTTCAAACTCACTTTTGAAATCCACAATCGAAACCGCTTCCATTACAGTGTCAGGGAGTGTTGTGCTCAAATTTTGGTCACTGCATTACAGGAAGGATGTGGAGTCTTTACAGCGGGTGCAGAAAAGAGATTTACCAGAATGCCGCCTGGATTAGAGGGTATGAGCCATAAGAAGTGGCAACAAGAACTCAGGCTATTTTCTCTGGGGTGGTGGAAGCTGAGGGGAGATGTGATAGAAATCTATTAAACCATGAGAAGCATAGATAGGGTTAATGGTCAGAATCGTTTTTCCCCAAGAGTTGAAACATCTAATACTAGTGGGCATGTGTTTAAGGTGATTGGGGGGGGGGCGGGTTCAAGAGTTGTGAGGGGCAGGTTTTTTTTTTAAAAGAACAGTGATAGGAATCTGGAACGCACAGCCAGGGGTGGTGGTGGAAGCAGATACAATAGGGGCGTTTAAGGGGGTTTTAGATAGTCATATGAATAAACAAGGAATGGAGAGATATGGACCAAGAGCAGGAAGGAGGGATTAGTTTAACCTGCCAGCATGTTCGACACATCATCATGGGCTGAACGGCCTGATCTTGCGATATAACGTTCTACGAATGTACTCCAGATCCTTGTCAGTCACTGCATTTAAAAAAAAAAAATCTTTCTTCCTGTTGTCTCAACTACTTCTGTAATACATTCCACTTCTGCCAACATTAACTCTGCACACCCAGCATGGTGCCATCATGGTGCATTACCCAACCAGGGTAGCAATCTCAGAGTTCTCTCTTTCAATACAATAACCCATGCTGGTCGGGTGTTTCTGGTGGATGCACTATAACCTGGACCCAACTTGCAGCTTTCATCTTGCAGACAGATGAAAGAAATTGCAGATGGGCAAGAAGTGGAAAGGACAAAAATCAGACAAAAAGAAAGCATGAGAAATGCAATCAACTTTAATGGGGGAAATCCAAAAGGCTTCTTCGCCTGAGGAAAGTCTCGCAAGGTAAACAATTGTGCCTCAGGGACTTTTTAAAAGATTCAACTTAGACAGAGGCCTTCTCAGTTTCACTTTCAGTTTTAGGCAGTTTTGCCAAACTTTACATGTGTTAAAGTGATCCTGAGAGAGGAAGAAGCCAACTAGATTTGCCAACATGAGATTAACTTAGAATCAGTGATAGTCCCAGACCAGAAATGTTTGAATAAGATCCTGAACAGATTACTTGAAGCGTTTAAGCTCAGGTGTATGAATTCTTCAGATGAAGTTACCAGATTTTTCAGACTGAGTATTGAATTAGAAGAAAACCTGTCAAGGTATTAGAGAAAATCATTTTCCGACAGGAGTTCTGCACAAGTGGTGGTTTTTAGGTACCATACCGGGGTGTTGTGGGCTCTGGTGTTAACAGGATGATATTTCACTGTGGGCTTCAAAATCTTTAAATTTGTGTTATCAGTAAATAGCCTTATTTATTCAATGTAATCTTATTTTTTATTGAATTAACTTCAGTTTTACTATTAGAACAGTTTACAACATTGCTTGCTGATGTATCATCGAGAGATTAAGCCCAGTTAAGCTCTGTTTCAATCTGAGATCTGATTTATCCAGTAACAATGTCAGTTGGGATTTAACAATCTGAACAGTCAAAGGATAATCAGAAGTGACCAACTCAGGACAGAAAGGGGATCCGAGCATGGAGGTAGAGAGTGGTTTAGGAATTAAACTAATACTTTGATTCTGTCTTCATCAAGGAAGACTGCTTCCAAACAGGAGGTAGCTGAGACACGAAGTTTGAAAGTAGATAAAGGGGAAGCATTAGAAAGTTATCAGGACCAGATATACAAAACCTAGGACAATGCTGAGGCTGGAAAGTGCAGAAGTACTGACCCGAATTCTCCAATCCTCAGGGTTGGTGTCGGAGGACTGTGCCCATATCCCTCCAAACTTTTCCTATTCACGTACTTATCCAAGTGATTTTTAATTGTTGTAACTGTACCCGCATCCACCACTTCCTTGGGAAGTTCATTCCACAGGCAAACTGCTCTGTTAAAAAAAAATTGCCCCTCATTCTTTAAATTTCTCTCCTCTCACCTTAAAAACATGCCCCCTAGTCTTGAAATCCCCATCCTATGGAAAAGACACTTACCATTCACCCCTCATGATTTTATAGTTTAGTTTGGGATTATGTTTGGCATGGACTGGTTGGACCGAAGGGTCTGTTTCTTTGCTGTGTGACTATGACCAGACAGTTACGCATGATAAATAAGGCTTTAAAGGATAAATGCAGCAACTAAAGGTTAAAATATAGCTGAATCAGGAAAGTGAGCCATCTTTCAAAAAGATCAATGGCAGAAATAACAGTTAGTCAGGTAAGGGAGATCAGCACAGGCTGGGAACACTTTTTCTTGATGTGGACACAGACTGCTGTGTGGCAATCACGTTGCTTGAAGAGAAATCCAGAACCCCGGGCTAACCTTCTGGTGAAGATGGATCCAAATCTCACCACGGCAGATGGTGGGATTTGAAATCAAACAATACCCGGAATCAAAAGCTAGTCTAATAGTGACAGTACACACATGGCTGTAAAAACCCAATTAATTAATTGGTGCCCCTTTAGGGAGGAAGTCTGCCATCCTTACTCCAGACCCACAGCAATGCGGTTGACTATTAACTGCCCTCTGAATTGATCTAGTAAGCCACTCGGTTGTGTCAGACCATTATGAAGACCATAAACAAAAGTCACGAAACTAGAAGGACAAACCTGCATTGACCTAGACACCGAAAATGACAAAAACTCAGATCTAACAACCTGCAGAGTCCTCCTCACCGACACCAGGGAGGAGGGGGATTGCGGTAAAATTGGGACAGCTACCGCGCACAGCGGTCAAGCAATAGGCAGAGAGTCACAGTATTTCACTTTGCAGACAACGTCCCACACACCACAGACCATCGTAATCCGTGGGTGCGTACTGTCCCACCAGCAGCAAGGAGCAACACTGTGGCATACAGGCAAGAAAAGGCTGCCTGGAAGGCCTCAAAACTGATAAATATGGCAAATAGGTCATACATAGACAAGGAAACTTCCTCTGGGCCTATTCCCTCCCTCCTCTACCAGTTCGCTCAGGCTGGGAAATCAACCATAAGTGGCAGCATGCATAACTAAAAACCTGGTCAACAACAGGACTACACGCATGCCGAGCAACAGAATCAGCGTCCAAGGCTCAGCGATTCCACAAACTATAGACTGGATCCCAATTTCTGCAGCCTGTCACATCCAGTTGCGAAACATGTTGATAATCAATCAAACAATGCGAGGTAGGAGACTGCACACATGTTCCTGACTTCCACAATGGTGGAGCCCAGCCCATTAGTGACAAGTGAGGAAGTATTTGCATCCATCTTCAGCCAAAAATGCTGAGCAGACCACCCGCCTCTGCCTCCTCCAGTGGCCCCCAGCATCATAAATGCCAGTCTTCAACTAATTTATGATACACTGGCTACTGCAAAAAAAAAAAAACAGACACCGACAACATTCTAGCAAAACTACAAGACCTGTGCTCCAGAAACAGGCTCACCACTAGACAAGCAGTTGCAACACAACACTAGCATTTACGTGACAGTATAGAAAATATACCACGTTTGTTCTTGCACGAAAAGCAGGTCAAATTCAGCCCGCCCAATTATTGTCTCATTGATCTACTTTCCATCATCACAAAAAGAGTGATGGCAAGGGTTGAGTTGAAACTATGTCACCGCTCTGCCAGAGTTTCTTGGTGTTAATACTGGAGTTCCCAAGCACCATCGCACATGCTCCAACACCTCAAGGGCTGAGCAGCTCACCGGCACAATTCCCGGGGTTATTAAGGATGCGTAGTAAATGCTGACTTAGCCAGCAACACCTAGATCCTGTTACTGAGTAGACAGACAAAGAAACAGCAGCACTTGATTAGCAATGCAGATACCCGTGTTAATGCTCTGGGGACGTGGGCGCATATCACACAGCTGGTGGAATTTGATTTTAGTTAATAAAATCTGCGATATCAGAAGTGAGTCTTGGGGTTAATGACCATGTCAACGATCATAGAATCCCTACAGTTGGGAAGTAGGCCATTGGCCCATCAAGTCCACACCGACACAATGAAGAGCATCCCAACCCCCTACTC
Source organism: Rhincodon typus (assembly GCF_021869965.1). Lineage (NCBI taxonomy): Eukaryota > Metazoa > Chordata > Chondrichthyes > Orectolobiformes > Rhincodontidae > Rhincodon > Rhincodon typus. Next base: position 4,083,079 of record NC_063379.1, on the reverse strand, counting down.
TACCCCTGTAACCCCATGCATTTTGTGGCCAATCCACCTGGCCTCAACATCTCTGGACACTATGGGCAATTTAGCATGGTAATTTAGCCAAACCACCCTAACCTGCACATCTTTGGAATGTGGGAGGAAACCGAAGCATCCAGAGAAAACCCACGCAGACACGGGGAGAACGTGCAAACTCTAAACAGATGGTCACCCGAGGCTGGAATCGTACCTGGGTCCCTAGCTTTGTGATGCACAGTGCTAACCACTGAGCCACTATGTCACCCAATTCAATCATCGATTGTTGTAAAAATCTATCTACTTCACTTCTTGCTTTTAGGGAGGGAAATCTGCTGCATTTACATGGTCTTACCTAAATGCACCAAGCAACAATCCTGGCTATCCAATGAAGTGGCCTAGGAAGCCAGTGAGAGGACAATTAAGAAATGAGCAACAAATCTTCAGAAGGTCAGTGTGGATTCAAAGGGCTGAATGGCCTGCTTCCACACCTAAGGGATTGTATGATTCTATTCTGTAAAAGCTGCCTATGCCCACAATGACTACACTACATAAATGATTGAAAAGAAAGGGCAGAGTTGACAATTTGCAGAGGATATGAAACATGTAAGTGCTGCAGTTGGTGAGGGTAGAAATTGACTTCAAGAGTTACAGACATGCTAATTGAACAAGCAGACCCATGAAGAACAGTATTTGATGCAGTGATGTGTAAAGTGCTGGAAGAATAAGGACAGGTAATGGAAAATAAACATACATTTCTGAAGGATTGGACACCTTAGTTTAAATGCATACTAATTACTGATGGTCACAGAACAGTTTGCAAAAGTGATAGAGTAAAAAGCATGTGCGATCGCAGTCTTTTAATCAATTGAGGTAGAGGATACAAAAGCAAGTACATTATGAAGAACATTCCTTCAACATTCTAAGAATAAGGGGTAAGCCATTCAGGAACGAGATGAAGAATTTTTTTCCCCCCACAGTTGAGAGCCTGGGGAATCCTCTCCTACAGGAAGCTGTTGGGGCCAGTTCATTAGATGTATTCAAGAGGGAGCTGGACATGGCCCTTGAGACTAAAGGGAACAAGGGGTACAGAGAGAAAGCGGGAATGGGACACAGATTGCAAGATTAGCCACGATCATATTAAATGTGGTGCAGGATCAAAGGGCCGAATGGCCTACTCCGGTATCTATTTTGTATGTTCCTATGTAACACTGGTTACGACTGAAGTGGAGTATCTGCTCGTCAATAAGGCAGGACGCAAAAGGGCATTTGAGAAAATAGAGAGGATTCACGGGAATGGGAGTGGTTGGGGGTGGGGCGGAAAGTGAGTAGCTGTGCCAACTTTCGTGTCCATGGAGAGGATCTGATATGGGCGCCCAAAGTCCTGAGGGGTGTGGACAGAGTAGGCAGGTAAGGAGAAGCTTTTCTTTCTGGCAGCAGGGTCAAGCATCACAGGGGACAAATTTAAGTTGAGGGGCAAATGAACCAAAGGCTTTAGCAGGACTCATTCTGCAGCAATGGTTCGGATCTGGATCACGCCGTGCGCATGGAGCAGTAGACCTGATCGTGGAGTAAGCAAAGCTGCTCAGGCAGAGACATGAAACGTTGAATGACCTGTCTTTGTGCTGTACCTATTCTGTGGACCTGTTCAGAGCCCCTTAACTCTCCTTCACTGTCTGAAACGCTCCTCTCTAACGTCACTGAACAGGAAGCTGGCCCTGAAGTCTATCACGTCTCTATCGAACAATCTCTTGCAAAATCCTGGAGGTTCCCGCTTGACAACAACCAAACCCCAGCAGAGAAAGAGACGGCCACCCGTGAGAAGGTGAGTGGAAAATAAATACTTACTTGATCCTCGAATGCTCCCTCACTGCTGGCTCCACTGATATTGCTGCCCGTCCGCCTGCAATTAAAGAGCCCATATTACTGACAGCAACTTCATGTAAACAGCTCCTGCCTCCTGTCCGAGGTGGGAACCAACTTCTTTAGCAGCAAATATTCAACAGTTATTGTCCAAAAGGAAACCAAGAGCTCTCCAATGAGATTTAAAAAGGCAGCAGCTAGTGAGGCAGCAATGAAAATCGCAACAGGTTACAGTTGGAGAAGTGGCGAGGCCGTGGAGGTTCATCGGGGATAGAGACGTTCCAAGGAGGACAAGATGATAGTACGCTGTGGAGGAAGTTGCAGAGATAGGGAAGGCTAGTCGTGGCTAGAGGAAGTTATTGAGATAAGGGAAGGTTGTAGGGGCTGAAGGAAGTGAAGAGCATTCAAAAGGGAAGTACGCCACTCAGACCCTCAAACCTGTTCTGCCGTTCAGTACGATTATAGCTGACTTGTTTGTTTCAACACTTCCTTCTACCCCCAATAACACTTGACAAGTCTTATCCACCTCTGTCTCAGCAATATTCAATGAACTCACCTCCACTCCCTTCTGAAGCAGAGTTTCAAAATCTCAACACCTAGACAAACAATTCTCATTTGACTGGACATGTCAAAACAGCATCCCCCAGACCTTGACTGACCAGACGACAGAGAAAACATTTTCCGCATCTGCCTCTTAGATCAAGCAAAATCTTACAGGTTTCAATCAAGTCACATCTTGCTCTTTTAAACTCAAACGCAGGCTATCCAACATATTGTTGTAAAACAACCTAACATCAATCTAGTAATTCTCCTCTGAACCGCCTCCAATGCATTTACTTCCTTCCTCATACAAGGAGAGTAATGCCGCACAGTATTCAAGATGTGCTCTCACCAACTCCCTCTATAACTAAAGCATAACATTCTTACTTCTATGTTCAATTTAACTCATAATTAAAGACAGCATCTCATTAACCTTTGAGATTATGTGCTGTACCTGCTTACTAACTTTCAAAAATTATGGCAGAACAACTAACTCCCTCTGCATCGTGGAATTTCGGAGTCTTTCTCCATTTGAAAGAAAACACTGCATTTGTTTACAATTCTTCCTGCCACATTCTCCCACAAAACTCCAGACTTCTGCCCACTCACCCAACTGATCCATGCATCTATAGCATCCTTCATCTCTTCTCCACACATGCTGACTAAATAGCTTGGTGTCATCTTGAATTCAGCTACTGTGCCTGGGCCCCCCCCACATCCAAGTCGTTGCTGTAATTGTGAAATGTTGTGGCATCAGCAGAGACCTTTGCAGGACTCTATTTGTTACATCATGCCAATCAGAGACAGACTCACTTATGAATTCTGTTTTCTGTCAGCCAGTCATTCTTCCATTCATGCTAAGATGTTTCTCCCTACATCATAAGTGCTTGTTTGCAACAGTAGCCTTAGATTTGACATTTCATCAAATACCTTCTGGAAATCCAAACATACGTCTCCAGACGTCTCTTTATCCAGCATATGCTACTTCTTTAAAATACCTCTTATAAACGTGACTTCCTTTTGGGGAGGCCATACTGATTCTTCCCAATTACCCTCAGTTTTTCCAAGTGCACAGCTATAAAACTCTTCAATGATCGATTCTAAAATCTTTGCCATGACAAACATCCATTTAACTGGTCTACGGTTCCCAATTTCCTATTCCTCCACCTTCTTCAAGATTTGCTACTTTCCAGACTAATGAACTCTCTCCTGAATCTAGGGAACTTTGGGAAATTGACATCAACACATCTATTACCCTTATTAATAACCTCTCAAGACCCTACAATGAAATCCATCTGGATAACTAATTTCCTTCTCTGCAATACAGCACGAACCAGCCCCAAATAATCTAGTAAGAGAGGTAGGGAAAATTCTAAGGACTGGAGGAGGTTACACAGGTTGGGAGGGTTGAGAGCACTGGAACAGTCAGAGATACACACAAATTAGAAGGAGATCATTCATGCAAGATTCCAAAACTGAACAATGACCCACAAGGTGATGGGAACACAGACGAAGAATGGGAAACAAGGTGGGCACTTGAGGAAAATAAACTTGCAGGACCACAGGGCTTCAGAAGGGAAAAGAGACTGACAGGATTGGTCTGCAGAAAGTTGGCATGGGCTGAACGGACCAAAAGGGCTCCTTCTGTGCCAATCGGACTAACACTGTGGGGCACCCTGCAGTTGTGAAAGACACATGATAAGCTGTAATTAATTCCTTTTTGTTATTGGTAGGATGGGGTGTCCTAGGTTCCTCAGCCAGAGCTGAAACGGGGATGGGAAGAGCAAGCAAGAAACCTACCGAAGGGCACAGTTCCTGGCCAGCCCAAGACAACGGGGCTGACCAGGGCACCTGGTAAATCAATGACCACCACACCCCAGACCTTTCCCGGCAGTGGCACTGACCTGTGGTACCGCGAATCGGCCTGGACAGTGATAAACTCCGCCACATCCTCCATCGCGTCAAAGAATTCATTCTCGTCGTCCTCATCACTCAGATCCCGGCTACTGGTGCTCCCTGAAAACACAAAGCTTTTCACCAGAACAGGAAGACAACAGTGAGGAAGGAAGGAAGGGATCAGCCAGAGATGGATGAGAAAGAGCGGCACACACACACAAACTACAAGCAGTCTTGCATCCCTTCGTTAAAAAGGTATTCTTTCTTGGAAGGCAGTTCAGAGAAGGTTCTCTAGGATGATCCTAGTACGGTGGGGGGTGGGATTGTTTAAGATTAAGCAAGTAGGGACTCTCTTCACTAGACTTTAAAAGAACGAGAAGTGATTTCATTGAAACATATCGGATTCTTAAGGGGCTTGACAGGGTAAATGTCGACAGGTGTTTCCCCTCACGAGTGTGTCCAGGACCAGAGGGCAGTCTCAGAATAAAGGAGCAATACAAGACTGAGATAAGGGTTTTCTGAGGGTTGAGTGTCTTTGGAGCTCTTTACCTCAGTGTGCTGTGGATGCAGGGTCCTTGTGTATATTTAAGGCTGGGATGGATAAATTCTTAATTAATCAGGGAATCAAGGGTTGTGGGAAAGGTCAGGAAACTGGACATGAGGAAGATTGGATCAGTGGTGATTATACTAAGTGGCAGAGCAGGTCTGAGGGGCTGAAAGGCCTATTTGTATACATTTTTCCCCCGCTTTTATTCATTCACAGAATGAGAGCACAGCTGGCCAGGCTGCATTTATTGTCCATCCTTAATTGCCCAGAAGGCAGTTAAAAGTCAACCACATTGCTGTGGGTCTGGAGTCACATGTAGGCCAGACCAGGTAAGGATGGGAGTTTTCTTCCCTAAAGGACATTCGTGAACTGGATGTGTTTTTCCCCAACGATTGACAATGGATTCACAGTCATCATTAGGTACTTTATTCCAAATATTTATTGAATTCAAATTCCACTGTCTGCCGTGGAAGGATTCAGTCCAGCAATAATAAAACTAGGCCACTGCTTCCCTCTATTTCTTATGGTCTTACACACGCAGATGCAAAAACAGCCAGCAAAAACCTCAAGTCAGAAACCTGTGCCTTTCCTGCTGTTGCTGTGTGTGTAACACAGCACCAGATTGAACAGCATAAGTAATAAACTGCTTCACTGGCAGCCCTGCCGTCAACCTCCAGATTCCTAAAATCTGGAATTCCCTCCGTAAACATCTCCATCTCTCTGCTTCACCAGCACCTACACACCCACCCAGCCCTGCACTCCTCCTCTACACAATAAAATCTAGCTCCTTGGTCTCGTGTTTGGTCACGAGACCGAATATTACTTTTAGAGGTATTGCTTTCTGCGGCACTGAAATTTTAACCGTGGGCCCATGAAAACATCTTGGAATGTTTTACTATGCAAAAGGTGCTACACAATGACAGAAACTAGAGGGCACAGGCTTAAGGTGAGAGGGGAAAGATTTAAAAAGGGACCTAAGGGGCAACTTTTTCCACGCAGAGGGTGGAATGAGCTGCGAGAGGAAGTGGTGGATACTGGTACAATTAGAACATTTAAAATGCATCTGGATTGGTACATGACAAGGAAGGGTTTATAGGGATACAGGCTAAATGCTGGCAAATGGGACTAGATTGATTTAGGATATCAGGACGAGTTGGACCAAAGGGTCTATATCCATGCAGTACATCTCTATGACTCCATAAAAACGAGTTTGCAAAGATTTCCCTAAAAAGGTAGAGGGGACTAGAATGGGAGGGGACCTCTGTAGACAAGGGCAGGTTGGTTAGGCCGACTGCCTGTTTTAATGTGACATGAACTCAATAATTAAGAGCGTAAGAGACAGGAGAAACAATGGACGTATGGTCCATCAAGCCTGCTCCACGGCTCCCATTCACTAAGATTATGGTCGACCTTCTGCATAATTTCTACTCTCCTGAACGTTCTCCGAATCATCTCATACTTTGAGAAATCAAAGAAAGCCATTAAGACCAGCTTTGAATACGCTCAGTTGAGGGAGAATCTGATCCCTCAGTCGAGACTCCGAAAGCAAGGAAAACATGCCCTCCTGCGCCTACCTGTTGAGCCCTTTCAGAATTTTAAACATTTCAATGAGAACATCCTCTCGCTCTTCATAACCCTGCAGTATTTAGACCCATTTAATACAAACTCCCCGTGCTCTAATTCCTGGACTTGGGTAATCTCGTGAACCACTACGTCAACCTCCACAAGGCGACACGCACTGCGAACTTGAACAATCATCCGGTGGTCTTTATTTTTGTAATATTCAGTTTCCTGATTCTTTCTCCCAAGTAAAGAGCCCGATAGCCTACGTGATACTCCATCATCAGGCAGACCAAGTGGTGACCTTATAAAGGTTTATAAAGTCACGAAGATAGGGTGAACAGCCAAGGTCTTTTCCCCGGGGTAAGGGAGCCCAGAACTAGAAGGCATAGGTTTAAGGTGACAGAGGGGCAAGGCTTAAAAGGAACCTAAGAGGCAATTCTTTTCACACAGAGGGTGGCACATATATGGAATGATGACACGTTAAGAAATCCTCTCATGGGATGTTGGCATTGCTGCCAAGGCTAGGATTTGCTGCCCATCCTTCACTGTCCTTGTGGTGGCGGTGGAAAGATGCCTTCTTGAGTCACTGCACTGGCATTCAGATAGACTTAAAGCGCCCCTGAAGGAAGAGTAAAGGAACTGCAAAACAATTCCAATTCAGGGTGGGATGGGGCTTCCAGGGGAACTTGGAGATGGTAGCACGTGACAATGTTGCAGCTTTAAAGAGGTGTGTTTAGTCCTGGTTTCTTTCAGAGAGAGAGAGACTGGGGGAGGTGGGGGAAGGAAGAGGTCACGAGCAGTCTATCAGAAGATATGTGAAGCCTTGGATGTTCTTCTTAAAAAGTTGGAAGAACGGAAGCAGCCTGAATGTGTGGGGTCAAGCTCTGACCTACAGAACCGGGGATTTTAGGTTTAGCTTGCTGTTAGGGTCTTGAAGAAATGGAAGCTCCTGTTTCCCCACCTCTTAATTATAGCCAAAAGCTGGGGTTCTTTCCCTGGGCTGCTGGATTTCATGTGAGAAATAAAAAAATCATTTTTTCCAATTTGCCTTTTTGTCATGAGTGCATTAATGGGACGTTACTATATTGGAACGGTTAACTAGTAATAACCGCTATAATCTATCAATCATTCTGTTATATTTTCAAATAGAGTTATTCCAAGTTCTTCTTTCTTTTGTTGTATCTTAACTATAGGGTTTGAATAAATGATGCTTTGCTTAACATCGAGTAGTTTGGCCAGTCGCATTGCATCTGGAACACAACGCCTCACATTTATCTTTAAAATAAGAAAAGGTTAGGGTCTTAAGCTACCTTCTTAAAATATCTGGAGGGGTTCTGGTCCGGTTGATAATAGACGTTCCCATGGATCTGCTAAATCACGGGTAGGGACACTGCCATCAACAGGACCATAAGTGCAGATTCCTGAAGGCCCACACTGCAGCTGCTGTGTATCGCGGTGGGGGTGGGGGGAGTGCATGTTAAAAGGTAGCGGAGAAGGGCAGCGCTGAAACACACTGGGTGAGTCCCACGTGGAACGCTGCCTGAAGGCACTCGCTCAGCAGTGCCCGCTCACCTTTGACAGAGCCGACACTGAGCGTGCTGCAGGGCGGCAGGACCGTAGCTCCGCGGAACGCTCGCTCCAGGTTGTTGTGCTGCTTGGCCAGCTGTTCCAGGGTCTCCTCCAGCCGGATCCGCTGCTCCCGCTCATGCTGCAGCGCTTTCTGCCATTTCTTACTGTGAGTCTGGGCCAGGAGCAGGAAGTCACGACAAGCCTGACACAAAAGCAAGGCAGAAGGGAGGGTTAGGCAGCAGTATGCATGGACCATCCGCATCGTACCACACCGACGAGGAGCTGTATTAACATCAGTCCAGATACAGATACAGTCAGTGACGTAGGGCGCTGGGGGGAAGGGGGCTTGCTGAGTAACAGTGTGAGGGAGGGGGATTACCTTAGCAGAAATACAGGTCAGTAACACAGAACGCTGGAGGAAGAGGGGTTACTGAGTGACATGAGAGGGGAATGAAGCTCAGTGGAAACAGGGTGCCATGGGGAACAGGGTTACTGAGTGACAGTGTGCTTGAGCCGCATTAACTTCAGCAGAAATAGGTCAATAACACAGGGTGCTGTAGGGAGAGGGGTTACCAAGTGGGCATGAGAGGAGGAAGAATTAACCTCAGCAGAAACACAGGTCGGTCCTGTAGGGTACGAGAAGAGAAGTTCCTGAATGGCTCTGGTAGAGCCATTGTGGGAGCTGGGGACGTGGGGAGGGAGTGGCAGCTCACATTGATCATGGCGTTGGAGGTGATTCGGAAGAGCGTAGCTCGTTCGTTGACTTGCTTGATTTTCTCAGAGCTCTCCGGAGGCAGCTTGAGGTTCTCCAGCTCGCTGAGCGAACGCTGCAAGGCCGTGCCATGCTTCGCGATGAGGTCGTTGCACGTCGATAGGTCCTCCACCTTGCTAGTAAGGGTCCTCAACGTGTTCTGCACTTCTGTCTTATCCGTCTGAGAGGCCGGCTCCTCATCAGCAGAGTCATCTTCAAATTGAAGGAGGGAGTTAAATTACACAGCGTACTGGAGAAATTAACCTTCCACGTCACCTGCTCAACAGGATAGTTAATGGCTCACATACCCCCACTGGGAAAAATCATCTTTCGCATTCCCCATTCTCCTCCACCTCTACCGAGAAAAGTAGGACAGTCTCCCTATCAGAGGCAGCCAAGTGGGGCGGTTAACTCATTGTATCACGGGCGGCACGGTGGCTCAGTGGTTCGCACTGCTGCCTCACAGCGCCAGGGACCTGGGTTCGATCCCACCCTCGGGTGACTGTCTGTGTGGGAGTTTGCACATTCCCCACTTGTCTGCGTGGGTTTCCTCCAGTTTCCTCCCACAGACCAAAAACGTGTAGGTTAGGGTGGATTAGTCATGGAAACCGTAGGGTTATGGGGGTGGGGGACTCAGCGGGTCGATGTGGACCTGATTGGCCTGCTGCCACTCTGTAGGGATTCTACCATCTCTCCACGACACGGCAAGCGGTCAGTTCACCTCACATCTCCTACTCCACACCACCTCAAGCAGGACAGCTAAACCCGCACACCCCCCCCCCCAACCGCTTACCTCCAGAGGGACCCTTAAGCACTCATCACCACCCCGCATGCCTCAGGCAAAACAGTTTAACTGCTCATTCCCAACGGTACAGTTAAACGCTTCAGTTCCCAGTTCCCCCCGACAAGAGGACAGTTCCATAGTCACCAGGACATATAACCCCCCATCTGCTGTCTGAAACAGTTGCATGAATCACTGAATGAACATGCGTTTCAGAGTGCTGGACCACCATTTATTGCCCATCCCTAATTGCCCTAGAGAAGATGGCGGTGAACTGCCTTCCTAAATAGCTACAGTCCATTTGGTTCAGGTAGACCCATACTGCCATTAGGGAGAGACAGCCAGGATTATGAATGCAGAGACACTGAAAGAACAGTGGTATATTTCTGACACAGGATGGCAAGCAGCTGAGAGAAGAACTTACAGGTCAGAGTAGTCCTTCTCGATGGTAGTGGGTTTGGAAGTGCTGTCTAAGGAGCCTTGGTGAATTTCTGTAGTGCAGTTTGCAGCTGGTACACCCTGATGGTACTGAGCATCAGTTGTGGAGAGAGTGGACGTGGCACCAATGAAGCAGGCTGCTTTGTCCTGGATAGTGTTAAGTTTCTTGAGTTAGCGGGTGCTGCACCGATCCAGGTGAGTGGGGAGTCCTCCATCACACTCTTGACTTGTGGACAGTCTTTGGGGAGTCAGGTGTGTTACTTGCTGCAAGATTCCCAGCTTTTGGCCTGCTCTTGTAGCTCGCACTCAGTTAACCACTCATGTCCCACTCTCCTTGAGAAAAGGAACACCTCTACCAGGAAAATTCATCCTACACACCCTACTCCCTGCACAAAGACAGTTGAGCCCTCACAGGCCCCACTTGTCCCAGAGCAGTTAATCACTCGCTGCATTTTGGCCCGGTGTCCCTGGGATGGCTCATCTCACACCTCCACCTCTTACCTGATTCAGCTTGCATCTTGACAGCCTTGGCTTTGGCCAACTCCAGGGCCGTGATCCAGCGCTGCCTCTCAACCTCCGAACTGGCCTTTAGGTGGTAAGTCTGGGCTCCCCCATTGGAGATGATGAAATTGCATGAGTCCTCCACTGTGATGTTGGCCGTGGCGAGGTTGATCGTCCCACGGCATGTGTGCCCCATCTCTGCCTGGGTCCTTGGGGTCAGGGGTAAGGACAAATGCAGGGGGAAAAGAGAGAGACACAGGACAGACGGTGGGGGGGTGGTAGAGAAGAGCGAGAGAGAGAGACACAAGACACGGACAGTGAGAGAGCGGACAGACAGAGAGAGGGGTGGGGAGGGGGAGAGGGAGAGGGAGAGGGAAAGGGATAAACGGTTAAACAAACTACACATGCAGTGCATCCAATGCAGGGCACACTCGCCCTGCTCATTGTTTTGGTGGATCACATTTTGGCTATAGGCCGAGAGGTAAGAAGTAAACAACCTTCGGAATAGGTAATCAATATGCTGGGGGGTGGGGGGGCAATTAAAAATAACACCAATCAGAAAATGAGACTGCAGCTGCATACCTTTATCAGGAATAACTGCAGCTTTGTTAAATAATCTTTATACAAACTGGACAGGTCCAATTGGTCTAAGGGAGAAACTTGAGGAATATTTGTGTGAAGTTTCAAACTTATGAATAAGGAGCTCTCAACCCTTCGAGCCTGCTCTGCCATTCAATAAGATCTGATTTTAACCCGACCTCTACATCCTTGATAACGAAACAGGTGTCTACCTCGGCCTTAAAATTATTTTAAAATTCTGCACCCCCTGTCTTTTGAAGGGAATTCAAAAGACACGCAACCCTGCGAACATAAAAACAGGCGACCGCTTATTTTAAAATTATGACCCCTTTATTCTCGATTCTCCCACAAGAGGAAACATCCTTTCCACATCCACCTGATCACAGCCCATTAGGATGCTGTCTATTTCAATCAAGTCATCTCAGACTCCGACTCTTCTTAAGTCCAGAGGATACTCATCCACCCTGTCTAGACGTTCCTCTAAGGCAATCTGTTCATTCCAGGTATTAGTCTATTAAACCTTCTCTGAACTGCTCCCAATGCATTAATAACCTTCTGTCAGTATGGTGAACAATCCTGTACGCAGGCCCACAGCTGTGGTCTCACCAGTGCCTTCTATCTCTCAGCTTGTCTATTCAGTTCCCCTCCCAATAAATCATACCATTGAATGAGCTTTCCCGATTACCTTACATCCCTGCGCACTAACCTTGTGATTAATTCACTGGGACATCCAGAACCCTCTGCGTCTGAGAGCTCACCATTTAGATAATATGCTTCCTTTATATTCCTCCTGACAACTAGGCAACTTCACATGGGACACCAGCAAAACCTGCCGTTGCTCTTCTTCCCAGAGTATCAGTCTAATCCTTTATAATCGAGTGAAGGAGAAGACTAGACCCTGATGTAAATCATCTGGAAACAAGCAGCAGCAAACCCCCTCCACCAACCAGCACAGTACTCTTGGGATTCCATTCCCTGCAAAGTGCTCCACAGTATTCACTGGCTGGGAGATATTACACAAATACAAAGAAAAAAATGAAAGTTATGTAACTCCCCACCAGTCCACAACCTGGCAAAAAAATGCACCCCTTCAAATCAGGCAAACTGCATATCCCCTTTGCTGCCCATCGAGACTGCGGAGTTACCCCAGACAACACCAAGATTGATGGTATGGTGGACAGTCAAGGCGGCTATCCAAGACTACGAAGGGATCTTGATCAACTGGGGCTGAGGAGTGGCAGATGGAGTTTAATTTGGTAAATGAGAGGTGTTGCATTTTGGTAAAACAAACAAGGGCAGATTTATACAGTTAGTGGTAGGGACCTGGGTAACGGTGTAGAACAGAGACCAAGAGATTCAGATACATAATGTGTGTCACAGGTAGTCAGGGTGGTTAAGAAGGCATTTCACATACTTGCCTTCATTGCTCAGACCATGGAGTGTAGGATTCGGGATGTCATGCTGAAGTTGTACAGGACATTGGTTAGGTCTCTTCTGGAGTTTGTGACCAATTCTGGTTGCCTGTTATAGGAAGATTATTATTAAACGGGAGAGGGATGGTACATTGGCTCAGTGGTTAGCACTGCTGCCTCAGTGCCAAGGACCAGGGTTCAATTCCACCCTTGGGTGACTGTGGGGAGTTTGCACATTCTCTCCGCATCTGCTGGGGGTTTTCACTGGGTGCTCAGTCAAAAGATGTGCAGTTTAGGTGGATTGGCCATGTTAAATTACCCATTGTGTCCAGGTGCGTGCAAGTTAATGGATCAGACATGAGAAATGAGAGGTTACGGGGAAAAGGGTAGGGGATGAGTCTGGGTGGGATGACTTCAGAGGGGCGGTATGGACTTGTTGGGCCGATTGGCCTGTTTCCACACTGTAGGGATTCTATGATATGATTCTAAGAAAAGGTTTGAGATATATAAATAGATTGGAAAGACAGACAACATCTCCCCATTCCACCCACCGGGAGTGTAGCTGGTTGGCGGAGGTGACCTTACAGAGGTTTATGAAGTCATGATGGGCAGAGATAACGCAAACGTATGGTGTCTTTTCTTTAGGGTGGGGGTGTTCAAAACTAGGAGACATATTTTTAAGGTGAACGGAGAAAGGTTTAAAAAAGGACGAGGGGCAACTTTTTAATATTCAGAGCGGTTCATGTGTGAAATAAGCTGCAGAGAACATGGTGGATTCAGATATAGTTACAAGGTTTAAAAGACATTTGGATAAGGAAAGGATTGGTTGGGGGGTGGTGGGCGCAGGATATTGGCCAAACACAGGCAGACAGGACTAGTTTAGTTTGGGAACATGACAGGTATGGACTGGTTGAACTGAAGAGTCCATTGCCATACTCTATGACTGTCTCCCACTTAATAAGATGCTTAAAATCTACTTATTTCCCCATGTTTCAGGTCACCTTGCAAAGGGTACTAAAAGAGATGGCGGGAGAAATAGCAGGCGCACTGGCGGTAATTTTCCAAAATTCGCTGGACTCTGGGGCAGTCCCAGCAGATTGGAAAACAGCAAATGTGACGCCACTGTTTAAAAAGGGAAGTAGACAAAAGATGGGGAATTATAGACCGGTTAGCTTAACCTCTGTAGTGGGGAAGATGCTCGAGTCTATTATCAAGAAAGAAATAGCAAGGCATCTTGATAGAAATTGTCCCGTTGGGCAGACGCAGCATGGGTTCACGAAGGGCAGGTCATGCTTGACAAATCTTTTGGAATTCTATGAAGACATTACGAGCGAGGTGGACAATGGGGACCCAGTGGATGTGGTGTACCTAGACTTCCAAAAGGCCTTTGACAAGGTGCCGCACAAGAGGCTACTGCATAAGATAAGGATGCATGGCATTAAGGGTAAAGTATTAGCATAGATAGAGGATTGGTTGACTAACAGGAAGCAAAGAGTGGGGATAAATGAGTGCTATTCTAGCTGGCAGTCAGTGACTAGTGGTGTGCCTCAGGGATCGGTGTTGGGACCGCAATAATTTACAATTTATATAGATGATTTGGAGTTGGGGACCACGTGTAGGGTGTCAAAGTTTGCAGATGACACTAAGATGAATGGCAAAGCAAAGTGTGCAGAGGACTGTGAAACTTTGCAGAGGAACATAGATACATTGAGTGAGTGGGCAAAAGTCTGGCAGATGGAATACAATGTAAATAAATGTGAAGTCATACATTTTGGTAGGAGTAATAGTAAAAAGGATTATTACTTGAATGGTAAAAAGTTGCAGCATGCTGCTATGCAGAGGGACCTGGGTCTCCTTGTGTATGAATCACAGAAGGTAGGTCTGCAGGTACAACAAGTAATTAGGAAGGCAAATGGAATTTTGTCCTTCATTGCTAAACGGATTGAGATTAAAAGCAGAGAGGTTATGTTAGCTGTACAAGGTGCTGGTGAGGCCACACCTGGAGTACTGTGTGCAGTTTTGGTCTCCTTACTTGAGAAAGGATGTATTGGCACTGGAGGGGATGCAAAGGAGGTTCACTAGGTTGATCCCGGAGTTGAGGGGGTTGGCTTATGAGGAGAGACTGAGTAGATTGGGATTATATTCATTGGAATTCAGAAGATTGAGGGGGAATCTTATAGAAACATATAAAATTATGAAGGGAATAGATAAGATAGAAGTAGAGAGGATATTTCCACTGGCAGGTGAAGCTAGGACAAGAGGGCATAGCCTCAAGATTAGAGGGAGCAGATTTAGGACTGAACTGAGAAGGAATTTCTTCACCCAGAGGGTTGTTAATCTGTGGAATTCCTTGCCCAGTGAAGTAGTTGACGCTACTTCAGTAAATGTTTTTAAAAAAAGGTAGATTTTTTTTGAACAATAAAGGAATTAAGGGATATGGTGAGAACGCGGGTAAGTGGATCAGAGTCGACAAAAGGATCAGCCATGATCTTATTGAATGGCGGAGCAGGCTCGAAGGGCCAGACGGCCTACTCCTGCTCCTAGTTCTTATGTTCTAAAGCCGGACATGAACTATTCATTGGGCAAAGTCTCCCCATGAAGCGTATTGGGAAAATTCGAAGCAACTTGCGACAGAGTATTTACTTAAATCGCGGAAACAGGTCTTCCAGTGAAAAATGCAAGTCGTGGCTGCTGCAAACAGAGGGGTGTGTAATGTGTACAGCAGCCACCAGGCGGAGCTGGAGACAGCAGTTGGACGAGAAGCTGACGGCCCCAGGCTGAGCCACAGGCGCCCTCTGCTGCTCATCAGAAACGTTGCAATTCCCACTGCTATGGC
This sequence comes from Rhincodon typus, assembly GCF_021869965.1. Classification (NCBI taxonomy): domain Eukaryota; kingdom Metazoa; phylum Chordata; class Chondrichthyes; order Orectolobiformes; family Rhincodontidae; genus Rhincodon; species Rhincodon typus. Next base: position 4,067,803 of record NC_063379.1, on the reverse strand, counting down.
AATTGAATATGCCTCCACCATGCTTGCAGGCACAGATATAACATAATGCCTATTGCTCTCAGTACAAGTGGGGACAGCTTCTACTCAATGGAGATTCAATGGGCCAAGGACCCAAAACATAACTTTTTCACGCAGAGGACGGTGCATGTATGGAAGGAGCTGCTAGAGGAAGTGGAGGGGGCTGGTGCAGTTACAACATTTAAAAGGCATCAGGATGGGTATACGAATAGGAAAGGTTTAAGAGGGATACGGGTCAAATGCTGGCAAATGGGACCAGGCCAGATTGCAATGTCTGGCTGGCATGGGCGGGCTACACTGCGCTGTATGAATCTATGACTCCTGTAAGGATTCCAAAATTCTTTCTTCCAGCTCAGTCTGAATATCTTGACAACTTCTATCATAAATTTACTCAGCTTTCTCAGAAACAAATCTCATATTTCTCCAATCTGTCTTCAGATTGGAGGTTTTTCATCCCTCAGCTACTTCCTGGAATGTAGCAAACCCAGGCCAGCATACAATACTCCAGCTGAGGTCTAACAAGTGTCTCTCTCAAGTTCAGAATAACCTTCGTTCTTTTTCTTTTCATTCATGGGATGAGGGCATCACCGGCTTGGTCAGCATCCACTGCCCTTCCCCAATTGCCCAGAGGTCTCTGAAGTGAAGTTTAGAAGCTGGCAGCAACTGCTAGGAGATCAGAAAATGCAGGAGGGCAAGTGAATTAGGACTCGAACAGCATTCCCCCCACCACTCTGAGCCCTTTCCTTCATGCGAGTGTTTGAACTAAAGTAGGACAAATGACAGCATCTCAACCACCCCCGCCACCCTCCCCCCAACCCCCATGACCGGACGACCATGAAGCAATTAAAACAAGGCCTGTTTACACAACAGGTGAAAGCCACAGCAGATGGCACTCATGAAGCACCGCATTTACACTGTTTAGTGTTGAGGTTGGGCACAGAAAGAAAAGAAAGAGACAGACAGACACGAAAGGGGAGAGAGAGAGAGACAGACACACACACACACACACACACACACACACACACACACAGAAGAGAGAAACAGAGCAAGCAATTGACAGATTTGACAGTGACAGAGGCCAAGAGAGAAAGAAAACAGGCAGACACAGTGCCTAAAAATAATCAAAGGCGTACTCTCAAATTACGAAACTGCATCTCTGGCATCTCGGCCAAGAGTTCAAACAATCGGTGTCAGCTTATGCCGGCAGCACCAGCCAAGGTGCTCAGGAGACTGCATTCATGATGAGTGACTTATCTTATCTGGGCGAGGTAAAAGGTTGCAGGAAGCAGTATTGTGAATGCGGTTAGAGACAAAAAGAAAGTCTGCAGATGCTGGAATCCATGGTAGACAAACAGGAGGCTGGAAGAACACAGCCAGCCAGGCAGCATCTGGAGGAAAGGAGAAGTCAACTTTTCGGGTATTACTCTTCTTCACTTGTGAATGCAATGGCAGGCTGGCTGCTTCAACACAGCTCACGTCAAACTTTTACCCCACGCTCAGTGGGTCAACACACTCCCTGGGGGCACTAAATCCCCCTCAGAGGGGGAAGTTGGCCCCAGAGGCCCGGCTGCTAAAAAGGGAACTTGTTTAGTGGACCTTACACAGTACAAATTGGCTGTTTTGGTTGCAGTCACCTACGTACAAGCCCCTCAAGACTGGTGAAGCGGGCCAGGTTACCTCAAGGTGCTGAAAGGCAGTGAACAAATACAAGTCACATTTTCGAATCAGAAACTGAAGGCAGTTCAGTCCACTGTGCGTATGCCAGCCCATGCAAAGGCTGTCTCCGATCAGTCCTGTGACTGGTTGCTCCCCATACCCACAAGCGCCTTGTGAACTTTCCCCACATCAAGCATACACGGGGTAGTGCAGGAAAAACAACAGTAGCAAGAGCTCAGCTACGATCTTATCAATGGTGCGTTTGGTCTACAAGGTTGCCGTAGCAACACAGGAACAGGAGGCAGCCATTCAACGACATCACGACTTATCATCTACCTCAATGCCACTTTCCCACATTACTTACATTTTCTATGATGTTGCTAGTCTCCAGAAACGTATCAATTTATGTCAAGGACATGATCACCCATGCCTCTCTGGGGTAGAGAATTCCGAAGATACACCACCTTCTGAACTGAGGAAATTCTCCTCATCCCAGTCTTTATCGGCCTGCCCCTTATCCTGAGACTACGTCCCTAGTTCTTAGTTGCAGCAGCCAGGGGTAAACTCTTATCTATATCTGCCCTATCACATCCTGTCCGAATTTTACAAATCCCAATGAGATTCTTTGAACTCTCGAGAATAATTTCTAATTTCCTCACAATCAACCTCCCTGTAGTCTTGAGCTCATCCAGAACTCTGCTCCCATTAGCTTATTCACACAGTCTTGTCCACCCATCAGCCCTCTGTGGTCACTGATCAGCACAGGATCCTGATTCATAAGTGATAGAAGCAGGAGTAGGTCATTCGGCCCACCAAGCCTGCTCCACCTAATTTTCTCAATTTCCATAAAACAATCTTGTAATGCCAGGGATTAGTCTGCTAAAATTCACTGCACTCTCTATGGCAAATAATCCTTCCTTAGATAAGGAGACTAATAAAATGTATGAAGCACTTTAGGTGCAGTCTCACCAAGCCTCTCCAACTGCAACACTTTTCCTCTATATTAGAACCCTCGGCAACAAAGGTCAATATTTTCCTGTCTTCTTGATTTTTGTACCAGATGCAAGTTTGTTGCAAGTCATAACAAAAGGAACTAGATGCCAACACTTCGCAACCTCACACATTTGAGAAATATTCTAAATGGACAAGATTTATCCTGACCTACCTTGTCCTTTTCAAGTAGCTCAGGAAGCTTCAGCAATCTGCATTTACATTCCTCTTTAGCTTGCGTTCATATTCTCTTGAAACCTTTTATCAGTTTCTTGGTCATTTTGCGCTGCAGTCTAAAATGCTCCTAATCCTCAGGTTTACCACTTTTTCTGGCATCCTTTAAGCCAATTCCTTTGATCACAATGGTTCATTCATCTTTCCTGCTGGATATTCCTGGAATCCAATTCCCCTTTTGAAAGCAGCCAACGAACTGGCTTCCAGTGCTCTTTTAGACAACACACTCCAGACCACAACACTCCGAGCACGAAATTCTCATTCCTGGCCCAAACCCATCCTTTTGTCGATGAACTTAAATCCACTGTCACGGATTACTGACAATCGCCTGACAGCAACAACAGTTCTGCCTCAGCAACTTTATACAACCTCCCACAATTCTGAATTACATCTGCCTTTAAACCACAATGCTGCAAAGAGAACATCAGCTTTGGAGAGGTTGCAGAAGAGGGTTAACCAGGGTGCTGCCTGGATTAGAGGGTATCAGCTATATGGAGAGGCGAGAAAAGCTAGGACTGTTTTCTCTGGAGTAGCAGAGGCTGAAGGCAGACTTGACAGAAGTCTATAAAATTACGAGATGCATAGATAGGGTTGGCAGTCAGAATGTTTTTTCCCCAGAGTTGAAATGTCTAATACTAGGAGGCATGCATTTAAGATTGAGAGGGGCATGCTCAAAGGAGATACCAGAGGTAAGTTGTGTTTGTTTTTAAAACAGAGTGGTAGGTGCGTGGAACGTGCTACCAGGGGTGGTGGGGGAGGCAGATGTGACAAGGGCGTTTAAGGGGCTTTTAGATAAGCACATGAATAGGCAAGGAATGGAGGAATATGGACCAACAGCAGGCAGAAGGGATTAATTTAATTTTGGCACCATTTCAGGACTACATCATGGGCCAAAGGGCCGGTTCCTGTGCTGTACTGTTCTATCATCACCCTTTCCAGCTTCCCCCACCCCTAGAATCTGGGTTCTCCCTTCCCTGGGGAGAATACTGCATTGCCAAAGCTCCTTTCAACAACACCCAAAGCACTTTACAACCAATTAGGGATGCAAGTGTTTTAGTAGGAAAGCTCGCAGTCCAAAGACACGAGGAACTCCTTTGCCTGTTCTATTATACACGGGGCATAGGATCATTTACTAAAGGGTCAGACAAAGTCACGGTTTCAAGTTTTATTGAGAAAAGGGACATTTCTTAGAACCTAGGAACACCTCAGGGCTGACCCTGCCATAGTTTGCTGCCCTCTCACGGCTGACCCTATCACAATCTGCAACACTGCAGGGTTGACCTTCCCCATCGGTACAGCTTTCCCCAACTACTGGCACTGTACTGTCAGACAAGACATGTCCTCGGGTCTCAAATGGAGCTTGATTCTACGACTTTCTAGCTTGGGTGTGAGTATATCACCCACCAAGCTACAGCTGACCCTCCTTCGATGCTTTCATTGAACAATTTGATTGTCGCACAATTTGGCAAAGTGCACTTTCAAAGAGTTTAACAGTCCAAGGGAGCAGCGCGAGTCACTATGACTCATATTCCAGTCCTGGGTTAATGAATCACCTGGGAGATAACAGTGCCCTGACCTCCAACTGACAAAGGCCTGCACGAAACACTTGATAAATGCCTTTCACAATGCAGCTTCTGATAACAAAACAGAAGTGCACTGTCTAAGGGCCATTAAAAAAAAGTGATAAGTCTTTAAAAGGAAGAAAAGTGAAAACAAAGACCTAGCCATTCACAATTATCTTTCATACATGTTAATCATCCAGTCTGTGGACATAATTTCACAGTTTGCAAATGAAACGAGGCTCTTTAATGTAAACAGGGAGGGTGCTAAGAGGAACTAGACTGGTGCAATGGACACACGACAGGTGCAGTTTAATGCAGAGAAAACGCAAACTAGCCCACTTTACAGCAATATACACAAACCGTACAAGATGGCAGGACATTCTGTTAGGAAAGAACTGGGTAACATAAAACGGGAACAGATGCTGTCAGGGAAGAGCACTATTGAAATGTGGAGATTGTTTAAGGAATGCATACTGAGTGTGCTCGATATGTTTGTCCCTAGCAGGCAGGGAAGATGCGGTCGAGTGTGGGAGCCCTGGTTCTCAAGAGAGGTCGAACAATTGGTTAAGAGGAAGAAGGATGCTTATATAAGGTTCAGGAAACAAGGAACGGAAAAGGCTCTAGAGGAATACAAGTTATCCAGGAAGGAGCTGAAGAAAGGGCTTAGGAGAGCTATAAGGGGGCATGAGAAAACCTTGGCAGATAGGATCAAGGAAAACTCCAAGGTTTTTTACACGTATGTGAGGAATAAGAATGACCAGAGAAAGGGTAGGGCTGATCAAGGATTGTAAAGCAAATTTGTGCACAGAGCCTAAAGAGATAGGAGAGGTCCTTAATGAATACTTTTCTTTGGTATTCACAACTGAGAGGGACTTAGTTGTAGAGGAGGACAGTGTGAAACAGGTTGGTAGGCTAGAGGAGGTCAATGTTAGTACGGAAGATGTACTAGGAATTTTGAGGAACTTGAAAAGAGATAAGTCCCCTGGGCCTGATGGGATTTATCCGAGGATTCTATGGGAAGCGAGGGAAGAGATCACAGGGCCTTTGGCGATGATCTTTTCGTCCTCACTGTCCACAGGTATAGTGCCGGAAGATTGGAGAGAGGCAAACGTCATTCCCTTGTTCAAAAAAGGGAATAGGGATAACCCCGGAAATTACAGACCAATTAGTCTTACGTCAGTGATGGGCAAATTATTGTAAAGGGCTCCGAGAGATAGGATTTATGATCACTTGGAAAGGCACAGTTTGATTCGTGATAGTCAGCATGGATCTGTGAGGGGTAGATCATGCCTCACAAACCTTATTGAATTCTTTGAAGAGGTGACCCAACACGTGGATGAAGGTAGAGCAGTGGATGTGGTATACATGGATTTAAGTAAGGTGTTTGATAAGGTTCCCCATGGTAGGCTCATGCAGAAGGTAAGGAGGCATGGGATAGGGGGAAATGTGGCAGATTGGATTCAGAATTGGCTGACCCTTAGAAGACAAAGGGTGGTAGTGGAAGGAAAATATTCAACATGGTGCTCAGTTACGAGTGGTGTACCACAAGGTTCTGTTCAGGGTCCTCTTCTATTTGTGATTCTTGTAAATGCTTTGGATGAAGGAGTGGATGGGTGGACTAGTAAGTTCGCGGACGATACGAAGGTGGGTCAAGTTGTGGATAGTGCAGAGGGCTGTTTTAGGTTACAAAGGGACATTGATAGGATGCAGAGCTGGGCTGAGAAGCACATGGAGTTTAACCCCGAAAAGTGTGAGGTGATTCATTTTGGAAGGATAAACTTGAAAGCAGAATACCGGGTTAACAGAAAGATTCTTGGCAGTGTGGAGGAGCAGAGGGATCTCAGGGTTCAAGTCCACAGTTCCCTGAAAGCTGCCACCCAGATGGATAGAGTTGTTAAGAAGGTATATGGTGTGAGCTTTCATTGAGAGAGCGATCGAGTTCAAGAGCCGTGAAGTTATGCTTCTGCTATACAAAAGCCTGGTTCGGCCACATCTGGAGTATTGTGTCCAGTTCTGGTCGCCTCATTACAGGAAAGATGTGGAAGCGTTGGAAGAGGTGCAGAGGAAATTTACCAGGATGTTGCCTGGAATGGAGGAAAGGTCTTACGAGGAAAGGGTGAAAGAGCTAAGGCTTTTTTCTTTAGAACGACAAAGGATGAGAGGTGACTTGATAGAGGTGTACAAAATGATTAGAGGTATAGATAGAGTGGATAGCCAAAGACTTCTTCCTAGGGTGGAGGTAGCTATTATGAGGGGGCATAGTTTTAAAGTGAGTGGAGGTAGATAAAGGGGAGACGTCAAAGGTAGGGTCTTTACTCAGAGTGGTAGGGGTGTGGAATGCATTGCCGGAGAGGGTAGTGGAGTCGGCCTCATTAGGGGCATTTAAGCGGCTAATGATTAGGCATATGGATGATAGTATAAGGTAGGGGTGGAGGTTAGATAGACTTTAGGATTAGGGTAAAAGTTCGGCACAATATCGTGGGCCGAAGGGCCTGTACTGTGCTGTACTGTTCTATGACAGGTTTTAAGACTATTTTGAGAGTGATGCGCAGAGTTACGGAGGGTGGCACAGATTACAAAAGCAATAAAGCTCCAAATTAAACTTCTTTTAAATGATCAGAAGGGTGAGTGAAGCCAGAGGACAGTTGGAGGAGTACTAAACAAATGAAAAATGCTGGAAATCACAGTGAGTCAGGCAGCGTCTGTGAAGAGAGCAAGCTAACATTTTTAGCCTTGATGACTCTTCAGAGCTGACATGAAACGTGGAGGGACAGCATTTATACAATAGTGTGGAGATGGAGTGTTGGGGAAGAAAGGGTGCTGATAGTTCAGATTAAATGATCTGAGTGTAAGAATGACAGAACATTGGTGTCTCTAACTGCCAGATTGGAAAGAACAGGCATTCCTACTGGGGTGGAGGGAGGGGAGAGAGGACATGGTGACAGCAAATGCAACAAGTAAACCTAAAAGAAAGGGAAGGAATCAGTTTCGGCTCCCAATCTGAAGTTGTTAAACTCAATATTAAATCCAGAAGGCTGTAAAGTACCTAGTCTAAAGGATCAGCTTGCTGAGTGGGTGCAGGGGAGTGTGCTGGAGAGGTGTTAGGTCATGGACATGGTGGGAGTCACGGACTAGTGAAGGCAGTTCTGTAGTTACCCAGGAGGTCATCCGAGTTCTTTGTCTAACTAACATTTCCTGGTTAACTATCCAGGAAAGTCATGCAGAACTGGCTACGGTCTCCAGATAGAGTGGAAGGAGACTGAATGTAATTTGTAAGACACAATTAGGCACAAAATTGAGAGCAGAGGGGCAGGACAATACAAGGTTGCGGGGAAAAGGCATCCTTCCTTGCTTGATCATTCCACAAGTTCTACAAAATACCCAGAGCTGTTACTTCTACAACATGCCATGGGTCAAAACTGCTCCTGGTATTTGCACAACTCCATAATGGGAGAGTTTTCAATATCAGCCACTGCATTCGCCATGTGAAGCTGCATTTCTGCTCAGTAAATAATAAATGAGCAAACGATACCATCTCTGGACACACAATCCTACTATTCATGTTCACACTGCATATGCACCTGTACTTCACCCTTCCGGGCTTTCATTTGGCAGAAAGGTGAAATGAAAGAGAGAGGGCAGGTGCTATGGTCACAGTGGCTTAGCTATTCCCCTGCTTGCTAAGTGGCAGCAGACACTTGCTCAGGTAATTTGAACACACAAGATACAATCCACGACGGGCTACCATGCAACTTAGCCAAGACATGATCGATGTCCATATCAGAGGAACACAGACAGAAACAGGTCAATGACAGAGGACTGAAGGGCAGGAAAACATAGGAAAAGGAGATGGCTATAGAGTCCCCTTAAATCTGCCGCACAGGAACAGCAGGCCCCTCGAGGCTGTTCTCCCATTTAATAATCTCAAACACTATTCAGTCATCAACGCCTTCTGAGGAAGGGTCACCGGACCTGAAACATCAACTCTGGTTTTCTCTTCACAGATGCTGCCAGACCTGCTGAGCTTTTCCAGCAACTTCTGTTTGCGTTCCTGATTTACAGCATCCGCAGTTCTTTCGGTTTTTATTTACTATTCAGTCATCTTTGTTCCACCATCCTTTAGTAGCAAACACTTACCCATCTGGGATTGGAGTACAGGGAGTACCCAATTTACAAATGTCTGACTTGCAAGCACTCGTACTTAGAGAGGCATAATTTTGAAAACCCCACATACGAACATTTCTTGTCCTTACAAATAGCTGCTTCATGTTGACCTGCATTGTGTTCCGATTTGTACAAACCAACTTGCAAACAGGCTCTAGAATGGAACCCGTTGCAAACTGGGGACCGCTTACATACGAATCAAGCTTGCCCTGACCACTGTTCGAGGAGGGAGCTCTCCATTTCTCCAACTACCTCCTATCCTAGGCCATACCCACGAAGGCAAAAGAAACAGCTTTTCTCTTTAATCTCAGCAAAATCATTAAAAGAAATTCAAAAGTGATTAGACCACAGTTCACAGAGTAATGTGGTCTCCAGACTATAAAATGGACAAGGAAATGCTGTAAAGATTTAGTGGAGTAACTCAGGGTCCAACAGGAAATCCCCAGGAATTTATGAACAGACTCAGGCTCCCTTCTCTGGATGGGCAAATTTTAAGGACATGCCCCAATAACATTCTTTAAACTGTTTGTATTGTTTTCATACAGATATTTCCTTGCTCTGGGAGAAAGGGAGGAGGAGACGACCAAAAACTAAGTGGTTTCAAAGTAATCACTGACCAATCTCATGGGTAACTCAGAAAAAATGCGAAGAAGGATTAGCTGAGGCTTCTTTTTAAACAATCTTATTCATGAGATCCGGGCATCACTGCATGGGCCAGCATTTATTGCCCATTCTAAGACACCCTAGAGAAGACAGTGGAGAGCTGCCTTCTCGAACAACTGCAGTACGTTCAAATTAGATTGATGCTCAATGCCAGGAGAGGATTCTGACCCAGTGATGCTGAAAGAACAGCGATATATTTCCAAGTTAGAACGTCGAGCGCCTGGCAGGGAAACTTGCAAGGTGTGGCGGCATTTTCCTGTACTTCTCTCCTATGGCAGTGGTCATAGGTTTGGAAGGTGCTGTCTCACAATTGCTGCTGGATTTCTGAAGTGCGTCTTGTAGATGGTACACACTGCTATGACTGAGTGTCAGTGGTGGAGGGACTAGATGTTTGATTTGGTTGACATAACAGACCCACAGGACTGAATGGCCAACTCCCACTTCCAATCCATATGAATGTATGCACACTGTAGGCAAGGGATAATGTTCTGACAGTATGAATTCAAATTTCACTACAGCAACTAGGGATTTAATTGAATTGTTGAGTCAGAGTCATGCAGCACAGAATCAGACTCTTCGATCCAACTTGTCCATGCTGACTAAAAATCCCAAACTGACCTAGTCCCATTTACCTGCATTTGGTCCATATCCTTCTAAACACTTCCTGTTCAGATACCCATCCAGATGTCTTTTAAATACTGTAATTGTACCCACCTCTACCATGTCCTCTGGCAGCTTATTCCATACACGCCATCTGTGTGAAAAAGTAACCTCCTCAGGTCCTTATTAAAATCTTTCCCCACTCATCTTAAAGCTACACCCTCTAGTCTTAGACTCCCCTACCCTGGGAAAAAAGATCTTGGCTTTTCACCCTATCCATGCTCACGATTTTATAAACCTCTAAGGTCCACCTTCAGCCTCCGACGCCCCAGGAAAAATAGCTCCAGCCTATCCAGCCTCTTCCTATAGCTCAAACCCTCCAATCCTGGCAACATCTTGTAAACCTTTTCTGCATTCTCTCAAGTTTAACAACATGCTTCCAATAGGAGGGCAACGAGAAACATATGCAGTATTCTAAAGATGACCTAACCAATGTCCTGTTCAGCTGCAACATGACCTCCCAACTCCTATAGTCAATGCAATGACCAATAAAGGCAAGCATGCTAAACACCTTCTTCACCAACCTGTCTACCTGAGACTCCACTTAAGGAACTATGCACCTGCACCCCGAGGTCTCTTTGTACAGCAACACTCCCCTTACCATTAAAGGTGCATACGTCCTGCCCTGATTTGCCTTTCCAAAATGCACTACTATACATGTATCCAAATTAAACTCCATCTGCCACACCTCAGCCCATCCGATCAAGATCCTGTTGCGATGTGTTAATCATCTTTGCTGTCCATTTCACCACCCATTTTGGTGTCATCTGCAAACTTGCTAATCATAATAGAGACCGTAAAATTAATTTTGATTGTTGCAAAAACCCAGCTGATTCACTAGTGCTCTTTAGAGAAGAAAATCTTCAATCCTTACATTGCCTCATCTTGCCCCACATAAAGGTTTCTCCATGTGGGTGTATATCGGTCCCTTTGCAGTTATTCAGCTTTGGCTTCCTCACAATCCCCAAAGAAATATCTGCATCAAAATACATCAAATATTTCAAATCAACTATATCCTTGGATCACTCTTCTTTTCCCAAGAAAGGATTACCAGTATGTTTGGACATTCCTGGGTTTATGCATTCAGCTCTGTCCATGCCTGCGTCAGTATTAAGGTGGGTGGGTGGGGTAACACTGGGAAAGAAAGTGAAGTGGTAACATTACGAGAGACGCAATCTGTAACCCCATGCGAACAGTCTGGAAAAGTGGATTCAAATCCCACCCCGTCAGGCAAAGTAAAATTCAAATTCAACAGAAGTCTAGAATCAAAAGTTAACCTTGTGACAACCACATAATGACTGTCTATTGTCATAAAACCTATCACTGGACTAATAACTTTAAGAAAGGAAAGCCACCACCCTTGCCTTCAGCTGACAGCAGCAATGCGGGTGACTCAAAACTACCTTCTGAGCAATAGGCATTGGCAATGCTGACCGAGACAGTGACACCCACACCCCTAGACGGGGAAAAAAAAAGAAAATCAATAGAACAAAATGCCCTGGGTGTTCCTAACTAATCTGTGAAATGGCCTAAAAGCCAAAGGGTTTAAGACAATTGGTGATGGGAAACAAAGGCTGGCTTTGTCATCTACATCCTATGAACGAATAGAGAATACACTTAAAAAAAAAACTTATAAACTTGTTGTTTTGTGGGAGTTTGCTGTTTGCACATTGGATGCCCGATTCCCTAGATTACAGCACAGACACCGTGTCATGTTAGTGGCAGCACATCCCTTGAAGATAGCCAGTATTGTGTAAAGTAGTACAAAAGTGTGCTTTTTTCCCCCTTTATTGCATGGAATGCAAATATGATGATGGAACAGTTGGGCCAAATGGCCCATTTGTATTACAGGTTTGCTGCAATTCTACAAAATGGCTTTAAAGTAGCAACAGAACGGCATGATGAGGCATGTAAGGTGGAAAACGGATTAAGCAAGAAAGGCAAAGATCCAGAGAAAGATATGAACTGCACTCTGGGTGAAGTATAAAGACACAGAAGTTATGCTGCTTTATACAAAACCACAGCGAGACCCCATATGGACTATTGAGGGGAGATCTGGGCACCAAAACCTTAAAGGATATATTGGCCTTGGAGGGAGTGCAATGTAACTTTACAAGAATGACATCTGCACTTCAAGGGTTAAGTTATGGGGACAGATTATCCAATTAGGCCCGTTATCTCTAGAATTTAGGAGATTAAGGGGTGATCTGATCAAAGACTTCAAGATATTAACAGGAAAGGACAGGGTAGATATAGCTAAACTATTTCCACCGGTTTAGGATTCTAGAACTAGTGGGCATTGTCTCAGAATTAGGGCCGGAACATTTATGGGAGATGTTAGGGAGCGCTCTGACACATGAAGGGTGATAGAGGTGTGGAACTCTCTTCCATAAATAGTGGTTGATGCTGGATCAGTTGTTCGTGTTAAATCCAAGATAGATAAATTTTTGTCAAGCAGAAGTATTTGGTGACATAGGCCAATGGCAGGTATATGCAATTAGACCACAAAACAGCCATCGAACAAGCTCAAGACGCTAAATGGTCAACTCTTGCTCCTATAAACAAATATCAAATACAGGAAATAAGATGCCCACTGAGAAACGTACTGAAGCATTCTCAAAACTGAAGGATCAGAGGCCAAGACAAAGCAGGGAATAAACAGATGCAATCAAGATGCTCTCATTCAAGAGCGGAGCAGGCTCATTTGGCTAGCTGGCCCACCGTACTCCAATGTCCTCATTGGAATACACAGAGCAGGATGTCTAAAGGGAGCGATGGAGTGGTGGTTATATCACTGAACTAGAAATCAAGACAGCGCAAGCTCAAATAATACCATGGTGCTTTCAGACTTTGAGGTCAGCTTCATAATTAGTCAAAGAAAATTTTTTCAGGACCACTGGGATGGAGCAGGGGAACAAGCCTGTATCCATTGCTCCTTTGAAGAGTTGGCATGGCCCCTCCAACCCTCGCAACACCCTCATAAATCTTTTCTGAACACTTTCAAGTTTAACAATATCTTTCCTGTAGCAAGGAGACCATAATTGAATGCAGTATTCTAAAAGTGGCCTAACCAGTTTCCCAGACAGCCATTACATGACCTCCCAATTCCTACGCTCAACGCACTGACCACTGAAGGTAAGCATACCAAACACCTCCTTTACTATCCTGTCTACGTGGGACTCCACTTTCAAGGAACTACGAACCTGCACTCCAAGGCCCCTTTGTTCAGCAACACTCCCCAGGACCTTACTCATCAGTGTATAGGTCCTGCCCTGATTTACCCGACTAAAGTGTAGCACCTCACAGTTATCTAAATTAAATTCCACCTGCCACTTCTCAGCCCATCTGATCAAGATCCCGTTGTACTCTGAGGTAACCTTCTTCACTGTCCACTCACCTCTAATTTTGGTGTCATTTGCAAATTTACTAACCATAACTCTTGTATTTATAGGAATAATTTGGACGTAAATGAGAAAACACAATGGACCCAGCACCAATCCCTGCTGCACACCGCTGGTCACATGCCTCCAGTCTGAAAAGCAACCCTCCACCACCAGCCTCCATCCCCTGCCTTCTCCCCTACCAATTCTGTATGCAAATGGCCAGTTCTCCCTGTATTCTGTGATCTGTGATCTAAAGGTGCTAACCAGGCTACCACGAGGAACCTTGTCAAACGCTTCACTGAAGTCCTTGTAGATCACATCTTCTGCTCTGCCTTCATCAGTCCTCTTTGCCACTTCTTCAAACAACTCAATCAAGTCAGTGAAACACAATTTCCCCATGCACAAAGCAATGATGACAATCCCTAATCAGTCCTTGTCTTTCTAAATACATGTGAATCCTGTTCCTCAGAATACCCTTTAACATCTTGCACCACTGGCACAAGGTCACCAGTCTATGTTTTCTGGCCTTTTCCTATCACCTTTCTTAAATAGTGGCACATTAGCCAGGCTCCAATTTTTCTGCACCTCACCCGCAGCTATCAATAATACAAATATTTCAAGGAAGCAGCCCAGCAATCATTTCCCTAGTTTCACGCAAAGTTCTAGGTACACCTGATTCAGTCCTGGGGATTATACAACCTTTATGTGTTTTAAGGTGTCCAGCATCCCCTCCTCTGCAAGATGGACACTTCAAGAAATTGCTATTTATTTCCCCCCAAACAGTTCCTGTGGCAGTCACCCAGAGAGGTCTTAAAGAGAGAATTAAAAGTGATTGCCAAAAAAACCAAAAACATCAAAACATTTTTGAACATAGAATTGCCACGATTTAGAACATGATGCCTGAAAGGACCGCGGGAAATTGGTTTAAAAGGGGGGTCTAGATATGTATTTCAGGGGATTAACGAAAGCTCTACAGGCCAATAGCAAAGGGAAGCAGAACAAACTGGATAGCTCTACCAACAACCCATCAAGTCACAGTGGACCAAAAAGCCTCATGCGGACGTATCCCTATCTCTAACCTCAGGCAGCACCTACAACTCCCCTAATCTCTGCGGGAGAATGTTTTGCATGTCACCATTGCCTCTAATCATCAATTACCTTAAATACGTGCCCCCTCATTCTCGGTCATTCCAGCATCGGACAGTCTCACCACTAGGCCATCATAGATGAGGTATTATCACTGGGCTGTTAATCCAGGAGACCCAGATAACACTCTGGGGATCCAAGTTTGAATCCTGCCACAGCAGATGGAATTTGAATTCAATAAAAATCTGGAATTAAGAATCTAATGATGACCGTGAATCCATTGTCGATTGTCGGAAAATCCCATCTGGTTCACTAACGTCCTTTAGGGAAGGAAACTGCCATCCATACCTGGTCTGGCCTACATGTGACTCCAGACCCACAGCAATGTGGTTGAGTCTTAACTGCCCTCTGGGCAATTAGGGATAGGCAATAAATGCTGGCCCAGCCAGCGACGCCCTCGCCCCGTGAATGAATAAAGAAAAAAAAAATCTACGCTTGTGATCTTCAGAACTCTTATCAAAGCTCCTCTGGAGCTTTTCACTGATGAAAACAGGAACCCATTCTCTTCTTCACATCTTCTCCAACGTCTTCCTAGCATATATCATCCAGAACTAGATGTAATCCTCCAAGTGAGATCAAACTCAACCTAACCGCCTTGCTCCTGCACTCTATGCTATAACCAAAGACAAGGATACTGTAAGCTATGTTAAGCACACACTCAACTTGTCCTATAACCTTCAATGATTTATGGACATACACAGCTGGGTCCCTTCAACCATTTAAATAGTTATATTTTCTCTAGATCCAAATTAAATCGAACCACTGAATGATCCCAGCCTGCATATCGTTTTTTAGAACAGCCTTCAAGGATCGTTACGAGATTTGATACATTCACAATTCAATCCAATCAAGAGACCAGTAAAATGCAAAACTCAACCATAGGGAGACAAACATCATGGATACAAATTCATGGGAAGATAAATAAATGCAGAGATAGGAATGGACAGTTCCACACTGTTGGAGGTTTAGTGGGAAACTGAGGTGTAACAAAAACGCAGGATTGGACCAAATGGCCTGTTCCGGTTTAGGAGACTCGACATAATTGTAGTAATCACTAAATCTGGTGAGTTTAACCTTGTCGGTCACCATGCCTCAGGCGATGGGCAAGCTTGAGAAGGCTGCATCTTCATGCTAAGCTCGATGGCCACAGAAACGGAACCTGTGCTGTTCATATACTCAAACAGTACAAAATAGGGCCCTTTGGCTGTTAGGGTCTGTGCTGCCAAAAATACACTACAACCTATACTAGAGCCACTTTCTCGAACTAGGCCTACAGCCTCAAATATTATGACCCTTTATCTAAGTACTTTCTAAAGGTTGTGAAGTTTCCCACCTCAACTACACTCTCAGTCAGTACATCCCAGGTCCCCACCCTCTGGTTGAAGTGGCTTTTTGCAAAATCTCCTTTAAACCTCCTGCCCTGTATATTTATGACCCTTCTTAACAGCTCTCCAACTAAGAGGAATAGAGATAGTAGGAACTGCCGAT
>NC_063379.1:3982220-4036839 GCF_021869965.1 Rhincodon typus | reverse complement strand
CCCCCCCCCCCCCACAAAGGTTTCGGCCTGCCTGTTGGTTAGAACCTCCGTCCGTCAAAGGTCCCGGTGGTTAATTGGTCAAAATGTCCGTCCGTCGGCGTGCATGGTGTCCGCCTCTCGCGGCCCATTGGCGCGGCCGACGGCCCATCAAGGCTCCGGTTCCGCCCTCCGATGGCGTCCACCGTTCCCGTTCTCTGGTTGGTTAGAACAACTGTCGGTCAGGGGGTTGGGGACACGGCTTAGTTCGCCGATTGGTCAGCCATCAGCGCTGAGACAGGCACTCCACCTCTATTGGGCAATTTATACGTTAATCATACGCCTGATCCACCCACCCGGCCACAATCCCCAATATTCGTCGTCTCGTTGGCTGTAATGAATGTCGATCAGAAAATGGTGCACGGATTCCATTGCTGATTGGTCAACCTACGGGCGTCTGACAGTCCCTCGGCAAAGCGTACCATCAGTCAATGATCTGGTCCCGCCTCTGGCGCCCTCCCGTTGGTCAACATCTCACGTCCATCAAAGGACGAGGTGAGGTCATGGCGTTGCGTGTTGGGTGGGTCGTATTTGGAAGGAGGCGGTGCCCGTTCAGGGGAGGTGGGACCGAACAGACGCGTCACTCCCGCCTTGCCATTGGTGGAGCGCCATGGACTCTCCGGATGACCATTGGAGGGAAATATACACGCAGTCACAGCCGGCGCCTGCGCGTCATGAGGTGACGTGGCAGCAGCCTGGCCCCGCCCTCTAGCAAACTGATAGGGCAACGTGTCGCAGGACAAACGCTTTGCCCCTATTAGTCCAGGCGACTATCAATCAAACCTTTAGAGGGTATGGTCAGTAATCTACTAAATTCTTGCAGTTGCTTAATCACAGAAGGTAGGTCTGCAGGTACAACAAGTAATTAGGAAGGCAAATGGAATTTTGTCCTTCATTGCTAAACGGATTGAGATTAAAAGCAGAGAGGTTATTGTTGCAGCTGTACAAGGTGCTGGTGAGGCCACACCTGGAGTACTGTGTGCAGTTTTGGTCTCCTTACTTGAGAAAGGAGGTACTGGCACTGGAGGGGGTGCAAAGGAGGTTCACTAGGTTGATCCCGGAGTTGAGGGGGTTGGCTTATGAGGAGAGACTGAGAAGATTGGGATTATATTCGTTGAAATTCAGAAGATTGAGGGGGGGATCTTATAGAAACATATAAAATTATGAAGGGAATAGATAAGATAGAAGTAGAGAGAATGTTTCCACTGGCAGGTGAAGCTAGGACAAGAGGGCATAGCCTCAAGATTAGAGGGAGCAGATTTAGGACTGAACTGAGAAGGAATTTCTTCACCCAGAGGGTTGTTAATCTATGGAATTCCTTGCCCAGTGAAGTAGTTGACGCTACTTCAGTAAACGTTTTTAAAAAAAAGGTAGTTTTTTTTGAACAATAAAGGAATTAAGGGATACCGTGAGAACGCAGGTAAATGGATCTGAGTCCACGAAAAGATCAGCCATGATCTTATTGAATGGCGGAGCAGGCTCGAAGGGCCGGATGGCCTACTCCTGCTCCTAGTTCTTATGTTGTTATGCTAATACACTGAAACAAATCTAAGGTTTTGGAGTAGATCTGTAGCTCGGCACTACGCCAAGAGGAGGAGGAATCCCTCTTCCAAGTGTTCAAGGATAATGGATATCCAAAGAACTGGGTCAGGAGATGCCTACAGGAACAGCATCAGAAAGATTCTACATGCCCCGACACACTCATCACACTACCCTACATCAGGAACACGTCAGAACTCACCACAAGACTTCTACGACCGCTGGGCATCAGAGTGGCACGCAAACCCACATCAACCCTACGACAAGTGCCCACCCGAACTAAAGACCCACTCCCCACCATGGACAGGACCGATGTCATCTACAAGATCCCCTGCAGAGACTGCGAGAAACACTACATTGGACAAACAGGAAGGAAACTAACAACAAGAGTACATGAACACCAACTGGCTACAAAAAGACACGACCAATACTCACTCATCTCAATCCATATGGACAAGGAGAACCACGACTTCGACTGGGACAACACCAAGGTCCTGGGACAGGCTAGGCAGAGAAAAGCATGAGAATTCCTGGAAGCATGGCACTCCACGAAGCAGGCTATTAATAAACACATTGAACTCGACCCCATATACATTCCACCGCGGAGGAAACCCGGAAGTGAGGCAATCCATCGCAACGGACCCCATAGTTTAAAAACCAGGCGGGAAAACACACCGACGCTTCATCAGAGGCTGCACTGAGGATGTTACCCAGCACGGTAACAAAACGTCTGTGGAACAACAAAACAGCTCGGCGAGCCAACCAACTTCAGCACTGAAACAAAATCAGAGAACAAGAGTCCAGAGGAGGGACAAGTTTCCAGGGATGTGCGTTCGAATCCCACCGTTGTAAATGGAGAAATTTGACTTCAATTTTTAAAAATCAGCAGTTAAAACAAATCACAAGATATAGGAAAAAGACATTTATATAAGTACATGAATAAGAAATGTTTGGAAGGTTATGGGCCAAACGCAGGCAAGTGGACTAGCTTAGTTTGGATTACACACAGTTCTGAGGAAGGGTCACCGGACCCGAAACGTTAACTGTGTTTTCTCGTTCACAGATGCTGCCAGACCTGCTGAGCTTTTCCAGCAACTTTGTTTTTGTTCCTGATTTACAGCATCCGCAGTTCTTTTGGTTTTTATTTAGTTTGGGTTATGGTCAGTATGGACTGGTGGGACCAAACGGTCTATTTCTGCGCTGTATGACTCTATGAAAGGGCCATTTGGCCCCTCAAGCTTGCTGCATCATTCAAAAGGAAGATAGTTGGTCTGACATTCCCAAATGTGACATTCCTCACACAGCATTTCCTATTATTTTTGCACAAATCCCTTGATTCCCCGACTGCTCAAGAATCTATCTATCTCAGCCTTAAAAACACACAGCACTCTGCTGCCACAGCTCTCTGAGGCAAGGAGTTCCAGGGACTCTCCACCCTCTGTAAGAACTTCCTGCTCATCTCGGTTTTAAATTGGTGTCTCTTTATTCTGAGCCTATGCCCTAAGGTGCTTGACTCTCCCACGAGGGGAACCATCTTCTCAGCATTTTCCCCTTTAAAATCCTCTACGTTTCAATAAGATCACCTCTTGTTCTTCTAAACTCCAGTGAGAAGAATCCCAACATGTTTAGTCTTTGATCATGAGACAATCCCTCCATACAGAGGGGTCATCTCAGTCAAACATCTCTCAACTGCCTCCAATGAAATGATATCATTTCCTAAATAAGGGGAACCAAAACAGCTCACAGCACTCTAGATGGGGTCTCACTGGCATCTTGTACAGTTACAGTAAGACTTCCCCACTCTTATATTCCAGACCCCTTGAAATAAGGGCCAACATTCCATCATTCTTCCCGATTCCCTGCTGCCCCTATGTGCTAGCTGTCTGTGTTTCATGATCAAGTGTCCTCAAGTCCGTTTGTGTTGCAGCTTTCTGCACTTTTTCTCCACTGAAATAATACTCTGTTCTTTTAGTTCTCTAACCCAAAATGAACAGCTTCACTTTTTGCCCGCTTACTGAACCAATCAAAATATCTCTGTAAACTGTTTGTGTCCCTCTCGCAATCCACCTTTCCGTCTATTTTTGTGCCCTTGGCAGTACATTCACTTCCTTCCTCCAAGTCATTAATATATATTTTCAACAGTTGCAGTCCCAGCACTGATTGCTGTGGAGCCCAACTGATTACGTTTCAAACCTGAAAGAAAGCCCTTATCTACATGCGCTGTTTCCTGATCATCAGCCAATTCTGTATCCATGCAAACATACCACCCTGCTACACCTGAGCTTGCATCTTATGACTTAACCTTTTGTGAGGTACCTTGCCAAACGGCATCTGGAAGTGCAAGTACACATCTAACCCCCTCTGACCCCCTCTGGTTGAGATTTCCTCCAAAATCTCTAATAAATTAGTAAGACGTGATTTCTCTTTCATGATTAGATCACGATTTTCCAAGTGTTCTGCTGTTACTTCCTCAAGTATTGATTCCAATGCTGTTCCAACAATAGGTATCAGGCCAATTGGCGCGTAATTACAGACTTTTTGCTTCCCTCTCTTTTTGAATACATGTGTCACATTGGCAGTTGTGGGGTCATGTTCAATGATGGCCAGCATCCATGAGTGGCAGAAATAGCCACAGTAGCACAGTTTAAAGCAGCGAGAGAATCCCAAGTACAGTTTTACAGTAGCCTCTTTTATACCCAATTTTTATATGCATAAAAATTTTAGCATTATGGTGTCACATAAGTGTATCTATTGTGCACAAGTTTGTGTGACATCTGTCCTAGGGAAGCAGCAGATGGTTTAACCACTTGCTAAATGTTGCCTGTTACTCCCGATGGGATTAGAATGCTCGTCTGGTCTGAACTTGCACAATTAAGAGGTGTTAATCCTTTTCTTTTTAAAGTTAGTCATATCGGTAAAAATACTACACTATAGGATCTAAGTAAGTGAGAAGTTATACATGTACTAAATAAAAATACAGAGGATGTTAAACTGATCTCCCGCAACTGGGTCATGAGATTTCATACACTATTGCCAGTTTTGACAGTTCCCACATGTTCATTCATGCAGCTTCACAGAAACCCTCTTATAGAGGGTAGCGACCCTATTTAATATGCATTTAAAAAGTACATACTAATGGAGGAAACTGTTTGATGTTCTGCAACCTATTCGCATCCTGAGAGATGGTTTATAAACTTTCCGTAGTTTCGAGTGAGTTAGGGATTCACGCTGGCAGGGATGGCACTGTTCTAAGCAGGTTATGGTATTAACACTTATTCAGGGGTAGCCTTTGATACAGAAACAGGTCTAAACACTGCTTGCAGCATGGTGCTGATAAGAATTGAAAGGTGCAAAGAAACAGTAATGGGTTGGAAGGGATGTTTAATTTAGTTTATCTTGTAAGAGTAAAAAGTACTACAAAAACGCAGTTTTATGGATGAGGGAACGAAAACCCAGTATAGTAAACATAGTGCACGTGAGTGAGTAAGTAAAGAAAATCATAATATAATATCTCACAAAATCCTCTGGTACTTCTCCAGAATCCAACAACTTTGGGAAAATCACAACCAATGCATCCACTATCTATGTAGCCACTTCTTTTAGGATCCGAGGAAGCAAGCCATCAGCACCAGGGGACCTATCAGTCTTTAGCCCCATTAGTTTGTCTAAGACCACGTCTCCAGTAATGGTGATGGACCTTAATTCCTCCCTGATATTCTTTAGTGTTAATGGGATAAAATGTAGAACATAGAAATGTACAGCATAGGAACAGACCCTTCAGCCCACGATGTTGTGCCAAACATGATGCCAAATGAAACTAATCCCTTCTGCCTGTCCTTGGTCAATGTCCCTCCATTCCTTGCATATTCATGCGCTTATTGAAAAGTCCCTTACACACCTCTATTGTATCTGCCTCCACCATCACACCTGGCAGTGTGTTCCAGACTCCTATCACTTTTTGTGTAAAAAAACTTGCCCCTCATGTCTCCATAGAACTTTCCCCCTCTCACCTTAAATGCATGCCCACTAGTATTAGACATTTCAGGTCTGAGAAACAGATTCTGACCAAAGATCCTATCCATTCTCATAATTTTATAGATTTCTACCTAGTCTCCCTTCAGCCTGCGCCACTCAAGAGAAAACAACCTGAGTTTTTTCTCACCTCTCCTTAATACCTCATACCCTCTAATCCAGGCAGCATCCTGGTAAACCTCTTCTGCACCCTCACCAAAGCATCCACATCCTTCCTGTAATGTGGCGACCAGAATTGAATGCAATACTCTAAGTGCGGCCTAACCAAAGTCTTTTGAAACTGCAACATGACACCCTGACTCTTATACTCTATTCCCTGACCAATAAAGGCAAGCATCCCATATGCCTTCTTTAAAAGGCACCCTGTCTACTTGTGTGGGCACTTTCAGCGAGCTTTGGACTTGAACCCCAAAATCCTTCTGTACATCAACGCTGTTTGGAGTCCTGCAATAACTGTATACTTTTCCTTAACATTTGATCACCCAAAATGCAGCACATCACACTTACCCAGTTTAAACTCCATCTGCCATTTCTCCACCCATATCTGCAACTAATCTATATCCCACAGTATCCTATGACTACCTTCTACACTAGCCACAACTCCACCAATCTTTGTATCATCTGCAAACTTACTAACCCACCTATCTACATTTTCATCTAAGTCATTTATATATGTGACAAACAATGGAGGTCCCAATGCAGATCTCTGGGGAACACCACTAGTCACAGTCCTCGAACCTGAAAAATACCATTCCACCACTACATTCTGTCTTCAATAGGCAAGCCAATTCTGAATCCACGCAGCCGAGTCACTGTGGATCCCGTGCATCTTAATCTTCTGGGTGAGCCTACCGTGAGGGACCTTGTCGAAAGCCTTACTAAAATCCATGTAAACAACATCCACTGCTCTACCCTCATCGATCACCTTCATCACCTTCTCGAAAGATTCAATCAAGTTAGTAAGACATGATCTGCCCTGCACAAAGCCATGCCTAGTGTCCCCAGTTGGGCCAAATGTTCAAAGCATTCTCTACCATAACGACGTATGCAAAATATCTGTTTAATCCCACTGACATTTCCGAAACTGCCTCCCCAAATTTATTTTGTAAGGGGCTTATGTTCAATTCAACATCTCTCTTCCTTTTTAATACATAGTAAATATTTTGTTCAGCCACACCTATGGGATCAGGAATGTACCAATTGATCCAATATTCCAGATAATCTACAGGTCCATATCATCAATGGAAAAACATGCACTAAGTAATAGAAACATAATGCAGGGGGGTACACATATCACTGTTAGTCTTTATTTACAGCATAAATCATTTCAATAATAATGAGACTCTGCCTTAGATGAAACTTGCTGGGAGAAAGCCCACTCACTTACACCCTTAACTACTCGGACATAGTGATATTGAGAAGAAATTGACTGGAAATTGAATCAACTGTTGATATTTCATGTGGCCAGTTGATTGAACAACAAATATATTTACATTGAGGTGAATAAATTTAAAAACGATAATAACTGGACAGAACAATACGGTAAACTTTGCAATATTTGAGGTGTATAATTTTTGCCGGTTTATTAAGAAATGGTTCCAATAAGAATTAGTATTAAGTGAGTCAGAGTTGGGTTCCTTCAGACATTTCCCACTCAAACTAAAATAATGCATGTGCTAAAATACTGTACCATACATGTGCAGCACTACGCGTTCCTAAGTTGCAAAATAAATTGTATCAGTAAATATGAACAAAATGTAATGTAGGAAAGATTGTGGGTAATCCGAGATGGAGGATTGGAAAGAAATTGTGGCTGTAAGAGCTGCTCCTTTTTCAAGGTATTTTTGAATTCGAGGAGCGGTAATCACTGTTTTATAAGCTGTTGCATCGTTTTGGAACTATGGGGAATAAAGATCAAAACAATGCACTTGGAAGGGGATTTAAATGGAGGAAGAAACCTACACTGCTGTTTGACCTCGCACTGAATTTGAACAGCTACTACCTCTGCTGTTTGATTTCCCATATTTCCGGACATCGGAGTTCATCAAAGAAAAATGAACAAACAGCGAAATTCACAGCCGACCTTGAAGAAACCGATGTGGCAGAGCTCACAGCAAGGGAGCAGCTAAGTGACTTTTTCGAAAATGTAACCTTACTGTTTATTTTGTACAGTTACAACAACGGGTAGGGTGGGTTCTTTTTAAATAATATGTTTTATTGAGATCTGTCTTTTGATTAAACTTTTAAAAATATAAAACGTAGATACTAAGTTAGCCTGGAGCAACGTTTTTTTTTAGAGCAGTAAGAATGTGCTACTTTCTGGGTCTGTAGATAGTTGAGGTGGAAAGATGGCCTTTGGTAGAGTGAATGCGTCCCTCCTTTCGGATGTGGGACATTAGGGCGAATTTCCATGTTACTGATGATTATGTCTGCAGGAAGTGTATTTGGTTGAGAATCCTATCGGATCACATGGATCGGTTGGAGCGGCAGTTACAGAAGCTAGGGGGTGTGATGGATGGCAGTTGGAGGAAGGGAGAAAAACCACAGATACACTCAGGTAGATGGGTTACTGCCACGAAAGATAGGAGAGGGAGGCAGGTAGTGCAGGAGTCTCCTGTGGTTCGCCCCATCTCAAACAAATATGCTGTTTGGGGGTTCAGGTCCCCGAAAGTAGCCACACAAGTATATAGGTTGGTAAAGAAGGCATATAGCATGCTTGCCTTTATTGTTTGGGAAATTGGGTACAAGAGTCAGGATGTCATGTTGCAGCTTTATAAGAGTGTGGTTAGGCCACACTTAGAGTACGGTGTTCAGTTCTGGTCACTACATTACAGGAAGGATGTGGAGGCTTTGGAAGGGGTGCTGAATAGGTTTACCATGATGCTGCCTGGATTAGAGGGTATGAACTATAAGGAAGGACGAGAAAAACTCAGGTTGTTTTCTCCTGAGCGGAGACTTGGTAGAGGTCTATACAATTATGAAATGCATAGATCGTTGTCAGTCAGAATCTTTTATTTTCCCGCCAGAGTTGAAATGTCTAAAAATAAGGGGCATACCTTTAAGGTAAGAGGGGAAAAAGTTCAAAAGAGATGTGAAGGGCACATTTTTTTTTACACAAGAGAGTGGTAGGTGCCTGGAACGCATTGCCAGGGATAGTGGTGGAGGCAGACATGAGGGGCGTTTAAGGAGCTTTCAGATAAGCACATGTATATGCAAGGAACGGAGGGACATGGGCCAAAGGCAGGCAGAAGGAATTATTTAGATTTGGCGTCACGTTCGGCACAACATTGTGGGCCAAAGGGCCTATTCCTATGCTGTACTGTTGTATGTTCTATGTTGTAGGACAGCTTTTGAGATGAGTTTGAAAATGTAAGAGTGCATGAGTATGAGAGTGAATGTGTGCTTGCATGTCTGAGTGTGAGACAGTGTGTGTGTGTATGTGTCGAGAAAGTGCCTGCAAGAGAGTGAGTGTACATTAATGTAAGATGAGAGTGCAACAGTACTAGTATGAGTGAGAGTATGAGGGTGAGTGTGTGTGTGCATGCGTGTGGGTCTGTGTGCCTGAGAACATCTGTGTGTCCAAGTGAGGGATGAGTGTGTGAAGTGACAGAGTGTGTTTGTGTGAGATGTGTGTGTGTGTGTGTGTGTGTGTATGTGAGAGTTTGAGTGTGACTGTGTGTTTGAGTGTGGGTGTATGTTAGATTGGGGAATGATGTAATTGCAGAAGTGTGAGGTTGCACGTGTACCTGACAGTGTGTGTTAGAGTACATGAGAGACAGAGAGAGGGACAGTGCAAGGTAAGAGCATGTGTGTGATAGAGAGCGTGTGTTAGATTGTGTGCATGTGTGATTGTATAGGTGTGTGTGTCATAGTGTGTGTGCGCGAAAGAGTGTGGAGATGAGTGTGTGCACAAGACTGTGTTTATGTATGTTATATTGATTATAGAAGTCTGTGTGTATGAGAATGTACAAATGTCAGAGTAAGTACTTGTGCGTTTGCATGTAAGAGTGTATGTGTAAGTGTGAGTGTTTGAATGAGATGAGAGTATGTAATTATGCATTAAATGTGTGTGTGAAAGTGTGAGCATTAGGTTGCGCTCGTGTGAGGTTGTGAAAATGTAATTAAGAGTGCGATTGTCAGCGGGAGTGCATTACTATAAAATTTGAGATTGTGAAACCATAAATATAACTATTGATCCTCACTTTAGAATCCTCAGTGGGAATTTTATCCCACTTCTCTTTGTTGGTTTTTACCTGATTGGAATTCCCTCACCAAGACTTTTAATTACCACCGCGTGGAATGCCCTGCCTGCAACAGTAGTAGACTCGCCAACTTTAAGGGCATTTAAATGGTCATTGGATAAACATATGGATGATAATGGAATAGTGTAGGTTAGATGGGCTTCAGATTGGTTTCACAGGTCGGCGCAACATCGAGGGCCGAAGGGCCTGTACTGCGCTGTAATGTTCTATGTTCTATGTTCAAGTGATGAGTTACACTTTGGGTGTGTGTTCCAACAAAGATTTAATGACATCTTAACATGGAATGACTTGTGATTTCACTTTAACACCATTTAGTGAATTGATTGCCACAAACTTCCTGTTGTGGTCTGCCTGTATAAGTGACCTTTACCCCCAACAACTACACCCTCGGTCCCTCCTTGTGTTGTATTCCTAGCTCCTCCTCCTCTCTCCCAGCCTCGCCTTGTCCCACAACATTGTTCCCAAACCTTGCCCACCGTAAAGTTTTAGTTTGGAGTTGGGGATTGTTCACTTGCTCCTGTGTGAGCTCTTGTTGCGAATTCTCCCATCCTGAGGTCCATCCAGTCACAGATACTGTACAGAACAGGTAGTCCTGAGACATTCCACTAGATGGAACTGGTCAGTCCACAGAAACAAACGTAGCTGTGTGGTACTAAATGTTGGACCTACATTTTGTTCATTTTCACTGATGCATTTTGTTTTGCAGGTTAGGAATGCATAGTGCTCCACATGTATAGTACAGTATTTTAGCCTGTGCATTGCTTTATTTTGAGTGGTAAGTGTCTGAAGGAACCACCACACACACACACACACACACACACACATCCATGCAGCGAATTATCCCATACAGGAGATGTGTTTAATTTCACATATACTTTTCAACATATAGAAAAAGCAAAATGTGAAGTAACAGTCAGTCAGTGCGGCATTTTATAAATTCCTGGGCTTGGGATAAAACACGCCTGACTCCAGGTGAAAACTCAGATTCTGAATAAAGCTTCACACCTACAATTCAGTGCCTGACCTTTTGTATATTCCTATCACTCTAGTTGTTTGAAGCTTGGAGAGTTAGCCAGACACTGCTCAAAATTTAATTATCTCAGGGCAGTGACTTTAAACAGATTCTAGAATTTGTACCTTAATCAAGACTTGTACATCCCTTCGAACAGAGTTCTCCTTATCCTGCTTCTGCAAAACAAGCCTAACATTCCTATAGTGTAGGAACGTATGAATGAAAAAAATCTTTTTAACACATTTGCCCCTTTCCAAGTACCATGTTGACTTAGATTAAGGGGACAAGTGTAATGTCTCCAGGGTCACTGACAATACCCACGTTGGGTGGGAGGGAAAGCCGTGGGGACGATGAAAGAGGCTGGAAACGGATTATGGACAGATTCAGAGTGGGCAAGGAATTGGCAGATGGAATATAATGTGGAGAATTGTCTGTAAGCAGCAGAGACTTCCAAACCAAATCAGTGACACATTAAAATCCTCGTTCCCTGCCCTGTCCACACTTGCAGACCCTGTGAAGGTGCTGAGCGCAACAGAGTTTGCTATGTCTCATAATATCATATACTTTGCTGTCTGTATTGTGTGAATTATATTTAAAACACAGACATAGACACACATCACCTCTCAGTCTCACTCTGACTGTCATACAGTCTCTCACTCACCCATACTCTCAAACTCTCACATGTACCCACACACACTCTCTCACCCCAAGCTGGTCACTTCACAAAGCCCCCAATTTCAGTCTATCCTGTTGCTCTTTCAAAAGTACAACAGACCACCACAGGTTCCCAAGTTGTAGATAGTTTTTTTTTAATGAAAGCAAAAACAACAAGGTTGAATTTTGGTTTAAAAACGTAACTGGAATACATTGTGTAAAAGCAAAACACTTTCCCTGTGTCCATGAACATCACACTGCAGACGATACACGGAGAATGACAGGGAAAGGGGGAGGGAAAGAAAAGAAACTTTTAAAAAAAACAGAATCACAGCCCAGTGCAGTCTGTGTGTGCTTGAGGGCATAGCAAATACCGCCCTAGGTTTAACCAATGTCACCTTCACACACACAGCTCAGAGGTTAAGGATTCATTACCAGCTAAACCCTACATCTTTCCAACCCAATACTTAAGGGACTTTAAAAAGGCAACTTGTTAAAATATATTTGAACGACTTTTCATTTCTTAAAAAGTGAGAGAGTTCATGTTCCTCGATAAGCAATTGGGTGCCCATCATGAGAAGGTAATGGACCTAATGGGGGGTTGCATTTGGGATGTGGGGTGGGGGGGGAAGGAGCTAAGAAATTCAAGTGCATCTCTTCCCCCCCCACCCCCTTCACTGAGGAAGGTTTGTTCAGAAACTCGAGAAGCAAAAGGTCTTTGTCACCAGTATGGGGAACTCTGAGCGCGTGGAGGTGGGGGGGTGGGGAGGGTGTTGGCAGAACGTGCAAAGACCTCCACTCGGCTGTTGGAGATGAAGAGTACATGGGTTTAGCATGAAAACCATAAACCCATGTGAATGCGTGTGGAATGGGATCACACTGTGCTCGCACGCGCGTACGTGCCTGTGTATGGCTGAGTGTGGGCGCGTGCGTGCGCCTGGCTGAGAGTGTGCACCCGAACGTGTGCCTGACTGAGAGTTTGCGCATGTGTGCCTGACTGAAATTATGCGCGCGCGCAACTGACTGAGAGTATGTGCGCGTGCGTGTGCCTGGCTGAGAGTGTGCGCGCATGCGTGTGCATGACTGAGATTGTGTGCCTGACTGTGTGCATGTGCGCACGCGCGCCTAGCTGAGCGTGCGTGCACCAGACCGAGGGTGTGCGCGCGCATCTGAGTGTGTACGTGTGACGGAGAGAGTTTGAGAGAGAGAGAGACAGACAGTCAGTGTATAAAGCAGCTCCAGTATCATTCGTGCTTCATATCACAGAGATACAGAGCAATCCCAAACAGTACAGAGGGCAGGGGAGAACATGCCTTCTAATTCAGAGATCCCCAATTGAGCAGCAATGCCAGCCTTGCAAAGTGACCATCTCCCACTCGGCCTCGAGCAGGGCATTGGGGCTGTGTATTTGAATGGACAACCCAAACTGTACTACAGCACCCAAGCTCCACACACTCACCCCCACTCAATCACCTCCAGCACTTACAGAACGGCCTGGCCTTTACCATGTGAAAGAAAAGCTGCGGAAAACAGACCCAGGGGAGGGGGGGTTGTGGGCAGGAGGTAGGGGGAGTCAAACAGACGGAGGGGAGCACACCCCACCCACCCTGTTATCTCCATTGCTGTTCCGTTTGAGACGGTAATAATAAAAACAAAGGTAAGATTGAGTCCAGGGGTAAATGGGCCCCCCCACCTTTCACCTTGTTCCCCAAACAACTTGCCCCGCTCTCCCGCCTCCCCCCCCCAACACCCCACACCACCGCCAAACAGACCCTGAGTCAGAGTGCGCCAATGTGAGTCAAAGGGGGGCACTGGGAGGTGAATGCATAGGGAATTGGGGAGTTTGGGGCTAACTGGCAAGCAGCGGAGGAAAGCACAGGGAGTTCCAACAGAGCCTGGCTGCAAGTCTGCGCACGCAAGGACCCACCCCAGGTTGGGGAAGTGATGGTGTATATAAATGACTCAGCTTCTCTGCACTTCCGCCCCACCCCCACCCACCACTCCCCCCCACTACCCCACATCCACACCACCCTCCTCGTCTCTCTCCCCACCCATCCGGGGCCTTAGAAAAATGAAGTAGGAAAGTTCTGTCGGATCGGAAGCCGCTCGTCAGCTCTTGCTGCGCGCCCCCACCCCTCCCCCCCCTCCCCAAATTGGGGGTCACCAGCGAACCGTGCCCACCCAGGGATGGTACTGCCCGACGGCCGGTTGGTTGATGTCGACTCCACGGCATCCCCTCTTCTACCGCGGTTTCCCGGACAACCTGCCATGGGGGGTGGAAGAGACAGAAGAGAAGGAAGGTCAATGGCACCGATCGAGGCCGGCCAGAGGTTCAAGGGAATTTTTAAGAAGAGACAGAAGACAGGTATTGGAACCAAGGAGGAAACGAGCAGACGACTCACCAGCTGTGGGTCAAACGAAAAGATAGTGGTAAATACAAAAAGAAAGCAGGCAATCATGCGAAGAGGAGTCAGAAGATTATTCAGATTGTATGGAAGAGTAAAGACAAAATGGTGTTTAGGACACAAAACAGCGTGTGAGAGAAAGATCGTTAGGAATACAAAAATAGTTAGGGATTTCTGTAGATAACTTTTTTTTTTAAAAAAGTTAATGGAATGAGCTTTGTTCCTTTTCAAAGTGAGTCTGGGGAATTGAGCATTGGAGATAAGGGAGATAGCAGATGGATTTTAGA
This sequence comes from Rhincodon typus, assembly GCF_021869965.1. NCBI lineage: Eukaryota > Metazoa > Chordata > Chondrichthyes > Orectolobiformes > Rhincodontidae > Rhincodon > Rhincodon typus. The sequence goes on along the minus strand of NC_063379.1, from coordinate 4,022,612 downwards.
GGTATTTGCACTGTGGATGATACCTAAAGATAACGAGACCTAGGGGTTCAGGTACATAATTCTTCGAAATCTGTATCGCACATAGGCAGGGTGGTCAAGAAGACATTTGGCACGCTTGCCTTTGTTGCTCAGTCCTTTGGATATAGGAGTTGGGACGTCACGTTGAGGTTGTACAGGACGTTAGTGAGGCCTTTTCTGGAGAACTGTGTCCAGTTCTGGTCGCCCTGTTACAGGAAGGATATTATTAAGCTGGAGGGAGTTCAGAAGAGATTTACCAGGAGGTTGCTGGGAATGGATGGCTTGAGTTATAAGGTTTATGCTGGATAGGCGGAGATGTTTTTCACTGGAGCATAGGAAGTTGAGGGGTGACCTTACAGAGGTTGAGAAAACAATGACAGGCATGGATAGGGTGAATGGTGGGTGCCTTTTCCATAGGGTGGGGGATTTCAAGACTGGGGGCATATTTTTGAGGTGAGAGGAGAAAGTTTAAGAAAAAAACATGTCGGGCAAACTTTTTACAGAGTGGCTCGTGTGTGGAATGAACTTCAGAGTAAGTGGTGGATGCGGGTACAGTTACAATGTGTTAAAGACATTTAGATAAGTACATGAATAAGAAATGTTTGGAACGCTATGAGCTAAGTGCAGGCAGGTGGGACTAGTTAAGTTTGGGATTTCAGTTAGCATGGACTGGTTGGACCGAAGGGTCTATTTCCGTGCACTATGACCCTATGATGCAGATAAAGAGCAAAAAGCAACTATCAATTGGGAAACGAAAGGTAGGTGGAAGGGGAAAGGTAGAACTCCAGGAAATAACAATCACGGTGGAACTGTTACTGTGCAAGTTGTCAGAGCAGGGAAAGTCTGATTCAAAAAGACAGGAAACTAGAGACCAGTTCGTTAAACTTCTGTCACAGGAAATTTTTTAGAAGCTGTGATTACAGACTTTACGACCGGGGACTGAGAGAAATTCAAAGTCATCAGGTGGAATCAACATTTTTGTAAAAGGGAAATCAAGTTTAAAATCAACTTGGCGTTCTTTTAAGTAATATCTTGTGGATAAAGGGAAATTGGCGGACATATTGTCCTGTGATTTCCAGAAGGTATTTAATAGGTGCCACATCGAAGGTCATCATGGAAAATAAAAGCTCACCAATACAGGGGGTAATATATTAGCATCAATAGATGAATGGACAGCTAACAGGAAACAGACAGTGGGCATAATGGGCTCATTAAGAAGACATGGTCTGCCACAGGAATCAGTCCAAACGGGCCTCAACGTTTCACAATTTTTAAAAATGACTCGGAAGGGTACATTTGCTCACGACACAAAAATTAGATGGGAAATTAAGTTGAGGGGGACATGAGGAGGAGAATTGTTGCAATTCTCAACCCTATAGCGCTATGGGCGCTCAGCCATCGAGTACATTTAAAAGCAAGGTCGGTGAGTACGTGAAGGCGTGGTGGAGATTGGCTGGAGTGGGAAGGTTTAATTGGTGACTTTTCTTTGTTCTTTAATGCAATGCAGGCACCGCTGTCTGGGTCAACATTCTCTACTTGCCCCTGACTGCCGTGGATCAGAGTGGCTTGTGAGGCCATTACACACAGCACCGAAAGATCAACCAAGTAGCTGTGGGTCTGGAGTCACACGTCAGATTTCCTTCCAGAAAGGACGTGAATGAACTAGATTGACTTTCACTACAAAATCTATGATTGTGTTGTGACCACTCTTTGCCAAGACTGACTATCAGACCTCGATCTACTCAGTGAATTTAATTTCTACCAGCTATCTCGCTGAGACTGGGACTTCTGGATTACTTGTCCAGAAACGTACACACGACGCCACCACTTCCATCAACCTGGAGGACCTAGGCACATTCAGCTGTTGAGTCCATTCAAGACCAAAACTGATGGATTTCCGGCTACAAAGGGAATTGAGGAATGTGGGGGACTGGGTGGAAACATGCAGATGGAGGTCAGCCATTATTTTAACCAATGGGCAAGCAGGCTTGAGGGGCCGAACTGCCGACTCCAGATCCTATTTGTTAAGTAAATGTTATTCATTAGGTATCCCCAACTTTGGAACACCCTGAGGTAGGGCTTGAAAAGCAGCTTCCTACTTTCTATTCACAGCGTGGTGCTCCCTCCTCCTGTCTGATACTCACTGTAACTTAGACTCAAGCGCGTTCAGTGTCTGCCGGTCAACGTAATGAGAGAAAAGCGCCAGGAGATTTGTGGGCATGAACGACGGTTTGGCCAACGATGCCGGTGGGACCTTCAGCAATACCCGGATCACGGCGAACACCAGCTCTGTCCTGGACAGGAAGGAGAGAAGGGAGTGCAATCAGACTTCACAAAGGCCAGGGACAAACAGGTTACAAAGTCCATCACCGAACTCCCAATTAAGCCCTTTCAAACACGGCCGCGCCCGGCTCAGTCACCTCACAGTCAGCACCACCTTTTCTGTATGGCTAATCTCTCCTTCATGTGGGACACTCCATAATAATCCATTCCTGGTTTGATCACCCTGCCGCCACATCTCCACTGTGATAACTGTAACGCGTTTACTTCCACCACAGCCATCTATCTCGCAATGCCGCGTGTCATCATACTGAGTGCCTTCAATCCTGCCTTGTTAACTCGATTCTCGAATCTGACCCTCCTTGATTCTAGGACTCGTGCCTGCTGTTTTCCAAGTTTCCGTTACAAGCTTTCCCATTTCCTAGAAGCAGCGTTGTTTATTCTCCCCTCCCGTCCCGTGGCATGGGCTTAAGAGTTGGGACTCGTCGCAAGGGAGGTGGGGGGAGGATGGGGTTGAGCTCACCCCTGGGTTAGATATGGCACGCCGAGGTGGGAGCACAGTCTGGCTCCATCTTGGACGGGCTCAGGCAATGGGATCAAACAAGCGGCTGGGGAATGAAAACTGACGAACCAACGCGGATATCAAAGCGGCCGGACGAAACTCACCACCGGTTGTCCTGCATGAGTTCGCTGGAAGCCTCCGAGCTCTGCAACCTCTCTCCTTGGCTCAGGATCATGTAGAACAACGTCAGGCCGAACTGGTGAAACATTTCGCAATTAATCATTCAGACAGAAAACAGAGGCAGGATTGCGTCCAAGCAGTCACGTTTAGACGCTCAGTGTGTCTCAAAACGCGATGGCCTCAAGGTATTGTCGCTGGACTGTTAACCCAGTGACCCAGATCACGAGCTGAGGATCTGGGTTTGAATCTCGCGACAGCAGACTGTGCAATTTAAATTCAATAAAAAACAAAAACGTGGAATTAAGAAGCTAATGATGACCACCAGTCCGTTGTTGATTATTAGAAAAATCCATCTGGCCCTTTAGCTGCCACCTCGACCTGGTCTGGCCTACATGTGACCCCAGACCCACAACAATGTGGTGGGCTCTTAACTGCCCTCTGGGACAATTAGATTGGGGCAATAATCGCTGGCCCAGCTGGCCAACGAAATCCTTCAGCACTATTACTGCCATAACAGACTGCCTTGTACATAGCAAGGAAGTGAAGGCAGCAACATGATTGGGACCATTAACCTGCTTACAGGGAGACTGAGTGACCAACACGGGCCACGACACTACAATAACTCTGCTACACTTCTCCCAAAGAGTGGGCTAGTTCCATCCCTCTGACACAGCAGATCATTGCTTGGGTTAATGCCCCTTCAGAAAGAGAATCTGTCAATTAGCGCACTGCTATCACAGTCCTGTCCCTCCAGAAAGAGAGCGCTCCATTTGGTATTGACCCCCTGGTGGGGCAGATCCTTTCTCAAGTATTGACCTTCCTATCTCTGTAACCTCCTCCAGCCCCTACATCTCCCTATGTCACCTCCTCCCCAGCCCCTACACCCCCTCCCTATCTCTGTAACCTCCTCCAGCCCCGACATCTCCCTCTGTCACCTCCTCCCCAGCCCCTACACCCCCTCCCTATCTCTGTAACCTCCTCCAGCCCCTACACCCCCTCCCTATCTCTGTAACCCCCTCCAGCCCCTACACCCTCTCCCTATCTCTGGAACCTCCTCCAGCCCCTACGTCCCTCCCTTACATCCTCCAGCCTGTCACCTCCTACCTGTCTTCCCTTACTGTGTCAGTTTACCCCAAACTCCCTCTCCCGTCTCCCTCCTCCCTGACCATTCCCACATTTCCCAGCCGGTTCTCCCCAGGGCCGACAGCACCCCCGCCACCCACTAGTCCGCGCCGTTACCTTGTTCTGCAGGATGTTCGGGAAGTGGCTCCCAGGTTGGCCAGATGGACCGGATCCAGTCAGCTGCTGTAGGAGCTCGGTGAGGGCAGTGGACGGGAGGCGACTGATCAGGATGGAGCAGGCCTCAGTCAGACAGGGTAGCACCTGGAGACAAGGCAAGGCAGCACCTTGATAGGGCACAGGCAGGCAGCACAAACTCTCCCTCAGGCCCGCACGTGGCCAAGATCCCGCTGCCATCACTAGTCCCAACCAGACTTCAGGGCATCCAGCACGGAATCAACTGGAGCCTTCTTTGTTTCAAACAGAACACGGCCCGGGATGGGATGGCCTACTGTGCTCAGAAACTGACCGTGAACTTGAAACGAGGGTTTTGCAATGGAAGATATGGCCCATTCCATCCTGTCCCCATGCAATGTTATCACGATTATCATCCAACTCCATGCTCTGTTCCCACTTTCTCTCCAAACCCTTCGATCCCTTTAGGCTCAAGCCAGATAGCGATCTCCTTCGTGAAACCAGTCAACCATTTCCTGGCCTCAACTGCTCTCTGTAGCAGAGAATTGCCACAGAATTGCTATTGAAGACGTCTTTCCTCATCTCGGTCCTAAATGGCCAACCCCGTGCCCTCTAACTGTGACCCCTGGTACCGGATCCCCAGGACAAACCCAGCTGCATTGACCCTATGAGACTCACCCACACCCCCACTTCTTGTTTTTTCATAGAATCCCTACAGTGTGGAAACAGACCCTTCAGCCCAACAAATCCACACCGACCCACAGAGCATCCCACCCGGGCCCATTTCCCTATAACCCACCTAAGCTGCACATCCCTGGGCACTATGGGACAATTTAGCACGGCCAACCCACCCTAACCTGCACATCCCTGGGCACTACGGGACAATTTAGCACGGCCAATCCACCCTAACCTTTGGGCTGTGAGACGAAACCCACGCAGACACGGGGAGAATATGCAAACACCACACAGACAGTTGCCAGAGGGTGGGATCGAACCCGGGCCCCTGGCGCTGCGAGGTAGCAGGGCTAACCGCTGAGCCACCAACTTCTAAACTCCAGTGTATATGCGTAACGTCTCACCCAGAGTAACGCTCCTCACTACCCTCAGGCTACAGGATGACCCTTGACCCCTCACAACTCACCGCTCCCCTCCCCCTCCCGTTCCCCCAAAACCAGAACAGCTGGTTTTCTGATGAAGGGTCTAGGCCCGAAATGTCAGCCTTCCTGCTCCTCTGATGCTGCTTGGCCTGCTGTGTTCATCCAGCTCTACACCTTGTTATCTCAGAGCTGGTTGTTTGGCTGTCGGATGCTACGCGGTATTTCTCCTCACCTTTGGACCCCCTCCCTCAGCCAACACCGTCCAGCGTGCGGTCACTCACCTCGTCCTGGCTGTCCTTCTTGACCAGGTACGGGAGGTTTCGAGCGGTAGCCAACAGCACGTTGGCAGCCTGCTCCGTGCTGAGGAACAGCAGGACCTTGGCAGCCAGTCGTTTGCCCTTGCGGATGCACATGACCTGCACAAAGTGGTCGTCGCTGACTCTGCGGGATTGTGGGGAGGGGGGTGGGGGCAGAGGAGGCTGTTACAGCGGGACGGGAATCGACACCCTCCCCCGGTCGCCAACCCCCACCCCGTTTCCTCTGACCCTTAACCCATTCTGCCACCCCACCCCCCCACCCCCGCCCGCCCAACTTCACTGAACCCACCTTGCTCCCCCGCTCAGCAGCGTGCGCGCACACACACACACACACCCACGCGACGTTGGACCCACCCACCTCTCGGTGCTGGGAGCCTGCTTGCCTCGCAGGTTCTCGTACATCTGTGCAATCTTGGCCTTGCGGTGTTCCAGCACGGCCGGCCGCTCCTCCTCAGTCGCTTGCAGGAACTTCTTCTCCAAGTCCTGCACCTCCAGCACCAAGCTGTACGTCTGAAGAGAGAGGGAGCAAGTTGCACGGGGCAGCCGGTGGTCGGGGGGGGAGGAAAAGAGAGAGAGGGAGAGAGAGACAAAAGGAGGTCACGGCACAGCGGACAGCAAGACCCACGCCAGGAAGGATTAACGGTGCCATGTGACACCCCGTGCAGCTTGGGAGGGGGGGACGGTGAATGTTGGAGGAGGAATAGTGGAGCAGGCGGCGAATAAAAAGTCCCTAACACACAAGGCATTTGACGGGTTGATTTACCAGGAGAGGGGGTTCAGTGAGTGACACTGTGAGGATGCTGGATTCATCCATCAGCAGAGATGGATCAGTAACATCTCTCCCTTCGCGCCGAGTGACAGGGAGGGAGCATCATTTACATTGGTAAAGATATTGTTAGTTATGTGGGCAGATCATGCGGGGGAAGGGAGTGAAAGACGTAGTGCGAGGGGTAAACATTGACTTCGGAGTGCATGACATCTGATGCCAGTCCCAAAGGTCCACTCAAAAGGGATGCCCACTGGGATATTGGGATGGAGAGCACTTACCCGCTCAATGGTGAAGAGTGTCTGCCGCCTCTTGTCCCTCACTTGCTTCTCTTTTGTCTCCTGAAGCAGAGGGAGATATTGAGACAGGGAGAAGGGCAGAGGGTCAGAGAAATGAAACGCACCGATTTCCGAACCTCTCTGCTCTTGGAGAGAGCAGCCCCAGCCGTGCTCAGTCATGGACGCTAGCATTAAGGCAAGCAAGAGCTCGGGCTACAATGCTGAAATCAGTACGAGTGAGGTACAACTGCAAACCTCGCTCCGTCCTCCAGCCCACACACTAGCCCCCTACTCCAATCCAATGGCTGTCCGAGGAAAGTCTCCAAATGGACCTGCTCCTCTCAGAATCCACAGCACAGGAAAGTTGCCAAGGGAGCTGCAAATCCTCAATACCACCCTCTCTCGCCCTGCTTCAAGGCGAGATCTTCAGCTAAACCCATGCTCCCAATCCCTCCCTCAGTGTCACTGCAAGCTGAGTGGTCTCTGAAAAACCTGCGACCCTTGGGACGATGCAATGGAGCACTCCAAATAGGCCTGCGACCATCCATATCTGAACACTCATTCCCTCTCCTTCATGTGGTGTATTTCTGAAGGAGATTCCCAGGTAAACATCGACACACCCACCACCAACACCCTCAAGCAGGGTCACTGCAGGGAGGTCTGCAGATAAGTCGCGGCCCGCACCCCACCCCCACCGTCCTTAGACCCTGTTTACGAATCCAATGCTTCAGCAGAATGCAAACATGCATCTTTGAGCCACTGGATAATCTTATGTACCGTCACCCAAGAAACATTGCTCTTGATGTTTGGGTCGGTGTCACTCACAGACAGGGTCGTCTGCTTCATAGGAAGTCGAGTGAAGGAAGAGAATGATCCACAGAATCACGGACGGCGCAGCGTGGAACCGTGGGCATTAAGGGAATGGTTCCATTCCTTGGAATTAGGTATGGAGGAACGAAGATTCAAAAGGAATGGAGAAGAATAACTCAAGACAACTTACATCATCGTCAGTGCGCGTTGTCACCACAGCATCAATCATCTTGCGAGGATTGTTCACGCTGGACACGGTGAGTTTACCCAAGGAGCCCTCAAACTGCACTGTAACCAATAAAACAGCCATCAGCAGCGGTAGCTCTCAGGGACTCGGACGCATGTGGCACTGACTGGGCAAGCATTTCGGTGACCAGCCCGCACTGCCCTCGAGGAGCTGGTAGACAAACCACCATCCCCAGCTGCAACAGTCCCTTTGCCCCATGGCAAGCCACAATACATTGGGGAAGGATTTTAGGATTTGGACCTTGGGGCAGTGAAGGAACAGCAGCGATACGGGATCCTCTCAGGATGGTGTGCAGCCTCTCGGAGGGGAACTTAAAGGCGGCTGTGTTCCAGGCATTGACTGTCCTTCACAGACACGTCCCTATTGACTCCATCAGGCAGCTGTAGGTTTTGTGAATTCAAACTCTCTTATGGCAAACCTATTGTTCCATACAAATACACTTCCCTGCAGGACCCTCTCCCTATCCAGAAGCCAATTCCATCAAGGAACAACCCTTACACCCCTCCTTAGCTCTGTAACCCCTTCCAGCCACTACACACCTTCCATATCTCTGTAACCTCCTCCAGCCCTTACACCCCTCCTTATGTCTGTAACTGCCTCCAGCCCCTACACCCATCCCTATCTCTGTCACCTCCTCCAGCCCCTACACCACCTCCCTATCTCTGTCACCTCCTCCAGCCCCTACACCTCCTCCGGCCCTACCTGTGTCCCTAGTTCTAATTGCTCCATCTTTAGCGCCCACTCCTCTGGCTGCCTGGTTCCGAACTTTTTTGAACCCCCCCCTTGTTAAACGTGACCAGCCTCCCTCTCTATCACTGAAAGGCGCTATGGAAATCCGAAGCATTTAGACCAAACTTGGGGGTCGCCAGTCCCATCATCTCCTGTGACTGGTGACAGAACTATTTGCTGGCAAGCACTCTGGTCAGGTCTTGGTGGGGAGTTGGACAAAGCTGGGGAGGGGTCTCCATTCAGGGCGCTTTCGGAGAGCGAGATGCTGCAGCACGGCGCAGTTGCGAAAGACGGAGTGCAGGAGGCGCCCTGTGGCGTCCCATTTCCCCTGGCTGACCCGTGACCCGAACTGGAATGCGGGTAAACCACCCAGTCGGATTACCTGGCCGGTAGATGTGCTCCAGCTTGGCCACCTGCGGCGTGATCAGCTTCATGCGCTCCTTCTTGGGGCCCTCGTTATTCAGGTCCAGAGCAGACTGCTTCTTCTCCAGCCTCTCAAAGTAGTTCTACAACGGGAGAGAGCAACAGGTTGAGCGCAAGGCACTGGATTCAAGTCACAGCTGGTGATAAATACAAACCTGGAATACAACGTGTGTCTCAGTCACAGCAATCAGAAACCGATCGGTTAAAACAGGAGCAACATAGGAAGAGCTGTAGGCCATTCAACCCTTCAAGCCTGCTCCACCATTCAATACAATCATGGCTGATCCACGGCCTAACTCCATATGCCTGTCTTGGGCCCATATCCCTTGATACCCTTGCCTAATAAAATGTATGTGTCTCAGATTTAAGTTTAGCAGAATTAGCATTGGCTGCTGTTCTGAAGGAGAGTTCCAAAGCTCCACTCGCCTTTCTGTGTCTAAGTGCCTTCTCTCTTCTAAACAGCCCTGATCTAACTCTTAGACGATACCGCCTACATCTACAATCTTCAACCAGCGGGAATAGCTTCTCTTTATTCACCCTGTCTTTCCTCGTTTAGACACTGGAAACAGTTTATCTTATCCACCCTGTCTTTCCCTGTTTATATCCTGAAGGCCTTGCTTAGATCATCCCTTAACCTTCTAAATTCTAGACAGCCAAGGCCTCATCGCTCCTCACAATTTAACCACTTGAAGTCCAGCTATCATCCAGGGTCAAAACATCCCTCCTGTGATTAACAAGATACCGCGGATGCTGGAAAGCTGAAACACACACACACACACACAAAATGCTGGAGAAACTGTGGGTTCAGCAGCCTCAGCGCTGAGCTTCTCCAGCACTTCCTGCATGTTTCAGAAACTGTTACCGATGGTCTCAAAAAGCCATGTGATTCACTCACTCAGACCCAGAGTCAAGTGCTTCTAACTGCCCTCTGAAATGGCAGAGAAGTCACTCAACCCAAGGGAGATTCAGGGATGGGGCAACAGCAACTAGCCGTAGAGCAGAGCAAGGTCCACCTCCCAAAAGAGCCAATTTAATAAAGTTCATCACTCACTAAATCAGCTGGAGTACTGCAGACAATTCTGAGTGCCACAAGGGGAAAGATGTAGAGGCTGCAGAAAAAGTTTGCCCTGATGTTATGAGGGATGTTCGACTCAGGGATAGAGAGAGATCAGGGCTGTACTCCTGGGAGTGGAGATGGCGAAGAGGTGACTGAAATCAGGTTTTCCAATTGGCGGGAAGTCTTAATAGAGCAGAGAGGGAGAAGGGGATCAAAAACTCGCAACCGCAGAATCAAAATCATTGGGAGAAATCTCATTTCACAGTTCACGGGACTTCCGCAGCTGATCCTATTGTTCCACAAGGAATGTGGAACACGAGGATGAATAACTGGGGCGGCACGGTGGTTAACACTGCTGCCTCACAGCGCCAGGGACCCAGGTTCGATTCCAGCCTCCGGCGGCTGTATGGAGTTTGCACATTCTCCCCGCGTCTGCATGGGTTTCCTCCAGGTGCTCCGGTTTCCTCGCACAGTCCAAAGATGTGCCGGTTAGGGTGGATTGGTCGTGCTAAATTGTCCGTAGTGTTCAGGGGAGTGTAGATTAGGTGGGTTATACGGGGATGGGTCTGGGTGGGATGCTCTGTGGATCGGTGTGGACTTGTTGGGCCGAAGGGCCTGTTTCCACACTGTAGGGATTCTATGAAATGCTCTATTTTTCTATGAAAAAACTTCCAAGGTTAAGGGTGAAATGGGATGTGGGATGAAGTAAAATGCTCTTTGAAGCAGCCCGCCTCTGCAAGCTTACTGATCAAACCTAGATTATTAACATACACAACAAACCCAGCAGTGTGCCCCTGAACACACTCTTCTTTGTCACAAAAGCCACTTCAACCTGTTGATCTCTCAGAGGTCGCAGCTCAACTTGTCGTGAGCACAGTTCTGGCCTCATTTACCAAGAATCGCAACGAATGAGAACAGGACAGAAAGAGGCGATTTGGTCTAACCGGTCTTTTAGAATGATCTTCATCAGCCTCTTCCATCACTTCATCTCACCCCCTCAACATGTAATGATTATTACTTTCTGCCTCATGTGCTCATTCGGATTTTGCTCAAACACAGCTGCATTATTTGCCTCAACCACTCTCCCTGCAGTCACAAGTTCCACACTCTCGAGGTGAAGCTGTTTCTCCTCATTTCAGTGCTGGATTTATTCATCATTATCTTATATATTTATGGACTGCAGTGTGGTCTCCCCACAACTCCTTCCTCCTCCTAACCGTGATGTTCCTTAAGAAGCTAATGTGGCACTGAGCTGGGATTCAAACCTGCTCACTGTGTGTCGGTGCATCCGAAAATGCCAATGGCAGCCCGAGGCCTCCGTACCTGATAGTAGTAATCGTCCAGGTAGGGGTCAGCGCTCTGTAGCTGCATCATTTGGATCTTGCTGACCCATTCCTTCTCCCGCTGGGTCATCAGGTTGCTATAGGGGTCTTTCTTCGTCTGCTCGTGATAGCTGCCCCTGCTGTGCCTGTCTCCTCCAGAGCCATTCTGACCTCGGTGTTGACTGAGAGAGAGAGAGAGAGGGGAGCAGAAAGGAAGAGAGAAGGATACTGAGAAAAACAATAAGCTGTAAAGAAAGTGCGAGGCAGAGAGAGACCAAAATCTCTTTGCGGGTGGTGAAATTGACATATGGGACAACACTACAGCTGCGCTATTCACTAAATCGACTTTACTTTCTGTTCTGTGGTCCCATGTTTCCTTGGTGTTTGGGACCAGGTACTGAAATGACCACCCCACTGCTCCAGGCCAGAAGGTCTCACTACACCTGCCGTGCTTTCTCAAGGGGCAGCAAATCCTAAAGAAGCAATCCAGCAACGTTCGCATTTGAACTGATCGGTAATAATGTTTCAGGAAGATGGATTTATCAGATTACTTGCAGAGTGCAAAATTCTCCATTACTTGGAAGTGAGGAATGTACTGGGGCATAGCAAGTCATTCAAAATTGGGAGCAGTGAGGGGCCTTGCCTTAAAGTCTCAATGATAGGACATTATCCTCAAGGGTCTGTTACAGGTTCATGGTCCAAGGTGAGGGTGAGATCCACAGATGGAGTAGTGCATTAAACACTCCCAAGGCAGGTGGAGCATGGGGTTAGATAGAGAGCCAAGTTTCCTCTACACTGTGTGAGCAAACACTCCCAAGGCAGGGGCAGTATGGGATTAGATATAGGGTCATTTTTCGTCTACACTACTCTTCAATGGGCGTTCACACAAATCTCAGTGAAACCATCTTACGTCATTCAATGCAACATTTCTGTTTTCTGATCAGTACAAACACGCTCAGCCCTTCGGTCTGTGGCTGGATTGGATCAAACATGCCAGACAGAGAGGGGATAGTTTCTGACCTAATCATTCCTTGCTTTTCTCCCTGTCGTCACTTCTGTTTCAGGCTGGGCATCCCGGATCCAGAATTCTTAAACCCATGGGGTCTAGTTTCCAATCCTCCCCCCAAATGGAAAACAAGTTCTCATTATTTAATTTATCAAAATCCATTTTCAATGCATCAACCAAATGCATCAGCCAAGGAAAACAGACCTAATTTTGCATTAGGAAACAAAACAGAAATTGCTGGAGAAGTTCAGCAGGTCTGGCAGCATCTGTGAAGGTAAAAAACAGAGTTAACGTTTTGCGTTCGGTGACCCTTCCTCAGAACCGGACCCAAAATGTTAACTCTTTTTTTCCTTCACAGATGCCGCCAGACCTGCTGAGCTTTTTCCAGCAATTTCTGTTTTGTTTCCTGATTTACAGCATCCGCAGTTCTTTTGTTTTCTAATTTTCCATTATCTCCGCATGAACTGAAATCCTTCAACCATTGTGGTTGATCCTCCTCACAGCCTAGCCGAGCCCTTGAAATCCCACCCAGATTCTGGCGCCGAGAAATGCACGCTATCAGAGAAGGTGAAACCCCTCCCCAAGTGGTGGTGTTCCAGCAAATTCCTACCTCACCTTTGCTGAGGTCTGGAACTGGACACTTGGGGAAGAATTACAGAATTCCATACAATGTGGAAACAGGCCATTCGGCCAACCAAGTTGGCCCAAAGGTTACCTGGAGGAACACAGCAGGCCAGGCAGCATCAGAGGAACAGGAAAGCTGACGTCTTGGGATGGGACCCTTCTTTTTTTCTGCTCCTCTGATGCTGCCTGGCCTGCTGTATTCCTCCAGCCCCACACTGTGTTATCTCTGACCGTCCAAATTCTATCCCAATCAGACCCACCCCTATCAGATCCCAGTGTTTCCAGCGGTTAATCCATCTAGTCTGCACATCCCTAGAGACTACGGGCAATTTAGCACAGCCAACCCACCTAACCTTTCAGAGATAGTAAGAACTGCCGATGCTGGAGTCACAGATAATGCAGTGTGGGGCTGGAGGAACACAGCAGGCCAGGCAGCATCAGAGGAGCATCAAAGAAGGGTCCCATCCCAAAACGTCAGCTTTCCTGTTCCTCTGATGCTGCCTGGCCTGCTGTGTTCCCCCAGGTAACTTTTGGGCTGTGGGAGGAAACCAGAGCACCCGGAGGAAACCCACAGGGAGAATGTGCAAACCCCACACTGGAATCGAACCCAGGTCCCTAGCACCCTGAAGCAGCATCGCTACCCGCTGAGCCACCATGCCGCCCTCTTACTGCCGGGAGTCACTTACTTCCTGGAGTTCTGCAGCTGGAGGCGTTGATTGAGGAGCCGCCGGTGCTGGGGGTGGAGGTGGGTGGTGTCCGCCCGGGAAGACCTGGAAACGCCAGAAAGTCGAGGAAACGGTCACTCGCGAACACATCCGAACAGCGTGCGCTGAGACAGGGCCTTTCACACAGCAAAACCGAGATATTTCACAAGTAGCAAAAGACGTCAAACTGGGAGAGAACTTCTGTGAAGGTTCCCTCCACTTCATAATGTGCCAAATCCACAGAAGGAAACACGTTTTAAATTTGGTCACTTATGTACAAGGCAGGCAAGTGAATGCAGCAAGTTCCCATAAACAGTGAAATGAGGTTTTAACCCGCAAGATTGGCGGGGAACAAATACTAATGAGGATGCCTCGGCGACTCTCCTTTATTGCTTCCGAGAGAGGCTGTGGGATTTTTTTTTTTACCTGACAGGATACACACCTTGGAAGGTGCATGGAATTATGTCCACAGATTCACCTGGAATGCACCTTTCTCGCTTGTTCAGGGCACGGTGAAGATCACTCGTTGGGACATGTATTGCCCAAAATTAACTGCCCTCAAGAAGGTTTTGGTGAGCTGTCTTCTTGAACAGCTGCAGGGGAGACGGTGGTATCATGGTGTTATTGCAGGACTAGTCACCCTAAGACCCAAAGGTAATGCTCTGGGAACGAGAGTTCGAATCGCACCACCGCAGACTGGAATTCAATCCCATCGTCGACAGTTAGAGTTAAAAAAAAACCCATCTGGTTCACTGATGTCCTTTAGGGAAGGAAACTGCCATCCATACCTGGTGTGGCCTAAAATGACTCCAGACCCACAACAATATGCTCTCTGGACAACTCGGGATTGGTAATAAATGCCAATCCAGCCAGTGATGCTCACATTCCCATGAATGAATAAAAAAGTGGCAAAAACAAATTGCCTGTCCCTAGTTACCCCTTGAGAAGGTGGCGGTGAACTGCCTTTTGGAGCTGCTGCTATCCATGCACTGTTGTAAACTGTCTGGGATGGAGCTCCAGGGCTTTGAACCAGCAACACTGAAGTGACATCGATGTATTTCCAACTCAGGATGTTGAGCAACTTGAAGGGGGAACGTGCAGATTGTGTGTCCCCAAGTATTTTCTGCCCTCGTCCTTCTTGATGGAAAGTCCAGCAGAGACAAGTTAATATCCGAGGCACTCACCATCCTGACTTGAAAAGATATGGCCATACCCTCAGTGTTGGTGGGTGAAAATCTTGGAACTCTCTCAAAAATGCTTGATTCTTTCTTCAACCTCTTTAGTTCACAACATAGATGGTGGGGGAAATTTCTCTCTCTCACTATCAAGTATTGCATTCTGAAATATTCCCTTAAATGCCTGTCACCAAGTCTTTATCGATCTATCCCTTAACCTAGTTTGCCAGCACATCTTAGTTAGCTCTGCCCTCACGGTCTTTATGTCTGGAATATTAGAATTGGATCCCCTCTTCCCCCTTCCAAACTGAATGGAAAATTCAATCCTTTTATGCGTGATGATACAGAGGGGTGAATCCAAATAAGTTAAGTAATAGTCCCGTGGCATTGTACACTATCACATTTAGTAAAGACTAGCTTTTCCTGCACTCCAGAACGTGCTGCTTTGAGAAACTATCCTGGAAACATTTATGAACTTCTTACCTGGCTACATTTATCCGTCTCACTTTTCCAGTCTACATGCAGGTGGAACGTTCTTGTGATGGTTGCTTTGTAACAAGGTGCCACTAGTTCTTCCTACATACTCCATCCTACCGTGGAGTCACTGCTCAAGGGCCTGTACACCACTCCCACAAGTGTTGCTTGCCTTAATTATTTGTGATCTCCACCCAAACTGCTACCACATTCTGGTTCTCTGACCATGGCCCATCACTCCCAATTCTGCTCATCCCATCATAAGTAACGGAGCCACCCATTTACGCTTTCCTCACTTTCTGTCCTTCGTCAATGCTATATTCTTTTCAACACTCAGTTCTCAAACTGTCCTCTTTCAGCCAAGTCTCTGTGAAGGCTGCTAGAGGGCGCTGACGTGTTCTATCTGTTTTGTTTGGGCTGTTATGTGCCTCCAGCCCCAGAAACAGTCTGTGTCAATATGCAGCAAGACCTGGATGGATCCAGGCTCGTGCTGGGAAGCAGCAAGGTGCATTTGCACAACAGAAGCGTTGGGCCACACTAGCACCAAGAACAGAGGTGACCGTCTTCTCTGGAAATTTCTGGGCTTTACAATTGCTGAATCTCCCGCTGACGCTGTAGCAGTAAGGCTCTGAGAAGTGGCGGCCTGGGGCTAAGTGCTAAAGGAGTTGAACGTGCAGTCTCGAGAGGGAAGACTGCTACTTATGGAGCATTCACTGACAAAACAGAACATGATACCAAACCAAAGTGTTTGTCCAAAAACGTTGTGACTGAGAGGGGGGGCGGGGGGTGGGGGGGGGGGGGGGGGGGAGGGGGGGAGGGGGGGGGGGGGGCGCACGCGAGGGGGTGGAGAGAGAGAGAGAGAGCGAGAAAGGGAGTGATAGAAAGACAGAGCGCGCATGGGACAGCGCAAGAGATGGCAGGGAATTCCAGAGTTGAAGGCTGAGGTAGCGCTCGAAGCTGCAATTGCCAACAGTGCAGCAATTAACATGGGGAAACGTACAGGGGCCCACAACTGGAGGAGTGCAGAACAAAAGGAAAAGAGGATGGTCTGAGCTGGGCAATGAGAGGAAACAAGAGCTGAAGCACTAACCCGAGCTACAATCTGTACAGTTAGTGAGCACTGACGAGGGAGGTGGTGTGACAGGTGAAAGGGGACAGAGTTCAGAAACAGGAGGCAGCATCTTGAAATGAGGTGATGCAGAGTAAGAAACGGGAAGCTGAGTGGCAGAGGATTCACACTGGATATAGTGATTGACGGATTGTCTTTAAATATTCCTCCACAACTGGGCACCGAGTGAATGGGGTGCAAACCAACGTCCTCAGGTGACAGTCACTGAAAGAGCCCACCTCCACCCCCCAAAGCCCACGGTACCTGATGTTCTGCAGGTGTCCAGTTGCTGCCGGGCTGAAGTATGGCTGGAAACCAGTGATGGGCGGCATCATCTGTCCCATCCTGCTTTGCAGCAGGTTGGTGTTCATTGCCGTCAGCGGGCTCCCCACTAACCCTGGGACTCGGGCAAAGTGGCTGGGTGACATCCTCCCCGTCTGCTGTTGTGGGGGTAAACAAGGCACAAAGTCAAACACAACAGGCACCGAGGGTCAGGTCTGCACCAGGAAGGGGAGCAAGAAGACACAAGGTCGGACATTAACCCTGAGAATCACACCTGCCTTGGGGGGGGTGGGGGGCACAAGGTCAGAGGCACAAGATTTCATGTAGACACAAGCACCAACCCACTTTCAATGCTCCCATTTCCCTCTGGTGTGCCCAAGAGTTACGTCAGTTTGAGGGTGACCAGGGTCAACGAGGTCTAAGACACATACACTTACGACTGTCAACAGCGTCAGAGTTCAGGGAGGACAGCGTACCAGTTTTACAAACCCACTAAATCACCCTCACTTCACCACAGGCCCCAAGGTGGGCAGAACTCCTCAACACGGTCCCAATCAAACACTCCCAGGATAGGGACAGCAGACGGTCAGATAGAGTAAAGACCCCTTTATACAGTCTCTGTCACAGCACTTGGACGACAGACTAATTCTAGTACTTTTAGAAGTTTGATGGTGGGTTAAATATTGGGTACACTGAATTGTCCAGCTGGCACGTGCTTGAAGACAGCGATGGTAGAACTCCAAGGCCAGGCAAGCAAGGTGTACTCGCAGCATCCAAAAACAGAAGCCACAAATGAGCAAGCTCGTATTTTCGTATCGTTGATAAATTACATGTTTTGGTCAAAACGTTGTCGCCTTGAACTCATCAGAACAGCTCACAACAAACACGACGGGAAGGCAAAACTCATACTGTAGGAGAGTAGAGTGCGAACAGGTTGGCAAATAGACTGATTGGTGGAGTGGTTCCCACAGAGGATGCACCAGCTAATGATGACTGTTAATTAACTGTCAAGGTTTGTTTAAATTTTGAACAAGGCAAAAGAAGTTTGGAGAAAGTTTTTTTTTTTTTTAAAAACTTAGTTTGGTTTTGCTAGCAACCATCAGTTCTGAGGAAGGGTCATCAGATCCGAACCGTTAACTCTGATTTCCCTCCAGAGATGCAGCCAGACCTGCTGAGCTTTTCCAGCAGATTCTATTTTTGTTGCTAATTTCCAGCATCTGCAATTCTTTCAGTTTTTATTTCAGTCAGAGAATTATAGAGATGCACAGCATGGAAACAGACCCTTCGGTCCAACATGTCCATGCCGACCAGATATCCTAACTAAATCTAGTCCCATTTGCCAGCATTTAGCCCATATCCCTCTCAGCCCTCCCTATTCATATTCCCATTCAGACATCTTTTAAATATTGTATTATTGTACCAGCCTCCACCACTTCCCCAGCAGCTCGTTCCATACACGGACCACCCTCTGTGTGAAAAAGCTGCCCCTTAGATCCCTTTTAAATCTTTTCCCTCTCACCTTAAACCCATGCCCTGTTGTTTTGGATTCCCCCACCCCAGTGAAGACCTTGTCTATTTGACCTGTCCATGACCATCATGATTTTATAAGTCTCTATAAGGTCAGCCCTCAGTCTCCGACACTCCATGGAAAATAGCTCCAGCCTATTCAGCCTCTCCCTATAGCTCAAACCCTCCAACCCTTGCAACATCCTTGTAAATCTTTTCTAAATCTTTCAAGTTTCACAACATCCTTCTTATAGCAGGAGACCAAAATTGCACGCAGTATTCCAACAGTGGCTGAACCAATGTCCTGTACAGCCGCAACATGACCTCTCAACTCCTATTACTCAATGCACTGGCCAATAAAGGCAAGCATACCAAACGTCTTCTGCACTATCCTATCTACCTGCGACTCCACTTTCCAGAAGCTATGAACCTGCACTCCAAGATCTCTTCCTTTGGCAACACTCCCCAGGACCTTACCATTAAGTGTCTAAGTCCTGCCCTGATTCGCCTTTCCAAAATGCAGCACCTCACATTTATCTAAATTAAACTCCATCTGCCACTCCTCGGCCCACTGGCCCATCTGATCCAGGTCCCATTGTACTCTGAGGTGACATTCTTCACTGTCCACTACATCGCCAATTTTGGTGCCACCTGCAAGCTTGTTAACCATATCTCCTATCTTTTAAATGGAACAAGAACAGGCTACTTTGCCCTTTGAGACAGTGCCGCCATTTAATAAGATCGTGACTGATCTGATTTTAACCCCAGCTCTGCATTCCCGCACATTCCCCAATGAACTTTCATTCCGTTGGTCATTAAAAAAATCTATCTGTGCCTGAAAAATATTTATAGATTCTGCATCCACTGCCTTTCAAGGAAGCTTCACAAAATTCCCTCCATCTGCAAATGGTCCCATCAGATTAGGCAATAGCAAATGTGAGACCTCTGTTCAAGAAAGGATGGAGATCCAAAGAAGGAAATTATACATTGTCATCGATTCTAGTGTTTTCAGAACAATCCAAACTCTTACTAATTTTTTTTTATGTATCCTTAAAGTCAAACAGATTGACCAATCGAATTGCATCTAGAACAAAACACTCAACTTTAAAATAAGGAAAAGTTGGGTCGAGACTGAATTTTCTGAATATATTTTGAGGGATGTTTCATCAGGTCCATAACACTGTACAGGTTGGGCCTGCATCCATTGCCGTTTAGAAGACTGAACATTGATCTTCTTCAGATGTACAAGATTCTGAGGGAACTAGACAGAATAGACGCTTGTGGGGGTGACTAGAACTGGGGGGAGAGGCGGGGGGGCACAGTTTAAAAAAAATCAGGGGTCTCGCATTGAAGATGGAAATGGCAAAAACTTGTTCATCTCAAATGGTGATGAATCTTGGGAACTTCAGAAAGTAGTGGAGGTAGGGACATTAATATTATTGAGGCACAGGTACATAGAGTCTTAATACTCGGTCAAATGGTACCTTCAACAGCAGTCACTCTCTGTTTCATGTACATATCCAGAAATTATGATGCTCATCTCTTGGGACATGGTCTGTCAAGTATGATTTGGAAAATTTGACTGTTAGGTTGCTGCTTGACTTGCCTGCAAGCCAGATCTCCCAATTTTAGGACATTCCCTAAAGTCCTTGCAGGGTAGCTCCCAGTGCAGAGGTTGATGTGGAGTGGCCTGTCCAGTTTCAGACCCTTTTTTTGCTCCCTTTGGGAGTGGTTTGATTCAACTGAGTGGCCAAATAGACCAGTTCAGAAAGCGCGCAAGAATCAACCGCATTTCTTTGGCGGTGGAGACACCTGTGTGGGCCAGACCGGGTAAGGACTGCAGATTTCCTTTGATAAAATACGTCAGTGAACCAAGATGCGTTTTGCGGACAATCGACCACGGCTTCACAATCACTATTAGACTCACTTTCGGTTCAAATGCATCAATGGTGGGATTTAAACCCAGGTCCCCAGAACATTCACCAGGGTCTCTGGATGACGAGTGACATCACCATCACTGACTCCCACAAGGAAATAACAGCAACCGGAAAAAGGAGGTGGTTAACCCATGAGCTCCACCAGGACTAATCCAACGATGGAGCAGCAATCCCTCAGCGCCGACCCTCCGACAGTGCGGCACTCCCTCAGCGCCAACGCTCCGACAGTGCGGCGCTCCCTCAGCGCCAACCCTCCGAAGACACTATGGTCCCTTTGGTCTGACACTGGGATTGTTAATTAACAATATGGGCTGGGGCTGGAATGCATTAATTGCACTACCTGTTGACTCGGAGAGCAGAAGAACACTCTAAGTGACTGACATCTCCATGTATCATAAGCTCTGCATCATTAAGAGATGGAAGACATGAACTAAGCAGAAACAGAGTCTCCGGACCCAAGGGAGGTCATTAACCATGCTATCCCTATATGGTTCATTGTTTCCCAGCCAACCTTACCTGGGCCGTTCCAAGTAGAAGTGGATTCAGCACTTGCGTGACGCTGCCTTGGAAATGGTGGGGGCGTAGTGACGAATTCTGTAAGACAGGGAGAAAGCAACAAGTAAATGGTAAGGTCCACAGATATCCCAACAAGTTGTCCATCCAGTCACTGCCCCTGAAAGACTCCAACAACACATCCCATATTCTCCCACTGTCAGACAAAGTGTTTCCAATTCCTATTGAACTACACTCTCCTCTTACCTCTTCCTTTACTGCTCTTTCCCACTGTCTGCAACAATCCTCAATCATGGTGTTCCCTTTGCTATCCAATCTGAGTGCTATCTTTCCCTTATAGAGTCTCACAGCACGGCAACAGATCCTTTGGTCCAACTCGTCCATGCCGACCATAATCCACACTGAACTCATCCTACCTGCCTGCGCTTGGCCCATATGCCTCTAAACATTCCCTATTCATGTACTTGCCTAAATATCTTTCAAATGTTGTAGGGTCCCTGCATTTAACACTTTCCATGGAAGTTTGTTCCACACAAACTAGAATGTGTAAAAAAAATTGCCCTTCATGTCTCTTTTAAATCTTCTCACCCGACAAATATGCCGCTAGTCTTGAAATCTCCCACCTAAGGGAAAAGACACCGCCATTCACCTTATCTATGGCCCTCGTGATTTTATAAACCTGTATGAGGTCAACTCTGAACCTCCTACACTCCAGTAAAAAAAAAAGTCCTTGTTTACTTGCCACGCATCCTCTCTCTCTCTCTCTCCCCCCCCCCCCCACCCCCTTCTCCCGCTCCCCACAGACTCACCTGTGTCACATCATGTATAGACTCACCCTCTTTCCCTGCCTTAACCCAACACTCTTCCCCTCCACACATTCCGACCCTTCTGTCCTAGCTCCCCCTGCACATTTACCTCCTATCTCCTTCCACGTTTAAATACATTCTCACCACCACAAGTTAACTTCTCTCAGTCTCCCTAATCCTGTTTCTCACTCTGTACGTTTCGTCCTCACCCACCCACCACTGTGTATCCACCTGGTCTCCTGTATATTTCCCTCCCTTATGCACGACCAACTCTCTTCAACACCCCCCGACCCCACCACAGCCCGCTTGGTAGACTCCTCACCGCAACGTTCAGCAGCTGAGTTGGTGACATCCTCTCACTGAAGGGGGCCGAGAATCGCTGGTGAATCGGAGCTCGCACGCGGACAGGGGTGGGGCACAGGATGGATGGCTGAAAGAGCAGAAAGACAACAATTATGGCCTAACCCCAGGGGGCGCAAGGAGAAGACTAACAGCCCCAACTGAGAGAATAGAAAGAGAGCAGTTGTAGTAGCTATATGAGTTTACAGAGATAGGGAGGTTGTATGGGCTAGAGGAGGTGACAGAAATAGAGAGGGATGTAGTGTCTGGAGGAGGTTACAGAGATAAGGAGGGGTGTCGGGGCTGAAGGAGGTTACAGAGATAGGGAGCGGGTCTAGGGGCTGGAGGAGGTTACAGAGATAGGGAGGGGTGTAGGGGCTGAAGGAGGTTACAGAGATATGGAGGGAGTGTAGGGGCTGGAGGGGGTTACAGAGATAGTGAGGGGTGTAGGGGCTGGAGGAGGTTACAGAGATGGCGAGAATTGTAGAGGTTGAACAAAGTTAGAGATTTTTTTGTTTGTTCATTTTGTTGGATGTGGATGTCATGAGGTGGCCAGCATTTATTGCCCGTTCTTAGTTGCCCTAAGAAGTTGGTGGGGACCTGCCTTTTTGAACGGCTGCAATCCACCTGCTGTCATTAAGGAGGGAATTCCAGGATTTGCACCCGGCGACCGTGAAGAATGGTGATATACTGCCAAGTCAGGATGGTTAGTGGCTTGGAGGGGAACTTGCAGGGGGTTATGTTCCCATGTATCTGCTGCCCTTGCCCTTCTAGATGGAAGTGGCTGTGGGGAGATGGGGAGAATTTTGCGGCTGGAGGAAGTTACAGAGATAGGGAGAGCTGTGGAGGGCAGAGGAGATGACAGTGATAAGGAGGGCGGTAGGGGTTGAACTGAGTTTAAGATAGGGAGGACTGCAGAGGCTGGGATTTGTGACAGAGACATGGAAATGGATGAGGCCATGAAATAATTCAAACACAAGAATGGGGTAAAAAGAAAATCAGGACATGTAAAAACCAGGAGTCTACGTTGATCCAGGGGCACAGGATATGGTGGATGGACAGGATTTTGCTGGATACAAGGAAGAGACGGCGAGGAATGCTGAAACACAGTCTAGGGTGAGTTCCTGCTATCAACGAACTGCAAAGCTGCGCAGACTTACCTGCTGGATGGTGGCGTGGCCCACATGCTTGGGGGGTGTTCCGATGGGGGCCGTCCGTACAGGAGGGCTCCCGATCACGGGGGATGAGGACCTGGGCGGGGGCGCTCGGTCCGACAAGTCCCGCTCTTCATTACGTCCAAAGGCTGGTCTCTTGGGCAGAATGGAGTCTTTGGAGCCGGACAGAGCCCGGCTGTCCTACAGCAGGAGGAAGGAAGGGATTGTGATACAGCTCAGCCAGACAGCATTACACATGCACATCTCTTAGACATCAGACCATTCAGCCCTTTGAGCCTGCTATGCAGAAACAGAAGGAAGCCATTCAGCCCCTTCCCAACCTTCTGTAAACTTGTCCACGGGACATGGAAATGTCTGACAAGACCTGCATTTTGTTGCCCCTCCTTGACTGCCCTTGAACTCAGCCAATCCAGAAGGCAGTTCAGAGTTAAGCATATTGCCGTGGGTCGAGAATCACATGGAGGTCACACCAGGTAAAGAGGCAAGATTTTCTCCTTTGAAGAACACGAGTGGGTTGTTATAACAATGACGGTAGTTATATGGTCACCATCACATTAGATTTTAATTCTAGATGTTTGTGACATTCAAGTTTCACTACCCACCACAGCAGGATTCAAACCCAGAACATTAGGTCAGGTTTCAGATTACTCATTCAGTGACGTCACTACTACACCACTGCCATCCTACGTTCCCCAGGAACAGGAGGCCGCCATTCGGCCCCTTCTCCAGCCTGTTATACAGGAGCAGGAAGAGGCCATTCAGTTCCTTCTCCAGCCTGTTACGTAGGAACAGCAGGGCACAGTTCAGACCCTACATCAGTCAAGATGTTAGGAAGCACTTCTACCACACAAGGGGTGGTAGAGATTTGGAACTCTCTTCCACAAGTAGATGTTTGATCAGTTGTTAATTGTAAATCTGAAATTTTTGTGAAGGAAAAATATAAAGGGATTTGGGCCAAAGGCAAAAATATGAAGCTAAGCCCTAGATCAGCTACAACCTCATTGGATAGCAGAAGAAGCTTGAGGGGCCAAATGGCCCACTCTTGTTCCAATGTTCTAACAGCAAATGGCCCATTGAACCCATTCTCGTGCTTGTTTCAGAGGAACAGAAAGAGGACTATTCAGTCTCTTCTCTAGTCTGTTACACAGAAACAGGAAGAGACCCATTGAACCCCCATCTCAAGCCTGCTGCACAGGAACAGGAGAAGGCCGATTCTGCATCTCAGCAAGATACAAGACGACACCTCAAGCCTGCTTCACCATTCAATAATAACAATGTCCAACCACTGGCTAAACTGCACCTTCATACCATTTTTCAATTCCCTGGGACACCGAAATATCATGCATATCAGGGCAAGCATTACAACAAAGATGTACCCACAGACCTCTGGGGCCAGACCATCCATAAATTCACAAGCCTTCGAGAGAAAAGGTTCCTTCACCTCTCGGCCCGAAATCATCAGCATCTTATCCTGAAATTGCGTCAGTGTATTGCAGACAATACATAGCTTGGAACTACTGTGAACAGGATAACATGCATTGTCAAAAAAAAAAACCACCAGTTGGTGGAATGGGACTGCAGATCGCAGATAAAGTTCAATATGGTGTACAAATTGATTTTGGGAGCTAGAATGTGGAGAAGCAAAGTTAAAAAGAAGGACAATGCTCAAAGGGACAGAGATCTCGGGGTACAGGTTCAAAGCTCCTTGAAAGCCAAGTCGCAGGTAGACAGGATAGCGAAAGAGGAATTTGGTACGCTTGCCTTTATTGGTCAGTGCATTGAGTATAGGAATTGGGATGTCACCTGATGGCTGTACAGGAATTGGTTGGGGCCGCTTTTCCAACACTGCATTCAATTCTGATTTCTCTGCTACCAGAAGGATGTTGTGAAACTTGAAAGAGCTCAGAAAACTTTTTATAGGGTTGGAGGGTTTCAGCTATAGGGAGAGGCTGAATAAGCTGGAGATATTTTCCTGGAGTATCGGAGATGAAGGGTGACCGCCTACAAGTTTACACAATCATGAGGGGCATGAAGTGAGTAGTCAAGGTCTTTTCTTGAGGTAGAGGAGTCCAATATGAGAGGGCATAGGTTTCAGATGATAGAGGAAAGATTTAAAAGGGACATGAGGGGCAACTTTTTCCACAAAGGGTGGTGCATGTATGGAATGATCTGCCAGAGGAAGTAAAGACGGGTACAATTACAACATTTAAAAAGCATTGGATGGGTGCACGAATAGGAAGGGTTGAGAGGGATATGGGAAAAATGCTGGCAAATGGGACTAGATTAATTTAGGATATCTGGTTGGCATGGATGACTTAGACTGAAGGATCTGTTCCCGTGTTGTATGACTAACTCACCTGCACGCTGATCTTGATTGAAAATAAAGACATGGACAAGCTGGGAGTCAATCTTTCTCTCCACTTTGCTGCTTCCTATTTCTCTTCTCCACCACCTGTACAATGTCTGTACTACTCGAACTGAGGCCTCCCAGCTTTCAACCATACCTCCACTGCTGGCTGGCATCAAATGACCAGTGCCTAAAGCAGCAATCTTTCTTCCCTCCACACTTAAAATGCACTTCCTAACACAACTCTTGTCAAGCTTTCTGAAGTTACTTGATTTCTTTCCCCATGACTTGGTACCAAAACATTTCAACATTGATGTGAGATATCATTCTCAGTGTCTTAGGATGAGTGACCGTGTGAAACATGCAATACAGAAACACACCAATTCCTCCCACTGCTCTCCTCACTTCACTTGCATCCTGCCCCATCACTTCACCCATTGTCGCTCGCTGCCTCGGCAAAGTCCTTCGAATTATCCAGGGTAATCTGGGGCAATAGTGCCAGTAACCAGGTGTGATGCTGGTAACTGGCTGTGACATTGCCTTCTATCACATCTCAAACTCTGACACAGCGTGTGAGCATCTGCAAGAAGTGATTTCCACCCCCCCCCCCCCCAAACTACCTTGCAGCAACAAAAATAGTAGCTCTGGTCTCCTTGTTACAAGAGGGATATTATTAAGCTGGAAGGGGTTCAGAGGAGATTTACCAGCTTGTTGCAGGGAACGGAGGGTTTGAGGCTGGATAGGCTGGGACGATTTTCACTGGAGCGTAGGAAGTTGAGGGGTGACTCTGTAGAGGTTTATAAATTCATGAGAAGTACAAATAAGGTGAATGGCAAATGTCTTTCCCGTAGGGTGGGGGATTTCAAGACTGGAGTCACATTTTTAAGGTGAGAAGAAAAAGATTTAAAAAAGACAAGGGGCAATTTTTTTAAAAAATAGAGTGGTTCGTGTGTGGAATGAAATTCCAGAGGAAGTCATGGATGCAGGTACAGTTACAATGCTTAAAAGGCATTGAGATAAGTTCATGAATAAGAAATGTTTGGAGGGATGTTGGCCAAGTAGGACTAGTTTAATTTGGGATTACGGTCGGTACAGACTGGTTGGACCGAAGTGTCTGTTTCTGTGCTGTATGACTGTAGACTGGTGACTTAGTTTTCTGGGCGTGGGGGACAGAGTCCTTCAAAGTACATTCACATTTTATGGGGAGATTCTTCTGAGTGTACTAATAATTATTAGAGGGAGGGGGATGTCCTAGAGGCCTGACAATATTTTCTGCAGAGTCTCAATGATTGTTTAAACATTTACTGGTTGTACAGGGTTGGGGAGAGGGCCCCTGGGCTGGTGTGAAGGGTCTTTGGTTGCTCCAATGTTGAGAAAGGGGTTCCTTTAATTGTCTCAGTATTAAAACAAAATCCCTTTTTCAGTTCTGAGGAAGGGTCACTGGATCCAAAACGTTAACTCTCTCCACAGATGCTGCCCAACTGCTGAGCTTTTTCAGCAAGTTCTGTTGTTTCAAGTCATCCTTGACCAGCTCAATATATGCAGCATGGTTGAAGACAGTACACAGCCCAGACACCAGCTGTTTGCTTTCAACAGGTCTGTACTGGTCTCTGCATTCCACACAAGGCTCCAACCGCCGTCACGTCAGCAACAGATCTTTTCAGTCCTTTCTCACTGTGCTTATCCTTAAATACAGTAACACTGCTCACACCAAGCTCAGACTGTGGTCGCAAGTTTCAGATTCTCACTGCTCTCTGGGGACAGTAGTTTCTCCTACATCAAAACCAGATTTATTGACTGTCCCTAGTTGTTCTTGACAATGTGGTGGTTAGCTGCCTTCTTGAACCACTGCAGTCTAACGGTATTATCACTGGACTGTTAAACCTGAGACCCAGATAATGTTCTGGGGACCCGGGTTTGAATCCTGCCACGGCAGATGGTGGAATATGAATTCAATAAATATCTGAAATTAAGAGTCTAATGATGACCATGAATCCATTGACAATTGTTGGAAAAACCCATCTGGTTCACTAATGTCCTTTAGGGAAGGAAACTGTAATCCTTACCTGGTCTGACCGACATGTGACTCCACAGCCACAGCAATGTAGTTGACTCTTAACTGCCTTCTGAGCAATTAGGGATGGGCAATTAATGCTGCCCTAGCCAGCATTGCACTCATCCTGTGAATGAATGAATAAAAAGTGTCCAAGCGCTTTCAGGGAGGGAATTCCATGATTTTGACCCAATGACACCACAGGGACAGCAGTATGTTTCAAGTCAGGACGATGAGTGGCTTAAAGGGGAATTTGCAGGTGGGGTGCTCACAGCTATCTACCTGCCCCATTCATTTGGAAGGTACCGTCAAAGGAGGTATGGTGAATTTCTGCAGTGCATCTTAGTAATAGTACACACTGATGCCATGGATGAGTTGGACTGAAGGAGTCTGTTTCTATGCTGTACATCCCTATGACTCTAAGTTTCACAGCATCCTTCCTATAGCAGGTAGAGCAGAATCGAACACAGTATCACAAAAACGGCTTGAACAATGTCCTGTACAGCCGCAGTATGACATCTCAACTCCTGTGCTCAATGCACTGACCAATGAAGGCAAGCATTCCAGACACCCTCTTCGCTAAGCTGTCTACCTGCAACACCACTTTTAAGCACATGTATGCACCTGCTTCTCTAGGTCTCTGTTCAGCAACAATCTCCAGGACCCTCCTGTTAACTGTACAAGTCCTGCCCTGGTTTGTTTTATCAAAATGCAAAACCTCACATTTTTCAAAATTAAATTCCGTCCGCCACTCCTTGGCCCAATGGCCCATCCTGTTGTACTCCGAGGTAATCACTTCATTGTCCAGTACACCAATTTTGGTGTTATCTGCAAACTTACTAACCAATCCTCTTGTATTCACATCCAAATCATTCAAAAGCAGTGGACCCAGCACCGATCCTTGTGGCTCACCGCTGGTCGGTCACAGGCCCCCCAGTCTGAAAAGCAACCCTCCACCACCACCCTCTGTCTCCTAGCTTCAAGCCAATTTTATATCCAATTGGCCAGCTCCCACTGGATTCCATATGATCCAAACTTGCTAAACACTTGACAATGCCTAACTTTATTGAACACCTTGCTAAAGTCCATTTAGACAATGTCTACCGTTGTGCCTTCATCAACCTTGGTCACCATTTCAAACTCAATCGAATTAGTGAGAAACGATTTCCTACACACAAAGCTATGTTGACGATCCCTAATCAGCTCTTGCCTTTCCGAATGCATGTAAATCCTATCTTTCAGAATCCCCTCCAACAACTTGCCGACCACTGATGTCAGGCTCACCTGCTTGGTTCAACTTGATGAGGGGAGTGGTAAGCTCTGGAGCGCAGGTATTCAGTACTATTGCTGGAATGTGGTTAGGGCCCATAGCCTCTTCAGTATGTTTGACCATTTCTTGAAATTATGTGGAGTGAACTGAACTGAATTGACTGATGATTGGCATCTACACTAGGAAAGGACTGCAAGGGCCTTATCCTGCCACCAGTGGGGATGTAGGATCAGACCACCTCAACAATAAGCTGAGGGCTGAGTTTGAGGGCTTCAGTAACACGCCGAGGGTGAGAGATCAGTCTAACTCAGCTGCAGACTGGAGACTGAGTGGGAGGACCACAGTAACACATCTGGGGATGAGGGATAAACCATAATCTAGTTGTAAGCTGGTGCTGAGTATGCACAGACAGATAAAGCACCTCGATTTCTTCCCAGATTGACTGACAATATTGCTAAGAAAGTGCAGTATCATCACAGGGATAGAGCCTGGATGACACCTGCCCTATCAGTCATATACTGGATGACTTCAGGTAAATATTGCCCTTATGAATTTGCTTTACACTTACTCCAATGCTCCTCAACCCTTCTTAAAAAGAGGTCAGAACAGAGCACAATTCTACCAACTTCTATGTATATTTCTTTTCAATTTCCTTCTTCCAGCAAAGAATCCTAATGCTTAACTAACTTTGCCAATTCTAAATAACAATTTTATTCACCATCCTTGCCACCTTTAGCGTGTAATCTATCTGCACCAGCAGGTCTGATTTATTGTACTCTATGCCCTCCTAATAAAAAGTCGAAAACATTGTATGCTTTCCTTGCTGCTGTTGCTACCTGTTCTGACATTTTCCATGGTCTGTGCATATATATGCCCTGTTCCCTCTGCTCCTGCACCCCTTTTTGAATTGCACCTATTTTATAGGGATGAGTCAATGAGACACACACACCACCACCAGCATCACGACACCGCCCCCCCAACCTTAAATAAGCAGCAGGACTATTCTTCAAAGGAATGCACAGGCAAGATGCACAACCTCACGCAGTAGTTGCAGGAAATTAATTTTGATGCTGTCAACGAAGAAAGCAGCAAAGTTCAGTTAGCAGAAATCGAGGTGAAATAAACAAGTGAATCTACTTACCTCTAAGTGGGAAAGAAAAGGATTTCCGATTCCACCAAACACCATGGGCCCTTCCCACATGCTCGGGTTCAGTCGAGGGGGTGCCTGTGAGCAAGTTGCAGGGGTCAGTGAGAGACTTTTAAACAGGTAGGGATCATACAACGACAGTGTCTCCCAAGAAACCAGCCTGACTGAAACTGGACAAGAGGGTCAGCGAGCTGGTGCTGTGTGACACCGCAAACACACTAGGCTGGACTCACCTGCAGCGGAGGGTTGGATGGCACTGCCCTCATGATGGCCGGGTCCTCCAGGTCGCTGTCGATGACCAGCTTGCTGATGCTCTCCGCCAAGTTGTTTTCCTTTAAAAGGTCGTCTGGATCTCCTGTCGGATCGCCCAGGCCATCATGCTGCTCCTCCCAGTCCTCTGCAAAGCCAAACTCAAGAGCGTCAGATGGAGCTTTGGCTTTCGTTCCGAGCTAGAGCTAACTTCCTCATTCAGGAGCAATCCAACCACAAATACAAATCTCCCAAATCATAATTGACCCTCTGCCTAAAGACAGTCACCCATAACGCACAGCCAATGTACTGATACTCAAAGACCTCCTCAAATCTGAGTTCTCAAGTTTCTTTTCTAAACTGTAACTTTTTCATAAGATAGCTAATAGTTTATTCCAAAACAATTCAAATGGGGCATTACAGAAAATTCAATAATGGTCAACATATCTCCATTGAGCATAATGCAGTAAGTGCTTCAACATACTTGCACTACATTTAATAACTAGCGTACTTCTCAAAGGGGTTGATGGGTTCCTGGACTAAGGGGCTGCTGTGGGTCAAAAACTTTACACATTGGCTTTTCCAGGCTGTGCCATTTAGATTTAGAGTGTACCTAAATGGTGGTTCTGGGCCTTGGAATGTGCCAGTCAGCAGCAATCTGATGTGGAAAACTTAGGACAAAATGGAAAACTCACAAGCTTCCAGCAGTCCAATCTGTGCCTTCCACCAAGCTGACGGCCCTCCACCAGCAGCAGTTTGTACTTGATTTGGTATGCATCCCCAGGAACAGCACTTAGAGCACAGAGCCCTGACACACGGCTGCTGTTATGTTGTCACAGTGTGAGTGACAGCTAGACAGGGCAGTCAGAGGGAGAGGGAGACAAGAATAGAATATCTGAAAATGAACACTGAGTGGGCATCTGAACAAACCACAAAGGCCTTGACTTACCCACCGCCCCAGGCCCAAACGTGTCCTCATTGAACTGGTCGATATCGTGATCTTCCTCTCGGAGAGCTTCTTCATCTTCCTCGATTGGGCTGTCATCGAGGGACTGAAACGGGAAGATACATATCGTTACTGGCAAGTTGAGACTTGGGAATTCCTCAGGAATTGAAGAGACTGGACCTGCGTCCACAGGAGTCTGGAAAAATGACAGGCAAGTCCAGTGAAGCATGGAGGAAAGTTGCAGAAAGGACATTCCCCTGGCAGACAGCGAGGTCTAGAGCCAGCCGACATGGTCTCAGGAAAAACAGTCAAACTATTTAGGACTGACATGACTTGGAAGTTCCTTACCCAGTGGGTGGTGAATCTTCAAAATTCTCTACCCAAGACGACTCGGAGGTGCATTGAAAATATTCTGAATTGAAAATACTCCAAAGAGAGATCAAGAAACTTTTGGCCATTAAAGGTCATAAAGAATACAGAGATAGTGTGGAAAAATGGTGTCATGGTGGTTGAATGGCAGAGCAGATCGATAGGCCAAATTGCCTACCTTGCTTCTATTTACTCTGTTTCTACTTACAGAGTTCTGGTCTATAAAGCACTATGATAGTTGCTGCACACTGTTGTCATCTTCATTTAATAACAGGAGTTAGTGTGCTCATTTCTGGCCTCCACGTCACACAAAATTACTGTGCAGAGTTCATGTCTCCATATCTCACAGAGTCACTGGGCATAGGTCTGGTCAACGTATCATTCTGGGATTAACTGCTTACTGTTCTTGTTTCCATTTCACACATGGGAGCATTGTAGACATTCCAATCTTCAATTACGTCTGGATGGTGAGTTGCTTATAAAGTGGTGGTGTTCCCATGTATTTAGAACTAAATTGATTGGAATTAGATTTTATTGTCACGCGTACTCAAGTAGAATTTGTTGTCCTTCTCCTTCTAAATCCTAACAGTCACGGATGTGGAAAGTTCTGCCGAAGGAGTCTTGGTGAATTTCTGCAGCCCACCTTGCAGACAGTACATACCGCAGCTACAGAGCATTAGTCACGGAGGGATTCAATATTTGTGGATGTGGTGCAAATCAAGTGGGCTGCTTTGTCACAGACGGTGTCTTGAATGCATGTAACATTCAGAATAAGCACAACCACAGGTTAATGGGTATGATTTTATAGTCATTATTGTTTACAAGGAACTCAAAGCTGGGAAATAAATATTCAGGGCTACGTGGCTTTTCAAACGAACAGGCAGGAAGCAAAGGATGGTGGTTGGAATTGTTGGTACAGGATGGAATAAGTATAATGACAAGAAATGATTTTTATTCAGAGGATACAAGATACACATGAGCGGTGGTAAGAAATAAAGAGGGGAAGACAGCACTGGTAGCAGTAGTAAAGAGGTCCCCAAACAGCAGCTATAACAAAGGCAGTATGTTAACCATGGCTATCTTTAATCTTAATGTAGATTTGGGATAGGCAGATTGGCAGAGATGGCCATGAGGAAGAATTCAGAGTATTTTGGACAGTTTCCGAGAAAAATAATCCAACAAATAACTGTGGGAGATGGAGATCTGAAAAACAAAAACAGAAACACCCCACCAAACTTCATATCCAAAGCGTCATAAGCCACCATTTCCACCGCCTCTGCTGGGGGGGAACGCCGCCATCAGACGTATATCGCCTACCCACACTCGTCAGCAATCTGCACGACCATTCCCCCAGGAAAAATGGTTCACTCATCCTCCGCTCTCAACACTGCAGTACCCGCTCATGCTATTGCAGAAGGTACAATGTTTGCCCGTTTACCTCCTCCTTCTTCATTATCCAAAACCCTAGACACAACATCCAGGAATAGCAGGAATTCACCTGCACTTCATTTAATCTAGTCTGCTGTATTTGCTGCTCACAATGAGGTGTCCTCGACCCTGGAGAAATGAAAGACAACCTGGTGACCTCTGCACTACTTTTCTAACTTCTGGTATTACATCCTGTTCTGCTTCCGAGATGCTTCTTGGTTGGAATTTATAATCTTGGTAATCACACAACATAATAACCACCAGACTAGTTGAATCAAGAGACTCAAATCACCAGGAATGTCAAAATGCCACTGATCACTGAAATTTTCTCCTCTACTGTTAGCTTGGACATCTACCGAGCACCACCTCCAATTCTATTACCCTCACTCATGTTTTGTGCTTTTTTTTACAGTTTACTGAGTTGGATAAAAGTAGCTGTTAATCAATATCTTTTCTAAGACATCTTGATGTTTCAAGGCACTGAAGGCTAGCTTATATACCCAAAGGCATTTGATAAGGCGCCACACAGGCCAATTGCCGATGATTACACATGTTCAGCACCATTCATGACAGCTCAGATATTGAAACAGTCCATGTTCAAATACAGCAAGATCCGGACAATACTCAGGCTTGCGCTGATAAGTAGCAAGTAATATTTGCACCACGCGAATGCCAGGCAAAGAGCACCTCCAATAACAGACAAAGTAATCATCACCCCTTGAATATTCAATTAAGTTACCATTACTGAATCCCCGCAATGGCAGTGAGCAACTCATCTTCCTGACTACCCAGAGCCTGTCCACCATCTACAAGGCACAAGTCGGGAGTGTGATGGAATACTCCCCACTTGTCTGGATGTGTGCACTCAAGAAGCTTAAAACCATATGATGTAGGAGCCGCGTCCTGAGGATTACCATCGACCAGAAACTCAACTGGACTTGCCAAATTAATACAGTGGCTACAAGACCAGGTCAGAGGCTAGGAATACAACACCTCCTGATCCTCCCAAAGCCCATCCACCATCTACAAGGCACAAATCAGGGATATGATTGAATACTCTCCACTTGCCTGGATGGAAGCAGCTCCAACAACACTCAAGAAGCTCAACACCATCCAGGACAAAGCAGCCCATTTGATTGGCACCACATCCACAAACATCCACTCCCTCTAGCACTGTGGCAACAGTGCGCACTGTCTACAAGATTCACTACAGAAATTAATCACGGATCCTTCAAAGGCACCTTCCAAACCCATGACCACTTCCATCTAAAAGGACAAGGTCAGCAGATACATGGGAATACCACCCCCTGCAAATTCCCCTCCGAACCAGTCACCATCCTAACTTGGAAATATATCATCGTTCCATCACTGTTGCTGGGTCAAAATGCTGGAATTCCCTCCCTGTGTGAGTCTACTAAAAGCAGATGGACTGCAGCTCACTACCACGTTCTCAAGCACAACTACAACGAATGCTGACCAGACAGCGATGACCATACCCAACGAGTGAATAAGGAAAGGCTACAAGAGTGCACAGTATTGAAGGCAGTATATTAGCGTGGATATAGGATTTGCTAACCCATAGAAGACTGTGCCATGATCATGGGGACATTTTCAGGACGGCAACCTGTAACGAGTGGAGCGTCACAGGGGTCAATGCTGGAGCCACAATTATTTACAATACATGTTAATGACTGGATGAGGAAAGTGAATGTACTCTCGCAAAGTTTGCAGATGACACAAAATAGTTGAGTAGGCAAGTAGCGAGGATGACAAAGAGTCTGAGGAGAGATACAGACTGGCCAAATGAGTGTACAAAAACTTGGTAGAGGAATACAATGTGGAAAGATCTGTGGTTATGCACTTTGGCAGGATGCATAGAGAAGTTGAATACTATTGAAATGGAGATAGACTGCAGAAAAGTACAGAACATAGGAGTCTGAGAGACCTTGTGCATGAATCTAAAAAGTTAGCAAGTTCAGTGGGGAAGAACGAAGGAAAGTGAAATGTTGGTCCTTATTTTAATGGAGTATAAAAGTCTAAAAAGGTTGCCTAAAACTATGCAAGACCAGAACTGATACACCGTGAACAGTCTGGGCTTCTTATCAAAGGAGGGGTAAACTGGCATTGGAAGCAATCCAGAGAAGAGTCACTGAGCTGATACTGTGTTTGGAGGGTCCATCTTATGAGAAGAAGTTGAGTAAGTTAGGCCTGTACTCACTGAAGTTTAGAAGAATGAGATTCTAAGGGGATTTGACAGGGTAGATGCAGAAAGGTTGTTTTCTCTTGTGGGAGTATCCCAGACCAAAGGATTTAATCTCAGAATAAGGGGTCATACATCGAAGAGAGATACAATGGAACTTCTTCTCTCAGAAGGTAGTGAATCTGTAGAATTCTTTAACACAGAGAGCTAACATGGCTGGGTGATTAGGTGTAGTCAAAGCTGAGATAGATTTTTAATCAGTAAGGGCTTAAAGGGTAAGGGGAAAAGGCAGGAACACAGAGTCAAGGATTATCAGATCAGCCTTTACCCAAACTGAATGGCAAAACAGACTCAGAAGGGTGAATGGCTTACTTCGGCTCCTACACCATATGGTTTTAAGCTTCTTGAGCGCATACATCAAGGCAAGTGGGGAGTATTCCATCACACTCCCGACTTGTGCCTTGTAGATGGTGGACAGGCTCTGGGCAGTCAGGAAGTTGAGTTGCTCACTGCAAGATTCCCAACCTCTGATCAGTTCTTGCAGCCACTGTATGATATAACTTCAGTTGAGGTCATTGGTAACCCCAGGATGTTGGAAGTGAAGAATTCAGTAATGGTAACGTCATTGACAATCAAGGGCCAGTGGTAAGACTGTCACTTATTGGAGATGGTCATTGCCTGGCATGTGTGTGGCATGAATGTTAGTTGCCACTTGTCAGTCACTAGCCTTGTCTCGCCAAAGCCTGTCCAACATCTATGATGCATAAGTCAGAAGTATGATTGGAAAACTCTCTACATGACTGGACGAGTGAAGCCTCAACACTACTGAAGGAGGTCTACAGCACCCAGGTCGTAGATATCCACTTGATCGGCAGTCCACCTACCACATTCAACATTCACCATCAAAACACAGTGGCAGCAGTGTATACCATCTGTATTAACTGACCAGGGCTCCTCTGATGCACTTTCCGAACCCGTCACCTCAACAACCCCCATCTCCGCCACGCCGCAAAAAATCACACACCTTCCTGATTTGGAACTACACTGTGCTCCTCTTCACTGTGGCTTTCTGAACAGACTCGTGACTGTCGTTATGTCGCTGGTTCAAAAAAGCAGCTCACCACCTACTTCTCCTTGGAGAATAAAATCGGCACTTTTTCAGTACGTACTATTAAGACTGTGTTTTGATAGGCAATTATGTTGGTCTGGCTAGTGATGAGTACACATCCTGTGTATATATAAAAGAAGCCTTGTTGGTCAGTGAATAACAAAATTCTGACCTTAAGTTAGACGAAGAGATACTACTGCACAGGTCACAAAATCTGGGTCTAAGAGATAGGTTACAAGGTTTAAAAATCCAGATAATTAGGGAAGAAACTCTAGGACTCACAGCCCAAGTAGTTGTATTAACTACGATCAGCAATTGCAAGATTAAAATCCGGACACCCAAAGTCCAGCTCACACCTTCCTTGC
This sequence comes from Rhincodon typus, assembly GCF_021869965.1. Classification (NCBI taxonomy): domain Eukaryota; kingdom Metazoa; phylum Chordata; class Chondrichthyes; order Orectolobiformes; family Rhincodontidae; genus Rhincodon; species Rhincodon typus. The sequence continues at coordinate 3,986,201 of NC_063379.1, read as the reverse complement.
CACAAAATAAGGATGTCTCACTCTTTCTCCCTCTTCAAATCGACACAATGCCTGCGCTGTAAATACACCCAGTCCCAAACTGGGCGAGTGTCTCGGGTGATCATCTCTATTTTAAGCAACTGTTGCAGTTCCATAAAGAAGCTGGAACACAGGAAGACTGATTACTCAAACGTCCGGCAACAATTGTGACTCCTTGGAGTTACACCTCCATGGAAGGCAGGATGTTTCTTCCTAAATTACACTTGATCAACCATCTCAGCCCAATCTGTGGCAACAAAAACCAAACTCCTTGCTGATTATCTACATCAAAACATAAAGAAGACTCCATTTCACCAAATCCCTGCCTTACTGCACAGTCGTACAGCACGGAAACAGACCCTTCGGTCCAACCAGTCCATGCCAAACATAATCCCAAACTGAATTAGTCCCACCTGCCTGTTCCTGGCCCGTATCCCTTGAAAGCTTTCCTATTCATGTACTTATTCAAATGTCTTTTAAATGTTGTAATTGCACTCACATCCACCAGTACCTGTTATTCCACATGCGAACCACGCTCTGTCTAAAGATTCTGACTTCGCGTATCTTCCTGGCTCCCAGCAAAGCACAATTCACTTTTATCGATGATTTCTCACAGCATAAGACTCTTCCCAATCGCTGTCTCTCCCTATTTATCTCTTGAGCTGCCTCCAATTTCCCTCCCCATCTCTCACACCCATTGCCACCACAGCTCTCAAACTCCTGGCCCACCAATCCACAGCTCCTCTTCATCTCCAGCTTTACTATGGCTCATCTCATGCCTATCTGGTAATCTTCTCACTCCCTGTCTGCCTCTCTCTCTCTTTACCGCACAAACTGCTCTTACCTCCATCTCAGCCACTCTCCCGACATTCTCCCTTCCTCATCACCATCCCCCACTCCCATTTATTACAATCACGAAATGTGTGCTTTACCTTCATCATCATCCCCCCCCACCCCGTCTTTCTCCCCCAAATTAGATCAGCCACACAGCTCTCCAAAGGATATCACTTACACTTTAACAGGAGTTAAACCGTACATTTTCACTTTTGACCTTCAGTGATTTTTTTTTAAAAAGTCTGTGAATTTGAGGAACTTCTGTTATCTCAGTTCACATTCCCTGGATAGGGTCAGATACACAGTCGAAGTCAAACAAAGCTCCAATTCATGTAATTCTGAAAGCTCCAATTAGAAGGACATAGTGGCTTCATGGACATGTCACTGGACGAGAGATCCAAAATCCCAGGCGCTGGGTACAAGAGTTCAAATCTCACCAAGGCAGCTGGTAGAATTTGAAGTGAATTGATAAATCTAGAATTGACAGCTTGTCTCAGTATTGGAAACCACCAATGATCGTTACAGAAACAAATCTGACTCACTAGTCCGCTTGCCTGGTCTGACCAATGAATGGTACGTTTACATGTGGTGTCACCAAAGTCGAATGGACAAGCTCGTCAGATTGCGCAGAGTTCGGTAGGAGCGTCAAACTTCACCCGTGAAGAAATAAATGAGCCCATCCACCCACTCCCACCATTTCGGGGCAGAGTCCCAGACTTCCAACACTTTTTGAGGAAAATAAAATTATGTTTCGGTGTTCTCAGCTCTCCCGAGAGGACATGTTTACTTATTCCACACCATCAATTCCGTTTCTGCTTAGATCCCAGCTGATGGCAATACTGAACAAGTCGGATCCTAGAACGAAATTCCGCTTGATAAACAATGGTTTAGATTTTGATTTCTTTACCCTAAATTCAGTCACTGTTATTATAAACATACACACACGGGGTGCACGTGCATGCATGCATCCAGTTACTGATGTACTTTGAATGAAAGAATGCAAGTTTATTACATCAAAGACAGAAACGGAGTACCAAGACAACTCAGAAATATGTTCTTGTAAAGATCAAGAAATATTCAACCCTTTATCCTCGCAATATCCTTTACAGATACATAGCTGAGTGGAGTAAAACTCCTATCTTCACTCCTTAACTGAAAAGGCTACAAGCTGTCAGTGAATTACTGTGTTCCCCAGATTAAGTCGCTCCACTGTCAATTCGCCAAGAGACACCCTTGACTTGCTGAAATCTAAGAAGATACCCAGGGCTTTTGCCAGTGCTGTCTACTTGGACTGCTAAAGTAACTTCGCACTTAAATCCAGTTCTGAAGGCCTAGAAACTGTCAGCATCAAAAGTTCCCATGAGGCGGAATGGATGTTTTCTCACTGAACTGGATAAGCTTATGGCCCCGAACCTATTTGTCTCCTTTTGGATTATAAATCTAAGTTAGTGAACACTTCTAGTTCAACAATTATCTCACCATGTAGCTCATTGTTTATCTAGTCAGTTTGCGTAAAACAGGTGATTTATTGGAAGCGCTGTTTTGACGCACTGCAAAAAGAAAGTTACCTTCACCGTATCAAAAATCAAAAACTCACTGACCTCTATTTTGGAACTGAAGTTTCAAATATATTATAAACCTTTGCTACACTAGATTATTTGAAGATAGTTGAGAGTCAACCTTCAGTATATAAATGCAAGTCAAAGCTATGTAAAAGACATTTATGCAGAAGGTCATTCAGACCCTCAAGTCTATGATGCTCTCCATGGATCTAGCCAGTTAATCTCAGTCGTCACCTGTTGCCCCACTGATTTATTTCATTCAAATAACCATCCAACGTCACTTGAAAGTGATTGTTTATTGCCACCTCATAACTAAAACACAGCCAGCCACTACCTTTGTCCCCCCCACCCAACAGATTGTTCAGAGCTATGCTGAACAGACAGAACTACGGTGCTCCAGTTGCGTATCAGCACAATGCAATAACATCATGCTCTGGTACCTCAAATATGTTTAACAGAAAGATAAACAGTGTGCCTTGAACATTTTACTTATACCTGAACACAACTTTTTCAGTCTTCTGCTCAAGGAGTTGAAAATCCCTTTGCATTTATGCAGGGAAAGGGGAGAGAAGTTGGGGTTTGGAGGGAAGGGTGATGTGAGTGAAACTAAGAAATAAATTCTTGAAAATGTAGCAGCTAATTTGTATTCACCAAGTCCCACATTACGCTGAACTGTTGAATAATGTTGAGACGTTGAATAGGTATGGAGCATGACAAATTGGCAAAAATTTCTTCAAGTCAGCAGAGAGGGAACATTTGACCTCGCTCAAACTTCATATCACAAAGGTGACACTTCTGTCACTGTGGCGCTCCCTCAGCTCTGACCCTCAGACGGTGTGGCGCTCCTTCGGCACTGACCCTCAGACAGCGTGGCGCTCCCTTGGCACTGACCCTCAGACAGTGCGGTGCTCTCTCGGCACTGACCCTCAGACAGTGAGACAATCCATTAGTACTAACCCTCTGACAGTACGGCACTCCCTCGGCACTGACCACTTAGCAGCGCAGCACTCCCTCACTCCTGATCCACAAACAGTGCAGCACTCCCTCAGTAGTGTTCACTGAATTAGGAAGACTGGGATATGTAGAAGCATGGACAACCTGGGGTGTGATGGTTCGAGTTCAGGTTGAAGATGGGGATCCAAGTCACAGCCTCCAAAAGCTGGGGTTGAGGAGGTGCAGAAAGTGGACAATCACAGTTCTTGGTCAGTGTGTCTCCGTGTGGGCGACAGTTCCCAAGGGTTGGTGGGGGTTCACAGTTTCAAGGGTTTGGTTGGAGGTGTGGGTGAGGGAGAGGAGGGAAGGGTGCACGGGTCACAATCCTTGGCGAGGTAAAGTGGGGTCATAGTCCAAAGGGGTGTGAGGAGGATCACGGTTTCTGGGGGTGGTGCGGTAGTCACGGTCCTTGGCTATTGGATAGAGATCACAAAGTTTATACATCTGTTGAGGAGGAGTGGATTGGAGACAAGGTCACAGATCTTGACATTCAATGGTGTTACAACCACTGAATTCCCCCCACTATCAACATTTTGGGGATTACCATTGATAGGTCTTTGGGGTGGGGAAGGGA
>NC_063379.1:3970923-3981720 GCF_021869965.1 Rhincodon typus | reverse complement strand
GCTTGATGTAGAAAGTCTTCTTGGGGCCTGGGATGGAGGTGAAGCGGGAGGTGTACGGGCAGGTGTAGCACTTCCTGCAGTTGCAGGGAAAAGTGCCGGGTGTGGTGGGGCTGGAGGGGAGTGTGGAGCGGACAAGGGAGTCCCGGAGAGAGTGGTCCCACCGGAAAGCAGATAAGGGTGGGGAGGGAAACATATTTTTGGTGGTGGGGTCGGATTGCAGATGGCGGAAGTGTCGGATGATGATGCGTTGGATCCGGAGGTTGGTTGGGGTGGTACGTGAGGACGAGGGGGATTCTGTTTTGGTTGTTATTGCGGGGAGGAGGTGTGAGGGATGAGTTGCGGGAAATGTGGGAGACACAGTCAAGGGTGTTCTCGACCATTGAGGGGGGGAAGTTGTGGTCCTTGAAAAACGAGGACATCTGAGATGTACGGGAGTGGAATGCCTCATCCTGGGAGCAGATGCGGCGGAGGCGAAGGAATTGGGAATAGGGGATGGCATTTTTGCAGGAAGGTGGGTGGGAGGAGGTGTATTCTAGGTAGCTGTGGGAGTTGGTGGGCTTGAAATGGATATCAGTTTCTAGGTGGTTGCCAGATATGGAAACAGAGAGGTCCAGGAAGGAGAGAGAGGTATCGGAGCTGGTCCAGGAGAACTTAAGGTTGGGGTGGAAGGTGTTAGTGAAGTGTATGAACTGTTCGAGCTCCTCGTGGGAGCACGAGGCGGCGCCAATACAGTCATCATTGTAACGGAGGAAGAGGTGGGGTTTAGGGCCAGTGTAGCTACGAAAGAGGATTGTTCCATGTTACCTACAAAGAGGCAGGCATAGCTTGGGCCCATGCGGGTACCCATGGCTACCCCCTTTGTCTGTCGGAAGTGGGAGGAATTGAAAGAGAAGTTGTTGAGGGCGAGGACAAGTTCGGCTAAGCGGATGAGGGTGTCAGTGGAGGGGGACTCGTCGGGCCTCCAGGACAGGAAGAAGCGGAGGGCCTTTAGGCCATCTGTATGGGGAATGTAGGTGTATAGGGACTGGACGTCCATGATAAAGATGAGGTGTTGGGGACCGGGGAATTGGACGTTTTGGAGGAGGTGGAGGGCGTGGGTGGTGTCACGGATGTAGGGAGTTCCTGGACCAAGGGGGAGAAAATGGAGTCAAGAAAGGTGGAGATAAGTTCGGTGGGGCAGGAGCAGGTGGAGACAATGGGTCGACCAGGGTAGTCAGGTTTGTGGATTTTGGGAAGGAGATAGAAGCGGGCGGTGCGGGGTTGGACAACGATGAGGTTGGGTGGGAGGTCACCTGAGGTAATGAGGTTGTGGATGGTTTGGGAGATGATGGTTTGGTAGTCGGGCGTGGGGTCATGATCAAGGGGGCGGTAGGAGGAGGTGTCAGAGACCTGGCGCTTGGCCTTGGCGATGTAGAGGTCTGTGTGCCATACTACAACTGCGCCTCCCTTGTCCACAGGTTTTATGGTGAGGTTGGGATTGGAGCGGAGGGCTGCACGTTCTGTGGGGGAGAGGTTGGAGTGGGTGAGAGGGGTGGAGAGGTTGTGGCGATTGATGTCTTTAATGCCCAGTTGTTCCAGGAAGACGGATGTTGCTGATAGAGTTATAGAGTTGTACAGCATGGAAACAGACCCTTTAGTCCAACTCGTCCATGACGTCAGATGCCCTAAATTAATTTCTGAAGAAGGATCCCCAACTAAAACGTCAACTTTCCTGCTCCTCTGATGCTGCCTGGCCTTCTGTGTTCCTCCAGCTCCACACTGTGCCATCTCTGACTCCAGCATTTGTAGTTCTTACTATCTCTAAATTAATCTGGGCCCATTTGCCAGCATTTGACCCATATCCGACTAAACCCTTCCTCTTCATATACCTATCCAGATGTCTTTTGAATGTTGTAATTGTACCTGCCTCCACCACTTCCTCTGACAGCTCATTTCATATACGCACCACGCTCTATGTGAAAAAGTTTCCCCTCAGGTCCTTTTTAAATCTTTCCCTTCTCACCCTAAACTTATGCCCTCTAGTTTTGACTCTGCTACCCTAGGGAAAAGACCTTGACTATTCACTCTAACTATGCCCCTCATGGTTTTATAAATTCTATATGGTCACCTCTCAGTGTCCGACGGTCCAGGGAAAATAGCCCCAGCTTATTCAACCTCTCACTGTTGCTCAAAACCTCCAAACCTGGAGACATCCTTGTAAATCTTTCCTGAATCCTTTCAAATTTTACGACATCCTTCCTAAAGCGGGGACACCTGAAGTGTTTAAGGATGTAATGCTTTTTTTTAGGAGGCAGTCCACAGAAAACACATGAAGATGATGATAAAAGATTGGAGAAGTTCAGCAGATCTGGCAGCATCTGTTCAGAGAGAGAAAAGCAAAGTTAACTTTCGAGTCCATTGACTCTACTTCAGAACTGGTCAGGAAATGTTACTTATGCTTTCTTGCACCAGATGCCACCAGACCTACTGAGCTTCTCCAGTAATGTATTCAGATTTTAAGTGTCCATGGTTCTTTGTTTTTTTTGCCTAAGTTGATCCCCAGCATGCAGGGATTGTCTTATGAGCAAAGGTTAAACAGCTTGGGACTCAATTCATTGGAATTTAGAATGAGAGGTGATCTCATCAAAACAAACACAATTAGAAACATATCACATAAAGATTGTAAGAGAGCAACACACAACCACTTCCATTTAGAAAGACTTGGGCAGCAGGTGCATGTGAATACTACTAACTGCAAGTTCTCCCTCAAGACACTACCACACTGAGTTGGAAATAAATTGCTGTTATTTTAGTGTCACTGGGTCAAAATTTTGGATATCCCCGCTCGCCCCCCCCCCCCCTCCCCAACAGCATTGTGGATCTACCAACAGTACATAGACTGCAGTAGTTCAAGAAGACAGCTCACTGCCACCTTTTCAAGGGCGATATTAGATGGGAAATAAATGCTGGCCCAGCCAGCAATGCCCATGACCCACAAGTGAGTAAAAAAAATGCTTAAGGGTCTTGACAGGATAAATGCTGACAGAACGGTTCCCCTCATTGGAGAGTTAAGGACCAGAGAGCATAGACTCAGAATAAAGGTTATCAGTCTAAGACTGAGATGAGGAGCAACATTTTCTCTCAAAGGGTTGTGAGTTCTTGGAATTCCTTACCACAGTGATCTGTGGGGGCAGAGTCCTTGTATATATTTAAGGCTCAGATCGGTAGATTCTTGATCAGTAGGGAAGCAAGGGTTATAGGAAAGTGAATGTGAGAAACGTTCTATTAACCATGATCAAATTGAAGACTGAATGGCCTTCTCCTGTTCCTATTTTTTATGGTCATATAAGAGACCTACTTGCTGGCAGGAAAAACTATTTAAAACTCCCCATTTTGTGCATTAGAAAGAAATTGCATGAAGGAGGCCCTTCAGTCCATTGTTTCTCCTGGTGCTGGCTTTCTGATTGGGATCTCCAATTGTTCCCACTGTACCTGATCATTTCCTTCTGGAGTCTTGCAAGCCTACTGTCTGGCACTGGTTTATTCAATTCCAACTATGTTTGACTCCCAAGCCTGGGAAGTTGAGTGATTTAAATTCCATTTTTGAAATTAATCTGGCATTTGTAAAAAGCTCAGATTCACACATGTTCAAAATAAAAAACCGAGTTCAGTCCCTCTTTCAGAGAAGGAAATGTGCTACTCTCACCTATATTGGACACCAGAGACATGATGAAGTGGTTAACAAGTAACTGACTTGTAAAGTGGTGAGCAAGGAACTCAGTAGTGTTCAAGAATGCACTTATTCATCATCATCTTCCCCAGTGCAATGTGGGATGGAAAACAAATGTTTATCTTAGCAGCAATTGTCATATCCTTGTGTACCAGATTGTAACAGGTAATTGTGTCAAAAAAGTCACAGCTCATCATTTTTTTGCTTGCCATTTGCTGTAGATGTGCATTCTTGGTTTGTTTTGACTAATCCAATGTGTGTGGATGAGCATTCATTCTTAATTGAGCTTAAGAAGGTGACGATAAGATGGGGGCTTCTTAGGCTGAATAGAATATCAACATATTGTCACATGCACTTTTACAAAAAAAGTGAAAAGTTTTATAAGTCACTGTACCATGACACCTAAAAATTAATAACAGATAAATGAGAAGAAAAGAAAGTAAAAGTTTACCTTTTCTCAGTTAATGATTCCTGGGTTTGTGGTACGCTGCAAAACCAGACTGAGACAAGACCTCCACACTGGGACTAGGCCTCCATGCTGGGACAAGACCTCCACTCTGGGACAAGAATGCAACTCCAGGCTGAGACCATCCCTCCTAGACAAGAAAGCCACACCAGGACACCATCCAACCAGGCGCCAGCTCAATAGTGCCATTCCAGGCCATCAGAAGCCACCTCGATGCTGGGCCTATGCCAGGAGAAGACGCCTTCTAACTAATTCATGAAAAGAAGGTAAGGTACAATCATAAATGGAAACATTTAAAAAAAGCATAGAGTGAAATAAAAATTAAAGTGGTCAAAGTAGACAAGCACTAGGTTCCTGGGCTGAGGAGCCCACACGTTGCATTGCTACTCTCTCACTACCTTGAAAACTGCTTCAGATATAGAGACACCCCTGAAGGGAAGTCTGTCTAAATGCCTCTTAAACATTGCTGTTGCATCTGCTTCTCCCACCTGTCCCAGCAACATATTCCAGGCACCCCCCATTCTATGCGTAAAAAGCTTGCCTCGCACATCTCCTTTAAACTTATCCCCTCTTGCCTTAAACCTCTGACCTCCTAAGATTTGAAATTTCTACCCTGGGAAAAAGACTTCGACTATCCACACCATCCATGCCCATCATTATTGTATTCTTTTCTATCAGATCGCCCCTCAGTCTTCAACGCTCTGGTGAAAACAATCGGAATTTGCCCAGCCTGTCCTTGCAGCTAAAACACACCACTTCAGGCAACATTCTGATAAACATCTTTTGCATCCTGTCGAAAGCCTCCAGATCCTTTCTATAGTATGGTGACCAATCCTGCATACAATGCTCCAAAATGTGGCCTGCATCATGACCAAACAACTTTAACACTCAATGCCCCATTGAAGGAGAAATTGAATAGAAAACCACACTCTGGGTAATATATTATATCCGTAAGTAATTTTATTTCTTTCTATTCAGAACGTTGGATTCTTGGAGGACATTTGAATTGCAAAACGAAAGTAATCACGACTTCCCAACTGTTTTCCTTAATTTGCACAAAATGGAAGTGGTTCCACTGGGGCTCGAACCCAGGACCTTCTGCGTGTAAAGCAGACGTGATAACCACTACACTATGGAACCAGCACGTTTGGTCAATGTAGCTCATAAGCAATTGGCGACTGGAATTATTGGTCCGTTCACTGAGTTGACTGGTTCTCATGCAAACGTATCGTCTCCTTTCTGGGTGACATCGTCAGTGCTGTGCAGCCTCCGTTGAAGCGCTGTTGTTCTGTACCGCTCTGATCTAAATATGATCCGGTCTGTCAAGGTGGGTAGTCTTGTTTCCGGTATTGTACCGTAGTGGGATGTAGATGGGATCCATTTCAACATGTGTGTTAATTGCATCGGGAGTTGAAAACCAGGCCTCCGGGAATTCTATTGCCCGTCTCTGTCTCGCTTGTCCGAGTACTGTAACTTTATCCCAGTCAAATTGATGTCCTTGGACATCGGAATGCAATGATGGCGCCTTGTTTTAATACACTCCGATATACAAGGACATCAGTTTGACGGGGACAAAGTTACACTTCTAGGACAAGCGAGACAGAGGCAGGCACGAGAATTCCCGGAGGCCTGGCTTACAACCATCGATGCAATTAACAAACACTTTGAAATAGACCCCCTTCCACATCCCACAACGGTACAAAACCGGAAACAAGACTGCCCACTCATGACAAACCGGACCATATCACTTCAGGAACCAAAACAAAGTTGCTGGAAAAGGTCAGCAGGTCTGGCAGCATCTGTGAAGGAGGAAAAAAAAAACAGAGTTAACGTTTTGGGTCCCGGTGACCCATCCTCAGAACTCAACAAAAACAAAGTTGCTGGATTCAGAGCGGGACAGAACAACAGCGCTGCAAAGGAGGCTATACAGATGTCACCGAGAAAGGAGACAAAACGTATGCATTAAAACCGGAGATAGTAGGAACTGCAGATACTGGAGAATCCGAGACAACAAGGTGCAGGGCTGGATGAACACAGCAGGCCAAGCAGCATCATAGGAGCAGAGAGGCTGACGTTTCGGGCCTAGACCCTTCATCGCCTGCTGTGCATTAAAACCGGTCAGCTCGGAGAACCAACCACAACCCGAGCTACAGATTTTCGTTAAAACATTAAACCATCAGTGACTGTTTACGTGGAAGTTTTCCAATTGTAATTATTTGTGCGATGGGTTGTGAATGTGTTTGCGGGGAGCTTAAAACAGCGTTGAGATGAAATTGGTGATTTTTTTTGCTCTCAGGAAGCTAACCTTCAACATAACCGCACACAAAAAGAAATATGAGAGAGTGTGTAATTGATGCAGGATGGGAGATGAACTCGGGTGTAATGCAATTGCGAACGCATTTTGGAGGTCGGGGATCGCGCAAGAAAGGAGACGTCAGAAATCCACAAATCGAAAAGCAGATGAAAACAATATCATATGTTCTCCACTGAGTGTCAGTGTGCAGACATACACAAGCAAGCCCGGATAGCTCAGTCGGTAGAGCATCAGACTTTTAATCTGAGGGTCCAGGGTTCAAGTCCCTGTTCGGGCGTTGTTTTTAAACCCGATGGCTTGCCAGCCGAATATTGCCACAAACTTGGCTTCAAACTGTACAACGGATGTTGAGATTAAATTAATCACTTGCTGCCTCCATAAAATCTTTTTAAACACAGGCACAACACGCGAACGCCCAAAGCGAGGATACCCAATTCGGGATTTAGTTTTGGGAAATGAAGATGGGGAAAAATAAAGGGGGAGATTGAAAGAAAAAAACAATGTTTCTCACAGAGGGGCATCAAGGAGCACTAGCAAAACTGAAATCAATAGGTATCGTGGGTCAAACTCAATGCTTCAAGGAATCATACACTGGCACATAGGAAGTTGGTTATGGTTGTTGGAGGTCATTCATGTCAGATCCAGGACATCTCTGCAGGAATTCCTCAGTCTAGAGACCGAGGCACAACCACTTTCAGCTGCCTTATCAATGACCTTCTATCCCTAAGAAAGTTAGAAGTGGGGATGTATGCCGATAATTGCAAACTGTCCAGCACCACTGGCGACTCTGCAGATGGTGAAGCAGTCCATGTTCAATGCAGATAACAAGAACAGCAGATGCTGGAGTCACAGCCAATCTTGTGTGAAGCTGGAGGAATACAACGTGTTCGGCACCATCAGAGGAGTAGGAAACGAAACGTTTTGGGTTGGGACCCTTCACCAGGACTCCCAAATCGAAACATTCACTTTCCTGCACCTCTGATACTGCCTAACCCTCTATGTTCCTCCAGCTTCACACTGTATTGACATGTTCAATGGAACAAAATCTGGACAATATTCAGGCTTGGGCTGACAAGTGGCAAGTAACATTTGCCCAGCAAAGATGCCAGTAAATGAACTCTCCGATAAGATGGAATCCCCGACCCCTGGACATTCAATTGTGTTACCATTAGTGAATGCCCTAAAACCAACACCCTGAGCTTACCAATGATCAGAAACTCAGCTGAACTTGCCACATAAAGGGAATGAGCAGATCAGAAGCTCGGAATACTGCGATTGGTAACTCACTTCCTGACTCCCCAAACATCAGACTTTTAATCTGAGGGTTTTAAATCGGACTTTCACTTGTCTCAAGGTGTGAAAATGAACTTCGATTCTCTCTATGCAAAGGGCGGTTAGATTGATACAATGATATGTTGCCTCCCGTAGGTTTCTTTTCAACACTTCGTCAACGCCCAAGGCGAGGATACCGAAATCTGCGTTAACTTTTGGGAAAGGAAGATGGTTAAAAATTAACAACAAGATCAAAGAAAGAAAAAGAAAGTCTTTAACGGTGTGACATTTAGGAGCACCAGCCAGACTGGAATACATGGGTATTGGTCAGCAATCTGTCTGCTGCATGGAGTCGTCCCTGGCACATAGGAATTTAATCATTGTTGTTGGGGTGGGGTCATTTATTTTAGTTCCAGGACACGGAAATCGTCTGAGAGAAGATTTAATCCTTGTCTTAGTCTTAAATTGGCCTTTCCTTGTTCTGAGAAAATGCCCTTTGGTTCTAAATTCACACACAAGGGGAAACATCCTCTCATCATTTACTCCGTTAAGCCCCTTAAGAATCCTAAATGCTTCAATGAGATAACATCGCTTTTTTAAACATCGATGAGCGGAGTCTCAGCCTGATTAGCTTTTGCTCATGAAGTCATCTTACCACACGGGGATCGTTTTAATGAGCCTTCTCTGACTTCTTTGAAATTATAAGACTGCTCACAGCACTCTGATGTGGTCTCATCATCACCCTGCACGGTTGTATTAAGAAATTCCCTTCTCATAAGGGCCAACATTGCACGAGTCTTCATAATCAGGACATGGAAGCTGGAATTAAAAAGTCCTCTACATTCGGGATTCAAAGCGTAGACTGGCTGACCGCTTTGCAGAAGATCAACGTTCTGCTCGCAACAAAGACCCTGAACTACCCGTTGCCTGCCACTTTAACACACCACCCTGTTCCCTGGCCAACATCTCTGGCTTCCTGCAGTGTTCCAGCGAAGCTGAACGTAAGCTGGAAGAACCACATCTCATTTTCCACTTGGAGACCCTGCAGCCCTCCGGATTCAATATCAAGTTCAATACTTTTAGGAACTAAACTCTCCCCTGTCCCAGACCCCTACCCAACACGCCAGGCCTTGTTACCACATAGCCTGCCTTTCCACAACACCAGCTGTTAGTCACTAACAGTCCCCATTTATAATCATTTTCCCTCCCAGCCGGATCGTTATCAACTGTATGTCTGGCCAAATTCACTTCTCCCTCTTTAGGCTCTACCCTATCGTTTACTCCCTACCCCATTCCCCTCGGCATTTTTCAGCCTATAATTTGAAGTTTTCCCAGCCACCATCCGTTCGGAGGAAGCGTCACCGGACCCGATATGTCATCTTTGGTTTTTGCTTCACAGATGTTGCCAGTCCTGCTGAAATTTTCCAGCGACTTTGTTTTAGTTCGAAACTGGAATTTTTCACTGTGGAGACGCAGGCACAAATAATTTCAGCTGCTTTAAAGGTGACCATTCCACATTGCACCACATTGGTTCAAGTGCCTGTGAGGGCTGCTTTTTAACGCGAGCCTTTCATTCTGAATATTGCAATAAACTTGGTTTCAAACTGTATAACGAGTGATGAGATTGAATTAATAACATGCTATCTTCACAATTTGTTTCTACATACAGGCAGAACGCGAGGTCACCCAATTCTGCGTTTAATTTTGGTAAATGAGGATGCGTTCTCTCTTTTTCTGAAGAAGGGTCCAGACCCGAAAAGTCAGCTTTCATGCTCCTCTGATGCTGCTTGGCCTGCTGCGTTCATCCAGCTGTACACCTTGGTATCTGAGAGAGTGTGTAATTTGTGCCGGGAGGGAGATGGGTTCGTGCTGGTTTCATGCAATTGTGAATGAATTGTGGAAGTTGAGGATATCACAAGAAAGAAAATGTCAGGAAACCAGTAATGCCGAACTGAAATGAAAGCAACAACTTTTGTTCACCATTGCGTATCTCTGCACCAGATGGCCGACGTGAGTCCGCATAGCTCTGTTGATAGAGCATCAGACATCGAACGTGCGGGTCGCAGATTCAAAACTCTATTCAGGCGCTGCTTCGAAATCGAAGCTGCAGCTGCTAAAACCCCTGAATGTATTGAAATCAACAGGGATTCAAACGAAAGAGCAAGCGTTCGGTTCAAAACAACGATATGTCGTCTAACGTGCAGATTAGATGGGCTTCAAATTGGTTTCACAGGTCGGCGCAACATCGAGGGCCGGTACGGCTCTGCTACGTTCTATGTAACGTAGGCCTCATTCCAAAATTCGGTCAATGCCGAACTATCGATTGAGCTTCGAAGTTATCAGCTAGTCAAAACTACAGCTCAAAATCAAAGAACGTTTCTAACAGTGTGCCATCTCGGAGCACCAGCCAGACTGGAAGCAACATGTTTCGGTTGGCAATGTCTCTGCGGCATGGAGTCGCATCTGGCACATGAGGAGTTTGGTCCTTGTAGTTAAAGGTCATTCATCTTAGTTCCAGGACAGCGAAGCTGAAATTAAAAACTCCTCGACATGGGGGAAAAAAGGATGACCGCTTCGCAGAACATACGTACCACCCCACCAACCTCCGGATCCGGCACTTCCGCCATCTGCAATATGACCACACGAGCAAAGACATTTTCCCATCCCAACCTTTATCTTCCTTCCGGAGGGACCACTGTCTCCGGGACTCCTGTGTACGCTCCACACTCCCCACTAGCACCACCACTTTTCACTGCTACAGCTGCCCCTACACCTCCCCACTTACCCCAATCCCAGGCCGCGAGAAAACCTTATACATCAAACAGATGTTCACCTGCAAATCTGCTAATCTGGCATAATGTATCCGCTGTCCACAATGTGGCCCCCTTTACATCTGGGAAACCAAGTAGAGGCTCGGAGACCTCTTTGTGGAACAACTACATTCGGTTCGCGACAAGCCACTGCGCCTCCAAGTCGCGAAGCACTTCAACTCCCCCTCCCACTCCTTGGACTAAATGCCCGTTCTGGGCTGCCTCC
>NC_063379.1:3943324-3970423 GCF_021869965.1 Rhincodon typus | reverse complement strand
TCTTTCCTGGACCTCTCTGTTTCCATCTCTGGCAACCACCTGGAAACTGATATCCATTTCAAGCCTACCGACTCGCACAGCTACTGAGAATACACCTCCTCTCACCTACTTTGCTCCAAAAATGCCATCCCCTATTCCCAATTCTTTCACATCCGCCAAATCTGCTCCCGAGATGTATCATCCCACCCCCGGACATACCAGTTGTCTTCGTTTTTCAAGTACCGCAACTTCCCCTCTACAGTGGTCGAAAACGCCCTCGACAGTCTCCCTCGCATTTCCCACAACTCATCCCTCACACCCCCTCCCCGCAATAACAACCAAAACAGAATCCCCCTCATCCTCACGTACCACCCTATCAACCTCCGGATCCAACGCATCATCCTCCGGCACTTCCGCAATTTGCAATCTGACCCCACTACCAAAGACATTTTTCCCTTCCCACCGTCTGTCTTGGACTCCCTTGTCCGCTCCACGCTCCCCTCCAGCCCCACCACACCCGTCACTTTTTCCGTGCACCCGCAGGAAGTGCTACACCTGCATCTACTCCTCCCACCTCACCCCCATCCCAGGCTCCAAGAAGACTTCCCACATCAAGCAGATGTTCACCTGCACACCTGCTAATGTTGCATACTGTATCTGTTGTTCCCAATGTGGCCTCCTCGACATCGGGGAAACCAAGCGGAGGCCTATAGAATGCTTTGTGGGTCACCTATGCTCGGTTCGCGATAAACGACTGCATCTCCCGGTCGCGAAGCACTTCGACTCTCCCTCCCACTCCTTGGACTAAATGTTCATACAGGGCCACCTCCAGTGCTGCAACGATGCCATCCGAAAGTTGCAGGAACCGCACCGCATATTTTGCTTGGGAAACCTGCAGCCCAATGGTATCAATGTGGTCTTCCCAAGCTTCAAAATCTCCCCTCGCCCGACCGCAACCCAAAACCAATCCAGCTCGTCCCTGGCTCCCTAAACTGTTCGTCCTTCCTCCCACCTATCCACTCCCCTCACCTCAAATCCCACATCCACTTCCTACCTACCAGCCTCATCCCTCCCCCTTGAACTGTCCGTCTTCCTTTGAATGACTTACCCATACTCCAACTCAACACCTGCTCTCACCTTTACTGGTTCCATTCCCGCCTCTTTGACCTGTCTGCCTCCTCTGCACTATTCGCTCGTTTATACATCTTCCATTAACCTCCCCATCTCTCTCTATTTATTTCAGAAGCTCCTTCCCCTCCCCATTTCTGAAAAAGGGTCCAGACCCAAAACGGCAGCTTTCCTGCTCCTCTGATGATGCTTGGTCTGCTGTGTTCATCCAGCTCTACACCTTGTTATCTCGAGGAAATGTGTGTTTGTGTGGAAGGGTGTCTTTGCACGAACATTATTACTGTTTCGACTTCGACTAAATTGCCTCTCAGCCTACGATGTTCTCGCAAAAACAATCCAAAATTGTCCAAGCTCTCCTTGAAGCTAAAGCACAACACTGCAAGCAATGTCCTATGGAACATCTTTTGGATGCTCTGCAAGCCTTCACATCCTTCCTAAAGTATGGTGACCAGACATGCACATCAATATTCCAAATGTGCCATAGCTAAAGCTTTGTACAGTTCTATCAGCATATTGAAATGAAGTTGGTTCCAAACGCAGCAACGGGAGATAAGGTTGAAAAAATCGTGTGCTGTGGAGACCGAATTCTGTTTTAACAATTGGGAAAAGAGATTGGTCAAAACAATGGACAAGAAAAAAAATGTTTATAATAGTGTGGCATCAATGGACACAGGCAAAACTGTAATCAATTTGTGTTGGTTGGGCAATCTGTCTGCTATATTGCAGACATAACAGGCCTAAAATAAGACCTTAATGTTTGCTGCAGGTTATTCACGTCAGTAAGAATTCTTCAGCGTAGAATAACAAGCAAAGCCATCTTCAGCTGCTTCATCAATGTAATTCCGTCCTTCATAAGATCAACAGTAGAATGTTCACTGATGATTGCACAATGTTCAGTAGCGTTTGCAATACCACAGATGCTGAAGAATTCCATGTTCGATGCAAATAGATTTGCGCAATACAACGCTTGGACGGATGACTGGCAAGTGACATTCACACCAGGGAAGTGCCAGGTGAATGATATCTGTTAATGAACTAGGTGTTCACAAGAAACTGGATTCTGAAGAAGTGTCACTGGACTCCAAATGATAACTGTGCTTTTTCTCCACAGATGCTGCCAGAGCTGTTGAGTTTCACCAGCGATTTCTCTATAACTTGCTTTGAATACGTTGAGGTGGACATTGCATCAGCATTGAGATGAAACGAGTGATTTGGTAGCTTTCAGGAAGCAAACATTTAACACAAGTGCGCGCAAAAAAAAAAAAAGGGACGTGAGAGAGTGTGCAATTTGTGCCGGATGTGAGATGGGTACGTGCTGGTGTCATGCAATTGTGAATGAATTGTGGAGGTCGGGGATGTCCCAAGAAAGAAAATGTTCGGAAACCAGTCATGCAAAATGGAAATGAAAGCAATAGCTTTTGCTCACCCCTAAGTGTCTCTGCACCAAAAGGCGACCCGAGCCCGGATATCGCTGTCGGTCGAGCATCTGCCTTTTAATCGCAGGGTCTGGAATTCAAGTCACTGTTAGGCCGCTGCTTTTAAATCGGACTTCCACTTGCGTCAAAGTGTGAAAGTGAACTTGGATTGTAAATATACAATGGGCGGTTAGATCGGTAGAATGATATTTTGCCTCCCGTAGGTTTCGTTTCAACAATAGGTCAACTCCCCAAGACTAGGATCCCGAAATCTGCATTAACTTTTGGGAAAGGAAGATGGTTAAAAATTAACAACAAGATCAAAGCAAGAAAAAGAATGTCTTCAACAGTGTGCCGACGAGGAGCACCAGCCACACTGGAATGCATGGGTATTGCTCAGCAATCTGTCTGCTGCATGGAGTCGTCCCTGGCACATAGGAATTTAATCATTATTGTTTTGCGGTGGTGGGGAGGGGGGGCGACATTTATTTTAGTTCCAGGACATGGAAATCCTCTGAGACAAGATTTAATCCTTGTCTCAGTCCTGAATATGCCTTTCCTTATTCTGAGAGAATGCCCTCTGGTTCTACATTCACACACAAGGGGAAACATCCTCTCATCATTTAATCCGTTGAGCCCCTTAAGAATCCTAAATGCTTCAATCAGATAACCTCTCTTTTTTTTAACATCGATAAGTGGAGTCTCAGCCTGATTAAGTTTTGCTCATGAAGTCATCTTACCAAACGGGGATCGTTTTAATGAGCCTTCTCTGCCTTCTATGAAATTATAAGACTGTTCACAGCACTCTGATGTGGTCTCATCATCACCCTGTACGGTTGTACTAAGAAATTCCATTCTCTTTAAGGGCCAACATTGCACGAGTCTTCATAATCAGGGCATGGAAGCTGGAATTTAAAAAGTCCTCTCCATTCGGGATGCAAAGCGTAGACTGGCTGACCGATTCGCAGAACATCAATGTTCTGCTCGCAACGAAGACCCTGACCTACCCGTTGCTTGCCACTTTAACACATCACCCTGTTCCCTGGCCAACATCTCTGTCTCTGGCTGGCTGCAGTGTTCCAGCGAAGCTGAACGTAAGCTGGAAGAACCACATCTCATTTTCCGCTTGGGGACTCTGCAGCCCCCCCGGATTCAATATCAAGTTCAATAATTTTAGGGACTAAACTCTCCCATGTTCCAGTCCCCTACCACACACGCCAGGCCTTTTTACCACATAGCCTGCCTTTACACAACACCAGTTGATAGTCACTGACAGTCCCCGTTTACAATCATTCACCCTCACAGCCGGAACGTTCCCAACTGTTTGTCTGGCCAAATGCACTTCTCCCTCTTTAGGCTCTGTCCTATCGTTTACTTCCTACGCCATTCCCCTCGCCATTTTTCTGCATATAATCTGACGTTTTCCCAGCCAACATCCGTTCGGAGGAAGTGTCACCGGACCCGATATGTTATCTTTGGTTTTTGCTTCACAGATGCTGCCAGTCCTGCTGAGCTTTTCCAGCAACTTTGCTTTTTGCTCTAAACTAGAATTCTTCAGTGTGGAGACGCAGGCACAAACACTTTCAGCTGCTTTAAAAGTGACCATTCCACATTGCACCACCTTGGTTCAAGTGCCTGTGAGGGCTGCTTTTTAACCCGAGCCTTTCATGCTGAATATTGCAATAAACTTCGTTTCAAACTTTATAACGAGTGTTGAGATTGAATTAATAACATGCTATCTTCGCAATTTCTTTCTAAATACAGTCAGAACGCAAGGACACCCAATTCTGCGTTTAGTTTTGGGAAATGAAGATGTGTTCTCTCTTTTTCTGAAGAAGGGTCCAGACCCGAAAAGTTAGCTTTCATGCTCCTTTGATGCTGCTTGGCCTGCTGCGTTCATCCAGCTGTACACCTTGATTTCTGAGAGAGTGTGTAATTTGTGCCGGGAGGGAGATGCGTACGTGCTGGTGTCATGCAATTGTGAATGAATTGTGGAGGCCGAGGATATCACAAGAAAGGAAATGTTCGGAAACCAGTAATGCCGAACCGAAATGAAAGCAATAGCTTTTGTTTAGCACTGATGTGCTTGCACCGGGTGCTCCCTTTGAGCCGGAATAGTTCAGTCGGTCGAGCATCAGGCTTTTAATCTGCGGGTCTCGCGGTTGGAGCTCTGCTTTTAAATCAAGTTCCATCTGCTGAAAAGCAACGCCGTTTTGAAAACAGGGAGAACAAGGTACAGAGAAGCACGAACACAGCAGGCCGAGCAGGAAGGCATCGTTTCGGGCCTAGACCCTTCCTCAGTAATGTTCTTCAGCATTTCTGAACAAGATTCTAGGCCCGAAACGTCAGCCTTCCTGCTCATTTGATCCTGCTTGGCCTGCTGTGTTCATCCAGCTCTATATCTTGTTAATTCAGATTCTCCAGCATTTGCAGTTCCGACTATCTATGAAACAAGTTTTGAAATCAACTGGGATTCAAAGGAGAGAGCAGGCGGTGAGTTTAAAACAACAATATGTTGCATAACGGAGGCTTCATTCCAAAATTCCGTCAACGCCCAAAGAGAGGATTCCGAACTCTGGATTGAGTTTTGAGAAATGAGCTGGTGTAAACTAAAGCTCAAGATCAAAGAACGTTTTTAACAGTGTGCCATCTCGGAGCACCAGCCAGACTGGAAGCAATATGTTTCGTTTGGCAATGTCTCTGCGGCATGGAGTCGCATCTGGCGCATAGGAATTTGGTCCTTGTTGTTGGAGTCATTCATCTTAGTCCCAGGACATCGAAACTGAAATTAAAAATTCCTCTACATTCTGGGAAAAAAGGGTGACGGTTTCGCAGAACATCTCCGTTCTGCTCGTAAAAAAATCTACCCGTTGCCTGACACTTGAAGACACCACCCAGTTCCCTGGCCAACGTCTCTGCCTCTGGCTTGCTGCAGTGTTCCAGCGAAGCTGAACACAAACTGGAAGAATAAGATCACATTTTCCGCTTGGCGTCCTGCAGCCTTCCGGACTCAATAACGAGTTCCAAAATTTTAGGGCCTAAACTCTCCCATGTCCCAGCACTCTGCCCCACACCCCAGGCCTTGTTAGCGCATAGCCTGCATTTGCACTCCGTATGTTGCTTGTCACGGATAGTCCACATTAACGACCATTCACCCTCCCAGCCTGATTGTTATCAACTCTTTGTCCAACTGCACTTTCATCGTTTACTCCCTACCCAATTCCCCTCCCGTATTTTCTGCATATAAACACGTTTTCACAGCCACCATCAGTTCCGAGGAAGCGTCACCGGACCCGAGATGTGAACTTTGTTTTTCTTTCCTTTCCAGATGCTGGCAGACCTGCTGAGCTTTTCCAGAAACTTTCTGTTTGCTAGATGTTACATTTCATCATTTGTAGATGAAGGCACAAATACCTTCAGCTGCTTTATCAGCGACCGTTCGACTTTGCACCACATTGGTTCGAGCACATCTTTTTAGCCCGAGCCCGACATGCTGAATATTGCAATAAACTTAGCTTCAAACTGTATAACGAATGCTGAGATTGAATTAATCACATGGTGTGTCCACAAATGCTTTTTAAACACAAGCAGAAGGCGAGGACTCACAAAGCGAGGATACCCAATTGTGGATTTAGTTTTGTGAAATGAAGATGGGGAAAAATAAAGGGGGAGATTGAAAAATAAGTAAATGTACCCAGACGGAAGTCAAGGAGCACTGGCAAAACTGAAATCAGTAGGTATCAGGGATCAAACTCAATGCTGCAACGAATCATAACTGGCATATAGGAAAGTGGTTATGGTTGTTGGAGGTCATTCATGTCAGATCCAGGACAACTCTGCAGGAATTCCTCAATCTAGACACTGAGGCACAACGATTCGTCAGCTGCCTTATCAATGACCTTCCATCCGTCATAAAGTCAGAAGTGGGCATGTTTGCTGATAATTGCAAAATGTTCAGCGCCACTGGAGACTCTGCAGATGGTGAAGCAGTCCGTGTTGAATGCACATAACAAGAGCAGCAGATGCAAGAGTCGCAGACAATACAGTGTAGTGCTGGATTTATACAGCGTATTAGGCACCATCAGTGGAGCAGGAAAGTTGACGTTTTGGCTTTGGACCCTTCCCCACGTCTCTCAACTCGAAACGTTCTTTTTCCTAAAGCTCTGATACTGCCTAACCCTTTATGTTCCTCCAGCTTCACACTGTATTGGCATGTTCAACGTGACAAAATCTGAACAATATCCAAGCTTGGGCTGACAAGTGGCAAGTAACATTTGCACAGCATAAATTCCAGTAAACGATCTCTCCAATAATATGCAATCCAACAACGACCCCTGGACATTCGATTGTGTTACCATTAGTGAATGCCCTACGACCAAAATCCTGAGCTTACCAATGATCAGAAACTCAGCTGAACTTGCCACATAAAGGGAATGAGCAGATCAGAAGCTTGGAATACTGCGATAGGGAACTCACTTCCTGACGCCCCAAAGTCTGTCCGTCGTCTACACTGTACGTGTCAGAGTGTTTTGGAATGCTCTCTGCGTTCCTGAATGGATGCCCCTCCAACAACACTCAAGAAGATTGATTGCATGCAGGACAAAACAGCGCCCTTGAATGGCATCACATTCACAAAACATCTACTGCCTAACGCACAAATACTCAAGGGCAGTAGTGTGTACAAATCTAAAAGATGCCATGCAGAAATAAGCCATAGACCCTCAAACTGGATCGTCCAATCCTTCAACAATCTCCATCTCGAAGAACGAGTGCAACAGATACATGGTAACACCATAACTCACCAGTACCCAGTCAAGACTCTGAACGACCTGACTTGGAAATATATTGCCAGCCGATCACTGCTGCTGCATCAAAATTCTGTAATTCCCGACCGAATTCCCACATCACCTGGACTGCAGTGTTTCAAGACGGCAGCTCAGCGCTAGGGTTCTGCAATACGTGCTGAGCAGTCAGCAATGCCCAAGTCCCACGAATGAAGATTTTTTTCTTGTTTACGTGACAGTGAACGACCCTATCAGGGATTGTGACAACAATTTGGTTGGATTATATATTATTATGGAAAGGGACAGAGATACATGTGACGTACAAGTTTATAACTGGGGGATGCAATATTTTACACAACTGAGAATTGAGAATAAGAGTTGGGAGTTCGTGCTTCAGATGTACTGGACATTGGTTGGACTACTTTTGGAATCCTGCATTCAATTCTCGTCTCCCGGCTACTGGAAAGATGCTGTGAAACCTGCAAGGGTTCAGCAAATATTTTCAGGGATTTTGCCAAGATTTGAGCTGTACGGAGAGACAGAATAGCCTGGGTATGCTTTCCCCAGAGTGGCGGAGCTGAGGGGTGACGTTACAGAAGTTTACAACATCGTGATGGACATAGATAGGCTGAATGGCCAAGGTCTTTTTCCCAAGGTAGTGGAGTCCAAATCTGGAGAGTATAGATTTAAGGTGAGAGAGGTAAGATATAAAGGGACCAAGGAAAACTTTTTCACGCAAAAGGTGGTGCCTGTATGGAATGAACTGACAGAGGAGGTGGTAGACACTGGTACAGAGGTGGGGCTGCAGATGGGTTTCTGGAAGTATAGTTAGGAGTGGTAGGTAGTTTGTGGGAGTCTGTGCGAGGTCGTGGGTGCGGAGATTGGTTTGGGGATTGGTTTCCTGTGTTGTAAAACAAAGGGTGCGGCACGCTCGATGAAATTTGTGAGAGATAGTAGGAACTGCAGATGCTGGTGAATCTGAGATAACAAGGTGTAGAGTTGGATGAACACAGCAGGCCAAGCAGCATCAGAGGAGTAGGAAGGCTGACATTTCGGGACTAGACCCTTCTTCAGGAAAGATCTAGGCCCGAAACGTCAGCCTTCCTGCTCCTCTGATGCTGCTTGGTCTGCTGTGTTCATCCAGCTCTACACCTTGTTATCGAGGAAGTGTGTGTTTGGGTGGAGGGGTGTCTTTACACGCACATCATGATTGTATGGACGACGACTGAATTGCCTCTCAGCCTACGACGTTCTCGCAAAAACAATCCAAAATTGTCCAAGATCTCCATGAAGCTAAAGCGCAACACTGCAGGCGACGTCCTGTGAAACATCTTTTGGTTGCTCTGTAAGCCTTCACATCCTTCCTAAAGTATGGTAACCAGACCTGCACTCAATATTCCAAACGTGGCGTAGCTAAAGATTTGTGCAGCTCTATCAGCATATTAAAATGAATTTGGTTCCAAACTAAGCAACGGGAGATAAGTTTGATAAAACGGTCTGTTCTGCACGATAATTTATTTTAAACAATAAATGAGAAGCCCGTCACGAGGAGACACAATTCTGAATTAACTATTGGGAAAAGAGTTTGGTCAAAACAATGGACAAGACGAAAAAAAACACACAAAAAAAAATTTATAACAATGTGGCATCAAGGAGCACAGGCAAACACTGTAATCAATTAGGGTCGGTGGGCAAACTCGCTGCTATGTTGGAAACATAACAAGCCTAAAAGAAGGCCACTATGGTTGCTGCAGGTCGTTCACCTCAGCAAAAATTCTTCAGCGTAGAGTAACAAGCGAAATCATCTTCAGCTGCTTCATCAATGAAATTCCATCCATCATAAGATCAGAAGTGAGAAGGTTCACTGATGATTGCACAATGTTCAGCACCGTTTGCGATTCCACAGATGCTGAAGAATTCCATATTCGATGCAAATAGATTTGGGCATACAAGGCTTGGGCTGACGACTGGCAAGTAACATTTGCACCACGCAAATGCCAGGTGAATGATATCTGTTAATAAATTAGGTGTTCAATAGAAACTGGATTCTGAAGAAGTCTCACTGAACTCCAAGTGCTAACTTTTTGTCTCCACAACTGCTGCAAGAGGTGTTGAGTTTCATCAGCGATTGCTCTATAACTTGCTATGAATGCGTTGAAATGCACATTCCATCAGCGTTGAAATGAAACCGGTGATTTGATCGCTATCAGGCAGCAAACATTTAACACAACCACGCACAAAAAAAGAACGTGAGAGATTGTGTAATTTGTGCCGGATTGGAGATGGATACGTGCTGGTGTCATGCAATTGTCGCCGAATTGCGGAGGTTGGGGTTGTCACAAGAAAGCAAATGTTAGAAATCCAGCAATGCATTGCAGAAATTAAAGCAATAGCTTCTGTTCACCACTGTGTGTCACTGCAGCTAACGGCCCACTGGAGCCCAGATAGCTCATTCAGTAGCGCATCAGACTCTCAATTTGTGGTTCCGGGCTTCAAGTTCCTGTTCAGGCGCTGTTTTCAAATCGGAGTTCGACTGGCTGAAAATTCTAAAAAACAATCATAAAACAAGCTTGGATTCGAGCTATATAACGAACGCTGAGCTTGAATCAATCGTATGCTCCCACTTGCCTTTTTTTTTCACAAGTCCAATGAGAGGTTACCGAAATCTGCGTTAGGTTTTAGAAAATGAAGATGGTCAAAAATTAACGACAAGATCAAAGAAAGAAAAAGAAAATTTTTAACAGTGTGCCATCTAGGAGCACCAGCCAGGTTGTAATCAATGGGCATTGGTCAACAATCTCTCTGCTGCATGGAGTCATCGTTGGCACCTAGTAATTTGGTCGTTGCTGTTGGTGGTGGGGGCGTCTTTCATCTTAGATCCAGGGCAGCAAAGCTGGAATTAAAGACTCCTCTACATTGGGGAGGCAAAGCATAGACTGGGTGAACTTTTCGCAAAAAAAACCCTGAACTACCCGTTGCCGGCCACTTTCACAGACAACCCTGTTCCCGGGCCAACATCTCTGTCTCTGGCTTGCTGGAGTGTTCCAGCGAAGCTCAACACGAACTGGCCGAACAACATCTCAGTTTCCGCTTGGGAACGCTGCAGCCTTCCGGATTCAATACCAAATTCAATAATTTTAGATGCTAAGCTCTCCCGTGTCCCAGCCCCCTACCTCACACGCCAGGCCTTGTTACCACTTAGCCTGCCTTTCCACACCACCGGCTGTTAGTCACTAACAGTCCCCATTTACAATCATTTACCCTCCCAGCCTGATCGGTATAAACTCTTTGTCCGTCCAGCTGCACTTCTTTCTCTTTAGGCTCTATCCTATCGCTTACTCCCTACCCCATCCGCCTCGCGTTTTTTCTGCATATAAACTGATGTTTTCCGAGCCACCATCAATCAGTTCGGTGAAAGCGTCACCGGATCCGTAACGTTAACTCTGCTTTTAACTTCAAAGGTGCTGCCAGATCTGCTGAGCTTATCCAGCAACTTTGTTTTGGTTCGAAACTGGAATTCTTCAATGTGGAGCCGTAGGCACAAACACTTTCAGGTCCTTTCAAAGTGACCATCCCACAATGTTTCAAGACACTGTTCGTACACAACTTTTTACCCCGAGCCCTCCATGTTGAATATTGCAACAAAATTGGCTTCAAACTGTATAACGAGTGTTGAAATTGAATTAATCAAATGACATATACACAAATTCTTATTAAATACAAGCACAACGTGAGGACACCCAAAGAGAGAATACCCTATTCTGGATTCAGTTTGGAGAAATGAAGGAGGGGAAAAATAAAGGGAGAGGTTGAAAAAAAAAAGAAAATGTACCCCGGACTGGCATCAAGGAGCACCAGCAAAACGGGAATCAATAAGTATGAGGGAGTAAACACTCTGCTGCATCGAATCATAACTGGCATATAAGAAGGTGGTTATGGATGTTGGAGGTCATTCATGTCAGATCCAGCACATTTCTGCAGGAATTCCTCAGTCTGGAGTCCCAGGGACAACCATCTTCAGCTTCCTTATCAATGACCTTCCATCCATCAAAAGGTCAGGAGTGGGGATGTTTGCCGATACTTGCAGAATGTTCAGCACAACTGGCGACTCTGCAGATGGTGAAGCAGTCCATGTCCAATATAGATAAAAAGAACTGCAGATGCCAGAGTCGAAGTCAATATAGTATGCAGCTGTAAGAATACAGCGTGTTAGGCACCATCAGAGGAGCATGAAAGTTGAAGTTTTTTTAGTTGGGACACTTCACAAGGACTCCCAACTCGAAATATTGTTTTTAATGCTCTTTTGATGCTGCCTAACCCGTTATGTTCCTCCAGCCCCACGCTGTATTGACATGTCCAAACAAACAAGATCTGGACAATATCCAGGCTTGGGATGATAAGTGGTGAGTAACATTTGCAAAGCACAAATGCCAGTAAATGAAATCTCCAATAAGATGCAATCCAACAACTACCTCTGGACATTCAATTGTGTTACCATTAGTGAAAGCCCAATGACCAACATTCTGAGCTTACCAATGACCAGAAACTCAAATGAACTTGCCACATAAGGAGAGCCTGAAGTAACTTAGATTGTTTTCACTGGAACGACGTACGTTGAAGGGCGACCTAATAGTCTGCAAGTTTAAGAAGGGCATCGACAGAGTGGACAGTCAGAAACTTTTACCCAGGGTGGAAAAGTCAGTTACCAAAGGCCATAGTTATAAGATGCGAGGGTCTAGGATTAAATGTGATGTACGAGGCAAGTGTTTTGCACAGAGGGTGGTGGGTGCCTGGCACTTGCTGCCGGGGAGGTCGTGGAAGCAGATACTATTGTGACTTTTAAAGGGCGACTTTACAAAATTGTATGGGAATAGAGGGATACGGTCCCCAAAAGGTTAGTGGGTTTTGGTTGGGACGGACAGCATGTCAGTGCAGGCTTGGAGCGCCGACGGGCCGGTTCCTGTGCTGTAATTTTTCCTTTGTTCTTTTCTTTGTTCTATAAATGCAATCAGCAGAACAGAAGCTAGGAATACTGCGACAGATAACTCACCTCCTGACTCCCTCAAGTCTGTCCGTTGTCTACATGGCACATATCAGAGTGTGATGGAAAGCTCTCCACTTTCCTGAATGGATGCAGCTCCAACAACACTCAAGAAGTTTGATTGCATGCAAGACAAAACAGCCCCCTTGACTGGCATCACATCCATAAAACATCTACTCACTAACGCATGAATACTAAGGGGAAGTAGTGAGTACAAATCTACGAGATGCAATGCAGAAATAAAGCAAGGATCCTCAACCTGGACTGTCCAAACCTTTAACAAACTCAATCTGGAAAGAATAGAGAAAACAGATTCATGGGAACACCATGACCTTCCAATATTCCTGCAAGACTCTTAAACAACCTGGCTTGGCAATATGTTGCCTGTCCTTCACTGTTGCTGCATCAAAATTCCGTAATTCCCCACCTAAGGGCATTATGGTTCTTCCCATACCACCTGGACTGCAGCGTTTCGAGAGGGCAGCTCTCCACTAGCGTTCTACAATACATACTGATCAGTCCGCAATGCCCAAGTCCCGCAAAATGAATAAAGTTTTCTTGTTTAAGTGACAGTGAATGACCATATCAGGGATTGTGACAACAAATTGGTTAGATTTGGTATTATTATGCAAAAGGACAGAGATAAATGTGGCGTACAAGTTTATAACTAGGGAATGGAATATTTGATGCAACTGAGAATTGAGAATAAGTGTTGGCAGTTCATGCTTCACGTACAGACATTGGTTCAGCTGTTTTTGGAATCGTGCATTCAATTCTGGTCTCCCAGCTACTGGAAAGATGTTGAAAATTCTGAAAGGGTTCAGAAAAGATTTGCAGGGATGTTGCCAGGATTTGAGCTATAGGGATAGCCCAATGGGCTGGGGCTACTTTCACTGGAACTTCGGAGCTGAGGGGTGACGTTATAGAAGTTTGTAAAACCATGATGCACATAGTTAGGGTCAACGTCTTGTTCCCAAAGTAGTGGAGTCGAAATCGAGAGGTCGTCGTTTAAGGTGAGAGTGGAAAGTTACAAAGGGTGCAAAGAAACGTTTTGACGCAGAGGGTGGTCCGTGTACGGGATGAACTGCCAGAGGAGGTGGAGGAGGCTGGGACAATTACAGCAATTTAAAGGCATCTGGATGGGCATTTGATTGGGAAGTGTTCAGAGGGATGTGGGTCAAATGCTAGCAAATGGGACTAGGTTAGTTTAGGGTATCTGGTCAGCACGGACGAGTTGGGCGGAAGATTACTGACAAAGGGTTTTGGCCTGAAATGTTGACCTTCCCGCTCCTCTCATGCTGTCTGACCTGCTGTGCTTTTTCAGCCTCGCACCTATAAACTCTCGCTTTCAGCAATTGCAGTCCTTATTGTCTCCAGGGGTCCATTTCGTTACCGTATATGTGTACGACTCCAGCGGAGATGACGAAGGGAACTTGACTGAAGATGCAGAGAACATGCTAAGAATTGTAAAAGATTTTTTTGCAGAGCTTTATGGATCATCCAGCTGAGACTGATCTTCTTTTTGTGCTTTTGCTAATCCAACTTTCAAAATAACTGCGCTACAAAAAGAAATGCGAGAGTGTGTAATCGATGCAGGAAGGGACATGCGCTCATGCCTGTGCAGTGCAATTGTGAGCGCGTTGTAGAGATCGGAGATGGCTGTAAGGGAGAAAGTGCGTGAGAAATCCACAAATAGACGAACGGTAAATACAGAGGAATAAAATAGCCTCTGTTTGCCAAGGAGAGCAACTGCACCAAGCAGCTCCAAAATTACTGTATAGGTCAGTGGATAGAGCATTTGTTAACTACTCTGAGGGGTATGCTTTCAAGTCTTCGCTCAGGTGCCAATTTTTAAAATGAAAGTTGCCTATGTCAGTGTCCATTCACTGAATAATCAGTTCATGCTCAGCGTTTTAATACACACTCTTGGCTCTCGAAAAAAAAAAAATTGCCCACACTCAACAAATACAATTATGTCATGCTCAACTCGTTGGCTGTCCAAATAACACACAATAACATGTTTAAATTCCTTCCATGGCACTTTTTTGGTGGTTTCCAAAAGTGAGCTGTGCTAGTGTTTGTCTTGACGTCAAGAGAGTGTGTGGAATTGATCATGTGATAGGAACACACAGGACAGCGTCGACACTGAAGAAGGATAAACAAAATGTGAACTCCAATTGTAAATGTAAATTGTAAATGTAAGCTCCAATTCAACCAAGGAAGTTAAGTTGATTTTGCATGATTTATCGTTGGAGCATTAATCGTTTAAATTGTGGATATGGGTTCACTTCATGTGTGAACGATTCTTTTCAATTTCTGTTTCATTTGTTCAGTCGAACAAACGCAAAGAACAGAAAAAAAATTCAACTGTCTGAATATCAACCGGGTTTCAAACAATACAAGGAGCGTTGAGGTTGAAAAGTTCATGTGCTCTGCCCAGGAAGTTCTTTCTGTAAAGCACATGTGACAAATCCAACGAGGGGAGACGCAATTCTGGGTTTAATTTGTGGAAATGAAGATGGCCAAGTGGCTAAAGTGACAGTGGGCGACCATATCGGGGATAGCGACCATAATTAGGTTCGATGACAAAAGTGTGAGGTGGCTTGGTGGAGGTAGACTGGACAGGATTGCTGAAAGATAAATGAAGGGTAGGGCATGAAAATATTGTGCAAGGTAAAAGAAAACTTAAAGATGTTTTAACAGCATGTAAAGAGCAACAGGATAGTTAAGGAAAATGTGGGTATCTATCAGAGATGAAGGAAACAACTTGCGTGAACATGCAGAGGATACAGGAAGAAGTTGAAATGTTTTTCAGTGTCTCTTTAAGTAGCACTGGTCTTAACGCGAATAAATTTTTCGCTGTCACGAAGTCAATCTTCCAACTGACAACACAAAAAATAACATGAGTGATTGTGAAATTGATGCAGGATGAGAGATGAGTTCTTGCTTATGAATTCTGGAGTTGGCGGCCTGCGGCGAGCAAAGAGGCATGACAGACATCCACACTATAAAAACAGATAAGTTGATCATCGTTGTGCGTCAGTAAGTGTTACTACAGGCCTGAAAGCCCTCGTGCATGGATAGCTCACCGAGTAGCGCTTTTGACTTTTGATCTGAACGTCTAAGATTTGAGTCCTTATTTGATTGATGCATCTTGAATGGGTGTTCTCCATACCAGTGTAAATTACATCGTTCCTAAATAATCACTTCAGACTGGTCGCCTAAATGGTCTAAATCGATTTGCCTGTATAAGGACTTCACAAGTGTGAAAAAAGAATCCCATTCCGCCAAACGGGATGATGCAATATTCATCTTAT
The DNA here is from genome assembly GCF_021869965.1 of Rhincodon typus. NCBI lineage: Eukaryota > Metazoa > Chordata > Chondrichthyes > Orectolobiformes > Rhincodontidae > Rhincodon > Rhincodon typus. Next base: position 3,954,759 of record NC_063379.1, on the reverse strand, counting down.
TCGTTGTCCAAGTAATAGTCAATTATATGTTTAAATTCCTTCCTTGGCACTCCTTCAGTGTTGTAGAAGAGTGGAGCTGATAGTCTTTGTCATTGAAGTGTGGGGAGCGTGTGGATGTGGAAAGAGAAAACTAGAGTTAACATTTTGAGTCCAGTGACCCTCCAGCAGAAATACACGATTTCACGCTCAATTTTAATGATGAGGGAACGACGTGGTGAGCAGCAGTTTGGGGTCGGTGTTAGTAGATGATATATGTGCCGAGACTGAGTGGGGCCGGGTTGTGGGCGTGTGGTGACAAGGTGGGGGCTGCGCGTGGGATTCTGGAAGTACAGTAAGAAGTGAAAGTTAGCTTGTGGGAGTCTGTGTGAGGACGGGGAGCGGGGTGGAGTTAGGTTCGGGATTGGTTTAGAGTGCCGTTGAGAGAAAGGATGCGGCGCGCTCGAGGAAATCTATGTCTGGGTGGAGGAGAGTCCTTGCACGCACATCATTATTGAAAAGGCTTCTGCTCGGTTGCCGCTCAGCCTCCAGCGCTGTCGCAGAAACAATCCAAGTTTGTCCATCTCTCCGTGAAGCTAAAGCACACAACTGCAGGTAACATCCTGTGAAACATCTTTTGCATGCTCTGCAAGTCTCCACATACTTCCTAAAATATGGTGACCAGACCTGCACTCAATATTCCAAATGTGGCCTAACCAAAGCTTTGTGCAGCTCTATCAGTGTATTAAAATGAAGTTGGTTTCAAACTAAGCAACAGGAGACAAAGTTGAAACAATCATATGCTGTGCCGATAACTTGTTTTCAACAATACGTGTGAAGACCAAGTCGAGGTGACCCAGTTCTGGATTAACTATTCGCAAATGAAATGGTCAAAATAAAGGGCAAGAACAAAACCAAAAAAAAAAAAAAAAACATGTGTACAACAGTGTGGCATCAAGGAGCACAGGCAAAACTGTAATCAACTGGTGTCTGTTTGCAAAGTATCTGCTCCATGGATAATTAAATATCATATAGGAGGTCGTTACGACTGTTGCAGGTCATTCCCCTCAGCAGGAATTCTTCAATGCAGAGTGACAGGCAAAGCCATCTTCACCTCCTTCATCAATGAAATTCCCTCCGTCATAAGATCAGAAGTGAGAGTGTTCACTGATGATTGAGCAATGTTCAGCACCGTTTGCTATTTCACAGATGCTGAGAAGGTCCATGTTCGATGTAAAAAGATTCAGGCAATACAAGACTTGGGCTGAACACTGGCCAGTAACATTTGCACCACGCAAATGATATCTGTTAATGAGCTCGGTGTTCACAAGAAACTGGATTCTGAAGAAGTCAGACTGGATTCCAAGTGTTATCTATGCTCGCTCTCCACAGATGCTGCCAGAACTGTGAGGACGTTTAGGTGGATATTCCATCAGCGTTGAGATGAAACCGGTGATTTGATCGCTATCAGGCAGCAAACATTTAACACAACCACGCACAAAAAAAGAACGTGAGAGATTGTGTAATTTGTGCCGGATTGGAGATGGATACGTGCTGGTGTCATGCAATTGTCGCCGAATTGCAGAGTTCGGGGATGTCACAAGGAAGCAAATGTTAGAAATCCAGCAATGCAGAACAGAAATGAAAGCAGCAGCTGCTGTTCACGCCCGAGTGTTACTGCATCTCAAAGCTCAGTCGGTAGTGTATCAGGCTTTTAAAGTGAGAGCCCAGGATTCCAGTCCCAGTTCGGGTGTTGCTTTTAAATCGGAGTCCGACTTGCCGAATATCCTTAGAAGCATAAAACAAGCTTGGATTCCAACTTTTTAATGAACGCTGAGCTTGAATCAGTCATATGTTCCCACTCGGATTTTTTTTCACGAATATGTCACAAGTCCAATGCAAGGATACCGAAATCTGCGTTAGGTTTTGGAAAATGAAGATGGTCAAAAATTAATGACAAGATCAAAGAAAGAAAAAGAAAGTTTTTAGCAGTGTGCCGTCTAGGAGCACCAACCAGACTGTAATCAATGGGGATTGGTAAGCAATCTCGCTGCTGCGTGGAGTCGTACCTGGCCGAGAGGAATTTGTTCATCGTTGGAGTTGGTCATTCATTTTAATTCCCGGACATGTACACAGGAATTCGCCAGTGTGGAGTCCCAGGCACTATCACTTTCACATGCCTCATCAGTGACCATTTCCACCGTCATCAGCTCCAAAGTGAGGATGTTTGCCGATGATTGTTAGATGTGTAGCACCATTTGCGACTCGACAACCGGTGGCCAGTAACGTTCGTTTCACGCAAATGTCGGGTTAGTGAGGTCTGTCGGTGAACTTGGTGTTCACAACAAACTGGACTCCAAGTGCTATCCGTGTTTGCTCTCCACGGATGCTGCCAGAGCTGCTGCGTTTCACCAGCGATTTCTCCACAACTTTTAGGTGGGCATGACAACAGCGTTGAAATGAAATCAGTGATTTGTAGCTTTCAGGAAGCAAACATTGAACACAACCACACACAAAAATAGAACGCGAGAGAGTGTGTAATTTGTGCAGGGTTGGAGATGGATGCGTGCTTGTGTCATACAAAAGTAAACGAATGGTGGAGGTCGGGCATTTCACACTAAAGAAAAATTTTAGAAATCCTGCTCTGCCTTGCGGAACTGAAAGCAGTAGCTTCTGTTCATCACTGAGAGTCACTGCAGCGCCACGCCACCCGGGGCCCGGGTAGTCGCTGGAGCATCAGACTTTTAATCCGGTGGTGCAGGTTTCAAGACGTTTTAAATCCGAGTTCAACTTGCTGGAATCCCTCACGATGTTAAAATCAACTTGGATTCGAGCTGGTCTTGGGATGTCGAAATTGGAAAAATGATACGATGCCTCCCGGAGGCTTTTTTTCAACATTATGTCACAAGCCCATTGCGAGCATGGCGAACTCCGAATTTAGTTTTGGGAAATTACGATGGTCGAAAATAAAGCTGAAGATCAAACAAAGAAAAATAAAGTTTTTAACACTGTGCCATCTAGGAGCACCAGCCAGACTGGAATCACTGGGTTCTGGTCGGTAATGGAGTCGTACTTGGTACATAGGAATTTGGTCATGGTTGTTGGAGGTCGTTCGTCTTCGTTCCAGGAGATGGAAGCTGGAATTGAAAACTCCTCTACATTGAGGAAACAAAGCATAGACTGGGTGACCGCTCGGCAGAATACCTACGTTCTGCTCGTAGAAACGACCCTGAACTACCCGTTGCCGGCCACTTTAAGACACAACCCTGTTCCCTGGCCAACATCTCTGTCTCGAGCTTGCTGCAATGTTCCAGCAAAGCTCAACGCAAAGTGGAAGAATAGCATCTCGTTCCACGATTGGGGGGCAGCAGGGTCAATAACGAGTTCAAAAATTTTAGGGCCTAAACTCTCCCATGTCCCAGCGCCCTGCCCACTCACCAGGTCTTATTCCCACATAGCCTGCCTTTTCACACCACTTGTTGTTTGACACTAATAGTCTCCATTAAAAACCATTCACCATCCCAATCTCATCATCATCAAGTCTTTGTCCAACTGCACTTCTCTCTCTTTAGGCTCTATCCCATCGTTTACACTCTACCCGATTTCCCTCCACTTTATTTTGCATAAAAACTGACGTTTTCCCAGCCACATCGGTTCGGATGAAAGGTCACAGGACCCGAAATGTTAACTCTGTTTTTTCCTTCACAGATACTGCCAGACCTGCTGAGCTTTTCCAGCAACTTTCTTTGGACTGGAAGCTGGAATTCTTCAGTGTGGAGACGCAGGCGCAAGCACCTTCTGCTACTTTATCAGTGACCATTCCACATTGCATCACATTGATTCCAATCCCTGTTCGAGCTTTGCTTTTTAACCCGAGTCATACATGCTGAATATTGCAATAAATTTGGTTTCAAACTGAATCACGGGTGATGAGATTGAATTAATCACATGCTGTCTCCACAAATTCTTTGTAAACACAAGCAGAACGCGAGGCCGCCCAAAGTGAGGATGGCCAATTCTGGATTTCGTTTTCGGAAATGAAGATGGGAAAAATAAAGTAGGAAATTAAAAACAAAAGAGTGTCTTTAACAGAGAGTTTCAAGGAGCACCAGCCAAACTGTAGTCAATAGGTATCAGAGGCAAACTCTATGCAGCATTGAATCATAACTGGCATATAGGAAGGTGGAAATGGTTGTTGGAGGTCAAGAAGTCTTATTGCATTCCAAGTGCGATCTGTGTTCGTTCTCCACAGATGCTGCCAGAGCTTTTGAGTTTCAACAGCGATTTCTCTACATGTTGCTCTGTGTACGTTGAGCTGGACAGGACATCAGCTTTGAGTCGAAATTGTTGATTTGGCAGCTTTCAGGAAGCAAACAATTAACATAACTACGTCAAAAAAAAAACATGAGAGAGTTCATAAATTGGGCAGGATGGATGATGGGTACGTGATGGTGTCATGCAAGAGCGAACGAATTGCTGAGGTCGGGGATGTCACAAGAAATGGTAGAAATCCAGTGATGCATAACGGAAGTGAAAGCGTTAGCTTCTGCTTACCACTGACAGTCAGGGCACAGTAAGCCCTGGGTGGATCCCGCATAGCTCAGTCGGTTAAAGCATTGGATTTTCCATTTTAAGGGTCCAGGGTTCAAGTCCCTGTTCATGCGCTGCTTTAAAATTGGCGTTCTATTTGCCGACAACGCTCACGGTGTGAAAATCGACTGGGATTCCAACCGGAGAACGGGTGTCGAAGTTGATACAAACATGCGTTGCCTGCCGGAGGTTTCTTTTAAAATTACGTCATAAGCCCAATTCGAGGACACCGATATCTGGATTTAGTTTTGGGAAATGAAGACAGCCGAAAATAAACGACAAGATAGTTGAAATAACCGAAATAAAGTTGAAAACAGTGTGCCATCTCGGAGCGCCAGTCAAACTGCAGTCAATGGGTACTGGTGGGCAATGTCACTGCTGCATGGAGTCGGGCCTGGCACATAGGAATTTGTTCATGTTGTTGGAGGCAATTCATTTTAGTTCCAGGACATCGGAGCTGGTATTCTTCAATGTGGAGTCCGATGCACATCCGCTTTCACCTGCCTCATCAGTGACCACCATCATCAGGTCATAAGTGAGGATGTTTGCCGAAGATTGTAAGATGTGCAGCAGCATTTGTGGTTCGACAGAAGCAGAAGCAATCTATGTTCAATACAAAAAGCTTTGGACAATTCAAAGCTTGGGCTAACCGGTGGCAAGGAACATTCGTTTCACGCAAATGCCAGGTCAGTGATATCTGTCGGTGAATTTGGTGTTCAAAACAAACTGGATTGCAAGTGCTATCCGTGTTTGCTGTCCACAGATGCGGCCAGAGCTGTTGCGTTTCATGGCGGTTTCTCTACAACTTGCTGTGTGTGGGTTTGAGTGGACATGACACCAGCTTTGATACGAAACTGGTGATTTGGTAGCTTTAACAGTTAACACGACTGCGCTCAAAAAAAGAAGCGTGAGAGAGTGTGCAATTTGTGCCGGATTGGAGATGGATACGTGCTGGTGTCATTCAATTATGAATGAATTGTGGAGGCCGGAGATGTCACAAGAAAGCAAATGTTAGAAATCCAGCAATGCAGAACAGAAATGAAAACAATAGCTTCTGTTCACCACTGAGTGTCAGTGCACCGGGTAGCTGCACCGGGTCGCTCCCCCGAGCCCGGATAGCTCAGTCGGTAGAGCATCAGACTTTTAATCTGAGGGTCCAGGGTTCAAGTCCCTGTTCAGGCGCCGCTTTTAAATCAGAGTTCCACTTGCCGAAAACACTGACGGTAAGGGGAAAAAATGAAGTCGTGTTCTTACTGCATAACGAACGCTGAGATTGAACCGATCATGCGTTCCCACTTTGCGTTAATTTCACCAATAAGTCGCAAGCCAAATACGAGAATACCGAACTCTGTGTTTACTTTTGCGAAATGAGGATCGTCAAAAATAAACGAAACGATCAAACAAAGAAAAAGAAAGTTTATAACAATGTGCCATGGAAGAGCGCCAGACATCTGGAATCAATGGGGATTGGTAAGCAATCTCGCTGCTGCATGGAGTCGTACTTGGCACATAGGAATTTGGTCGTGGTTGTTGGAGGTCATTCATCTTAGTTCCAGGACATCTATGCAGGAATTCTGTCCGAGGCACAACCACTTTCGGCTGCTTCATCAGTGACCAACCCTCCGTCATAAGGTCAGAACTGAGGATGTTCACCGATGTTTGTAAAATGTTCAGGAACATTTGCGACTCGAAAGATGCAGAAGCAACCTCTGTTGAATGTAACAAGATTTGGGCAATCCAAGACTCATGCTAACCAGTGGCAAGTAACATTCGAACTACGGAAACGCGAGGTCAAATATATCGTCAATAATATAGAAACTAACAACCGCCCCTTGGTATTCATAGATGTTACCATCTGTGAATGCCCAACGAACAACCTCCTGGGCAGACCATTGATCAGAAACTCAAGTGGACTTGCCACACGAACACACTGAGCAGTTCAGAAGCTAGGAACTCTGCGACAAGAGGCTCACCTCATGACTCCCCAAAGTCTGTCTGTCATCAAGACAAAAGTCGGGAGTTTGAATGAATACTCCCCGCTTCACTGAATGGGTGCAGCTCCAACAAATTTCAAGAAGCTTAATGACACTCAAGACAAAGAAACCCGCTTGACTGGCGCTGCATTCAGAAAACATCCACTGCCTACACACAAAAGGTCCGGTGAAGCAAGGTGTAATATCTAAAAGGTGCAATTCATTAATCAACTGAAGATCCTCAAAATGCACCTTGCAAACCATGGACAACCTCCACGTGGAAGGACTAGAGCAACAGATATGTGGAAACACCATTACCTGCCGCTACAAGTCCGCAACCTGCCTCCACAATATGTTGTTCGCCCTCACTGTCGCTGTTTCAAAATTCTGTAATTCCCTAACGAAGGGCATTGTGGATCTTCCAACAGCACGTGGATTACAGCGTTTCAAGAAGGTAGCTCAGCCCGACATTTTCAAGGGCAATTAGGAATCTGTACTAGGTGCTGGCCCGTCAGCAAAGCCCAAATCCCGCGAATGAATAAAATTAAGTCGGTAAAGTGACAGTGAGTGACCATTTCGGGGATTGTAACAACCATTTGTCTAGGTTAGGTATTATTAGACGCAATATTAACGAGATAAATGAGACGTTCAAGCTTGTAAGTCAGGGAAGGAATGTTTCACAAAACTGAGAAATGAGTTGGCCGAAGTGGACTGTACAGGATAGCTAAATGATGGATCAGTGTTAAGCACACTCTGAAGTGTTTTCTAGGTGACACCACGCAGACATGTCCCTTTTACGGAAAAAGTACAATGGCATTGCCACATATTGACAACATGGTTGTCTTGAAAATCTTACCTTCTTGTCTATTTTATCCTTGCAAATCTTTGAACTGACCCCATTGCTCCGACATAACCTTTCACGTTCGAGACGAAGCTGGCGCTTTGTTAGCTTTCAGGAAGTAAACACTTAATTTAGCTACGCACAAAACAAAGAACGTGAGAGACTGTGTACTTTACGCCAGACGAGGTATGGGTACGTGCTGGTGTCTTGCAATTATGAATGAATTGTGATGATCGGGGATATCAGAAGAAAGCAAATGTTAGAAAACAGGTAACGCCCCCGGAAATGAAAGTAGTACCTTCTGCTCACCCCTGGGTGTCACTGCAGTCGATAGAGCGTCAGACTTTTAATCTGAGAGTCCAGGGTTCAAGTCCCTGTCATGCGCTACTTTTAAATCGGAGTGCCACTGTCTGAAAATCAACTGCAATTCAAACTGTACAACGGCCGGTTCGAGTGAAACTGTCATATGTGGATTCCCTGAGTTTTCCTTTCAACAATACTTGACAAGCCCAATGCGAGCCGACCGAACTCTGGATTTTGTTTTGGGAAATGAAGATCGTCGAAAGGAACCAACAAGATCAAACAAATAAAAGTAAAGTTTATAAAAGTGTGCCATCTCGGAGCGCCGGCCAAACTGGAATCAATGCGAATTGGTAAGCAATCTCTCTGCTGAATAGAATCATACCTGGCACAGAGGAATTTGGTCATGGTTGTAGGAGGTCATTCATTTTAGTTCCCGGACATGTCTGCAGGAATTCGACAGTGTGGAGTCCCAGGCACAACCACTTTCAGCTGCTTCATCAGTGACCAACTCTCCGTCATAAGGTCAGAGGTGAGCATGATCGTCGATTATTGTAAGATGTTCAGCACCATTTGCGACTCGACATGTGCAGAAGCAATCTATGCTCAATGCGACAAGATTTATACAGTTCAAGGCTTTGGCTAACCAGTAGCAAGAGACCTTCGCACCACGCAAATGCCGGGTCAAAGGTTTCGCCAATAATATACAATCTAGCAACTGCCCCTTGTCATTCAAAAGTGTTACCATCAGTGAATGCCCAACGAGCAACGTGCTGGGCTTACCATTGATTTGAAACTCAAATAGACTTGCCACATAAACACACTGAGCAGGTCAGAAGCTAGGAAGTCGGGAAAGTGACAGTGAGTCGGGGATTGTAACAACCATTTGTCTCGGTTAAGTACTATTATATGCAAAATTATAGTGATAAATGAGACTTCCAAGCTTATAACTCAGGGAAGGAAAGTTTCACAAAATTGAGAAATGATTTGGCAGAAGTAGACTAGACAGTATAGCTAAAGGATAGATGACTGTCAAGCAGACCGTAAAGTGTGATCCCGGGGACATGAAGCAGACCTATGACAGAATTGCATACAATGGTCCAAATATGGCCTGCATCACGACCATCAAGTTAAAACTCAGTGCCCTATTGAAGAAGAAGAGAAACCCACACTCTGTAACATATTGCAACCCTGAATAATTTCTTCTTTAGATTCAGCACATTCGAATTAAAATCAAAAAATTATGATTTCTCCACTGATTTATTTTAATATCTCGCAAACGACAAAAGGCTCAACTCGTGGGCAAACCGAGGACGTTCTGTGTGCAAAGCAAACGTGGTGACCAGTACACGATGGAAGCAACACACCAGCGATCTGCAACCCTTAAATCATCAGTGACTGTGTGCTGCTAGAAATGTTCCCATTGTACGTATTTGGATGAAGGATTTCAGAAATCAGAACTTGGTGTTCACAACAAACTGGATTCTGAAGAAGGCTTACTGGAATCCAAGTGCGAACTGTGCTTGATCTCCACCGATGCTGCCAGAGCTGTTGACTTTCATCAGCGATTTCTCTGCATATTGCGGTGTATACTTTGAGGTGGACTTGCCATCAGTGTTGACATGAAACTGGTGATTTAGTAGCTTTCAGGAATAAAACATCTAATATAACCACGCACAAAAAAAAAAATATGAGCGAGTGCGCAATTTGAGCAGGATGGGAGATGTGTACGTGCTGGTATCATGCAATTATGAATGAATTGTGGAGGTCGGGGTTGTCACAAGGAATAAAACGTTCAAAATCCAGTAATGCATAATGGAAATGAAAGCAATAGCTTCTATTCCCCACTAGGTGTCACTGCACCAGGGCTTGACTTTTGGACCTGGTTCGTTCAGTCTGTGGAGCCTCAGGCATTTAGTTTGTGGGTCCAAAGTTCAATTCCCTGTTCGGCCGCTGCTTTTAAATCAGAGTTCCTCCTGCAGGCAACCTACAGGTTGTGAAAACGTTGAAACCATCGTATGTTGCCTCCTATAGGTTTCCTTTCAACAATACGTGACCAGCCCAATGTGAGAATACCTAACTCTGGATTTAGTGTTCATATATAAAGCACAAGACTTAAAAAAAAAGTAAAGTTTATTTATGTGCTATCTAGGAGCACCAGGCAAACTGGAATTAATGCGTGTTGGTTGGCAAACTCTCTGCTGTATTGAGTCTTACCTGGCACATAGGAAGATGGTCATTCTTGTTGGAGGTCATTCATCTTAATTCTTGGACATCCGTGCAGGAACTCTTCATTCTGGGGTCCCAGGCACAACCACCCCATCTGCCTCATCAGTGACCATCCCTCTGTCATAAGGTCAGAAGTGAGGATGTTCACCGATTACTTTAACATGGTCAGCACCATTTGCAAGTCAACAGATGCAGAAGCAGTCCATTTTTAATGTTAATTGATCTCTACAGATCAAGTCTTGCGCTGAGAAGTGACAAGTACCATTTTCAGCACAGAAATCTCAGTCAATAACATTTCCAAATAAGATGCAATCCATCAACCACCTCTTTACGTTCGATGGCGTTACCATCAGTGAACACCCAAACGACCAACATCCTGTGCGTGGCGTTCACCAGAAACGGTAATGGACTTGCCACATAAACCCACTCTACCGATAAAAGGCTTGGAATGCTGTGATCAGTAGGTCACATCGTGTCTCCCCAAGGTCTGTCTGTCGTCTACAAGGCAAAAGTCACGAGTGTGATAGAATACTATCCACTGACCTGGATGAGTGCACCTGCAAAAGCACTCAAGAATCTTAACAGCATCCAGGACAGAGCAGCCTTCTTGATTGGCACCTGATCCACATAAGATCCACTGCCGATACCACCAATACACAGGTGAAGCATTGTGTAGTATGTATGCAGAAATAAAACAAAAATCTTCAAAATGCACCTTCCAAATTCTCGGCAATCTCCATTTGGAACGATTAGAGCAACGTATTTGTGGAAACATCATCACTTGCTAGGTACCCTCCAAGACTCAACAACCTGTCGGTTTTTCACTGTCGTTGGTTTAAAGTTCTGTAATTCCCGATCTGAGGGCAAAGTTAGTCTTCCTACAGCACATGGACTGCAGTGTTGAAGTAGGTAGCTCACCACTACATTCTCAACGGCAACTAGGGATCTACAATAGATTCTGGTCAGCCAGCAATGCCCATGTCTCACGAATGAATGAAAAATAGTGGCTAAAGTGTCAGTGAGTGACCATATTGGGAATTGTGAGAACAATTTGCTTAGATCAAGTATTATTATGCAAGGGAACAGAGATAAATGAGTCGTACAAACTTATCATTGGAGGAAGTTTTTTTTTTAAAATTGAGAAGAGATTTGGTGGAGGTGGACCGGACAGGGCTGTTAAATGATAAATCAATGCTAACCACACTACAAAGTGTGATCTTTTGTGCACAAAGCAGACATGTTCCTTCCAGAAAAAATAATAGCATTGCCATATCTTGATACTCTTGGTTGTCGTGAAAATTTAGGTAAGATTAAAGAGGAAAATAAAGCTTTTGAAATGTCACAAAAGAAACAACATAGCGTTTCCGTGTTTCAATAGTACAGAGACTGAGTAAAGAAGAAACATGGAAATCAAAGGGAGGGAATGAGAAAAGAACACCCAAACATATTTTGCCTGTTTGTAGACTGCAAATTGCTATTTAAGGTAAATATAGATTCCTTCTGGTCTCAGAGATAGCAAGAACTGC
>NC_063379.1:3881130-3942924 GCF_021869965.1 Rhincodon typus | reverse complement strand
TGTGTTCCTTCAGCTCCAAACTGTGTTATCTCTTCTTTCTGGTCTCACTGCGTTAGGAGAGATATTGTGAAACTTGAAATGATTCAGAAAATATTTACCAGAATTTTGTCAGTGCTGTAGGGTTTGAGCTAGGGAGATGCTGAATAGGCTGGGGGTGGGGGGGGCGCGGGGAGTGGGGTGGCGCTGTTGGTGGGGGGGGGGCGGTATTTTTCCCGAAGAGTCAGAGGCTAAGGGGTGACCTGCTAGAAGTTTATAACATCGTGACAGGCATAGATAGGGTGAATTGCCAAGGTCTTTCTTTCCAAGGTAGGATAGTCTAAAACTAGAGGGGATAGCTTGACATTTACACTCTAGGGAAAAAAAACCTCCGACTATGGACCCTATCCATACCCTCACGATTGTATACATTTCTATCAGGTCGCCCCTTAGCCTCCAATGCTCTGCTGAAAACAATCCAAATTTGTCCAACCTCTCCTTAAAGCTAAAGCACACTGCTTCAAGTAACATTCTCACAAACATCTTCTGCATCCTTTCCAATGCCTCCAGATCTTTCCTATAGTGTGCAGACCAGACCATCATACATGCTCCAAATGTGGCCTGCGTCATCACCAACCACCTTCAACTTTCAACCATAGTGAAGAATAAATTGAAGAGAAAACCACTCTCTATGTAACATATCACGACATTAAAAACAAAATTTTGTCTCGCCTCTGTGCGTTGGATTCTTGAGCGCATTTAAATTGCGACTTGTAATTAACCACGATTTCTTAATTGCATCCATAATTTGCACAAAAGTCACTTGACAAGTAACATTCATACCACACAAATGTCAGTCAATGAAATCTCCAGTAACATTCAATTTAACAACCGTGCCTTAACATTGAATGGTTTTAAAATCCGTGAATGCACAACGAATAACATCCCGGGCTTACCATTGACCAGAAATTCACCTGGACTTGCTAGATGAACGTACTGTCTACAAGAGCAGACCAGAGGCTAGGAATACTGGGTAAATAGCTCATCTGTTAACTCCACAAAGTCTATCCACCATCTACAAGGCACAAGTCAGGAGTGTGATGTAATACTCTCGACTTCTCTGAATGGGTGCTGCTCCAATAACACTCAAGAATCTTGATAGCATTCAGGATAAAGCAGTCCACTTGATTGGCAGAACATCCACAAAGCAATCACTGCCTACATAACCAAAACTCAGGCGAAGCAGTGTGTACTATGTACAAGATGCAATGCAAAAATAAACTAAAGATCCTCAACATGCACCTTCTACACCCTTGACAACCTCCATCTGGAAAGAATAGGGCAACAGATACGTGGGAACACCATCAACTGCCCGGTACCAATCCGAGACTCTCAACAACCTGCCTCCGAAATGTATTCTGTCCTTCACTGCCACTGATTGAAAATTCTGGAATTTCCAAACTTAAGGACATTGTGGGTCTTCCTACAACACATGGACTACAGCGAATCAAGAAGATAGCTAAGCACTACATTCTCAAGGGCAGCTAGGAATCTGTAATAGGTGATGGCCAGTCAACCATGCTCAATTCCCGCGAATGAATAAAATTTCATCGATAAAGTGACAGAGATTGAGCATATCAAGGATTGTGACAACCATTTGTTTAGTTTAGTTATTATTATATGCAAAATTACAGAGATAAGTGCGACATCCAAGCTTATAACTCAGTAAAGGGAAGTTTCACAAAACTCAGAAAAGATTTGGCAGAAGTTACCTGGATGGGATAACTAAAGGATAAATCAGTATTAATCATGCTATGAAGTGTGATCCTGGGGACACAAAACAGACATGTCCCTTCCACAAATAAGAATGGTATTTCCATGTCTTGACATCCATGGTTGTCTTGAAAATCTTACCGATTTGCTTGTTTTCTCATTGTAAATCTCTGCCCCAACTCCATTGCCTCAACATAACCTTTCGCGTTTAGCGATCAGAAGTGCATGCAGCAGGCTACGGCAGTTCTCATAAGGCTTGATACAGTTTTAAGAAAATGTTCTTACATTTCTATCAATAAGGAACGCAGAAAATAGGAGCAGGGATAATCCATTCTGTCCATCCAACCTGCTCCACCAAATTCAACAGGTTTTGCTTCTCATTTTATTGGTAACACCTTTGCCTGTTACTAATCTATCTAATTCAGCCTTGAACACATTCAAACATTCACTCACCTCACCCCTGCCATATCCATCTCGGGAAATTGGATCATAGAACAATACAACACAGAAATAGGCTATTCGGCCCAATATCTCTCGGGCAAACAGGATGCCATTCAAAGCTAACTCCGTCTGCCTGCACATGGTGTGCATCACGGATCTGCCTAAATGTCTCTGACACATTGCTTTAATTGCGTGGCAGCGTTTTCCACTCACCTGCCACCTTCTGTGTCAAAAACATGCCTCGCACATCTTGAAACATTCTTCCTCTCACTTAAATCTGTGCCCACTAATATTTGACTTTCCAACCCTGGGAAAAAGACTCTGACTATTCACCCTATCTGAGCCCTTCATTATTGTGTACATTTCTATATGGTCGCTCTGGCGAAAATAATTCATTTTTGCACACCCTCATGTGACAGCAAAATAAAGCACTGTATGCAACATCCAGTAAACATCTTTTGCTTAATCTCCAAAGCCTCCAGATCCTTCTCATTGTGATAACAAGATGTAAAGCTGGATGAACACAGCCAGCCAAGCAGCATCAGAGGAGCAGGAAAGCTGACGTTTCGGGTCTGGACGCTTCTTCAGAAATGGGGGAGTGGAAGCGGATTCTGAAATAAATAGAGAAGTTGGGGGGGAGACGGATGGAAGATAGACAAAGGAGCAGATACGTGGAGAGGAGACGGACAGGTCAGGAAGGCGGGGATGGAGCAAGTAAAGGTGCGTGTAAGTGGGTAAATAGGATGGGGTTAGGTCAGTCAAGGGAAGACGGACAGGTCAAGGAGGCAGGGATGAGGCTGGTAAGTAGGAGGTGGGGTGGGGTTTGAGGTGGGAGGAGCGGATAGGTTGGAGAAAGGACGGGCAGGTTAGGGCGGCGGGGACGAGCTGGGCTGGTTTTGGGATGCGGTCGGGAGCGGGGAGATTTTGAAGCTTGTGATGTCCACATTGAAACCATTGGGCTGCAGGGTTCCAAAGCGAAATATGTGGTGCTGTTCCTGCAACCTTCGGGTGGCGTCGTTGTGGCACTGGAGGAGGCCCAGGATGGACAAGTCGTCCAAGGAGTGGGAGTGGGAGTTGAAGTGGTTCGTGACTGGGAGGTGCAGTCATTTGTCGCGAACGGAGCGTAGGTGTTCCACAAAGCGGTCTCCAAGCCTTCACTTGTTATCCCCGATGTAAAGGAGGCCGCTTCGGGAACAGTGGATACAGTATACCACATAGGCAGATGTGCAGGTGAACATCTCCTTCTCATTGTGTCGTGATTAGCATTGCATACAATGGGCCAAATATGGCCTGCATAACGACCCTCAAGTTTAACACTCAATGCCCTCTTGAAGAAGAAATTGAAGACAAAACAACACTCTGCGCAATATGTTACAGCCATGAATAATTCCTTCATTTGATTCATCACGTTGGATTCTTGGAGCACATTCGAATTAAAAATGCAAATAATCACTATTTTTCAACTGATTTCTGTTAATTTCGGCAAAAAACAAAAGGCTCATCTCGTGGGCAAACCCCGAACTTTCCGTGTGCAAAGCAAACGTGATGACCAGTACACGATGGAAGCAACATAGCAGCGATCTGCAACTCATAAACCATCAATTATTGTATTCTGCCTGATACGCTCTGATTGAGAGTATTTGGAATTTCATAAATAAGAACTCACAAATGAAAGCAAATACTTTTGCTCACCAGTGAGCGTCATTGCACAGGCCTCCCCCGCTTTAAGCCTGGGTAGCTCAGTCGATAAAACATCTGACTTTTAGTCTGAGGCTCCTGGGTTTAAGTCCTTTTTTGGGTACTGCTTTTAAATCGGAGCTCCACATGCCACAAACCCTCATGGTATTAAAATCAACTTGGATTCGATCTATGTCATGGCCAGTAAGATTGAAACAATCATATGTTGTCTCATGTGGGGTCCTTTTCAACAATATGTGACAACCCACTGAGAGGATATCGATTTCTAGATTTAGCTTTTGGAAATGAAGGTGTTCAAAAATAAAGGACAAGATTAAACAAACAAAAAAGTAAGTTTATAATAGTGTGTTATCTCGGAGCACCAGCAAAAGTGGAATCAATGTGTATATATGACTCACTCAGAGATAGTAAGAACTGCCGATGCTGGAGTCAAGGATAACACAGGGTGGAGCTGGAGGAACACAGCAGACCATGCAGTATCAGAGGAGCAGGAAAATTGGCGTTTCGTATCGAATGAATTTACTGACCCAAAACGTTAACTTTCCTCCTCCTCTGATGCTACCTGGCCTGCTGTGTTCCTCCAGCTCCACACTGTGTTATCAATGTGTATTGGTAGGCAAAGTCTCTGCTGTATGGAGTTATACATGGCATATCAGAAGGTGGCCATGGTTGTTGGAAGTCATTCATCTTAGTTCCAGGATATGTATGCGGGAATTTTTCAGTGTAGATTCCCAGGCACAACCATCTTCAGCTGCTTCATCAGTGAGCATCCCTCCACCCTAAGATCAGAAGTGAAGATGTTTGCCGATGATTCTAAGATGTTCATCACCATTTGTGACTCGACAGGTGCGGAAGCAGTCCATGTTCAATACAACAATATCTTGACTGTTTAAGGCTTTGGCTGTCAAGTGACAAGTAATGTTTGCAAGACAGAAATGCCAGTCAATTAAATCTCCAATAAGATGAAATCCATCAATCACACCTGTACATTTAATGGTGTTATCATCAGTGAATACCCAAGGACCATAATCCTGGGCTTAGCATTGACCAGAACCACTGCTGGACTTGCGATGCAAATATACTGCACAGATCAGAAGCTTGGAAGACTATGATCAGTAACTCACATCATGACTCCCCAAGGTCTTCCATTGCCTACAAGTCAAAAACCATGAGTGTGATAGAATATTCTCCACTGGCCCAGATGGGTACAACTGCAAGAACGCTCAAGAATCTTAAGAGCATTCGAAACAAAGCAGCCTTCTTGATTGTCACCTCATCCACAAAACATCCACTGCCTACATCACCAATACACAGGCGAAGCAGGGTGTACTATCTAAACAGAAATAAAAGAAGATTCCTCAAAAGTGCGCCTCCCAAACCCTCGACAAATTCCATCTGGAAGGAATAGAGGACAGATATGTGGAAATACCATCACCTGCTGTTAACCATCTAAGACTCTCACCAACCTGCTTGCCCTTTTCTATCACAATGTTAAAATTCTGGAATTCCCAATCTAAGGGAAAAGTTGATTTTCCTACAGTACATGAACTGCAGAGTTGAAGTAGGTAGCTCACCACTACATTCTCAATTGTAACTAGGGATCTTCAGAAGATGCTGACCAGCCAGTAATGCCCAAGGCTTACGAATGAATACGAAATAGTGTGTGAAGTGTCAATGATTGAACATATCAGAAATCATGAGAACGATTTGCTTAGGTTAAGTTTTATTATGAAATGGAACCGAGATAAATGACGCATAGACGTTTATCATTGGGGGAAGAATAGTTTTACGAAAATGAGAAGAGATTTATGGAGGTGGACTGGACAGGGCTGATAAAGGATAAATCAGTGTTAAGCACAATATGTAGTGTGATCCTTGGGGCACAAAGCAGACATGTCCCCCCAGAAATAATAGTGACATTGCCACACCTTGACACTAATGGTTGTCGTGAAAATTCAGGGTAAGATTAAACAGAAAGTAAAGCTATTGACATGTCACAATTCTACATAGAATGAGTAGAAAAGAAACAGGAAATCAAAAGAAGGGAATTTAAAAGATTACTAAATTAGGAAAACAAAAAAAAAAACTCAAAGATATTTTGATGGTTGAGAAACTGCAAAAGGCCAGTTCAGGAAAAAAAAACACATGGGTCCTTCAGGTTTCTCTACGATGGAAGAGATATTGTGAAAATTGAAACGATTCAGAAAATATTTACCAAAATGTTGCCAGGGTTGTAGGGTTTGAGCGAAAGGGAGATGCTGAAAAGGCTGGGGATATTTTTCTTCCCAAAAAGTCAGAGCCTGAGGGGTGACATGCTGAAAGTTTATAACATCATAACAGGCATAGACAGGATAAATGGCCTAAGTGTTTTTCCCATGCAGGATAGTCCAAAACTAGAGGACATAGGTTGGCATTTCCACTCTCGAAAAAATACTTCGATTATCCGCCCTATCAATGCACTTCAGGATTGTATACATTTCTATCAGGTCACCCCTTAGCTGCCAATGCTCTGGTGAAAACAATCCAAATTTATCCAAACTCTCTTTGTCTGCATCCTGTACAAAGCCTCCAGATTCTTCCTATAGTGTGGTGACCAGACCATCATACAATGCTCCAAATGTGGCCTGCACCATCACCAACCAAATCTAACACTCATTGCCCCGTAGAAGAAGTAAAAAAAGCACAGTCAATATAACTCATCACTGGCTTAAACAAATTTTTCTTTTGACTCAGAACGTTGGATTCTTGCAGCACATTTGAATTGCAACACGCAAGTAACCACGATTTCTCAAATCTTTATATAATTTGCGCAAAAGGCAAATGGTTCCACTGGGACCCAAACCCAGGGCCTTCTACATGGAAAGCAGACGTGATAACCACTACACCACGGAACCATCAAACACACTCAGGCCCCCCCCCACCACCTCATAAACTATTGGTAACTGTTTTCCTGAAGCTTTCCAATTGTAGGTGTTTGGATGATGGATTTCAGAAATCATAACTTGGTGTTCACATCAGGCTGGATTCTGAAGAACGGCCACTGAATTTGAAACATTAACTGTGCTCTCTCCCCACAGACGCTGCCAGAGTTGTTGAGTTCCACCAGCAATTTCTGTCTTTCTTATTATGTGTACGCTTACCAGGACCTTTAAACAGCTTTGAGACAAAATTGATGTCTTTTGTTTTGTTTTCGGGAAGCAAACCTTCAACATAACTGCATACAAAGCTAACATGAGAGAGAGTGTAGTTGGTGTAGGTTGGGAGACTCAACACTAAAGTTCCCCAAGGATGCGTTCTCAGCCCCCTACTGTACTCCCTGTACACCCATCACAGTGTTGCGAAATTCCAAAGGAACGTCATCTACAAGTTCATTGATGATAGCATCGTAGTAGAACGGATATCTAACAACAACGAGTCAAAATGCAGAAGTTAGATAGCGGACTTGGTGAGGCTATGTTAAGAGAACAACCCCTCTCTCAATTTCAGCAAAACTAAAGAACTGATCATTGACTTTAGAAAGAAAGGAGGAGAACACGCCCACATCTACAACAATGAAGCAGTGGTTGATAGGGTGGAGAGCATCAAGTTCGTCAAACGACAACCTGTGCTGGAATTCCCACATAGACGTGATGGTCAAGAAAGCACGACGATGCCTCTCCTTTCTCAGACGACTCAGGAAGTTTGGCATGTCCAAAACGACCCTCACCAACTTCTCCAGATGCATCATTGACAGCATACTGTCCCGGTGCTAAATGGTCTGGTATGGCATCTGTTCTGCTCAGGACCGTAAGAAACTGCAGCAGATTGTGCACACAGCCCAGACCATAGGGAAGCCAACCTTCCATCCATGGACACCATTTACACGGATCACTGCTGCAGAAAGGCTGCCAACATGTGGAATTCTTTGCCCAGTGAAGCGGTTGAAGCTACCTCGCTGAATGTGTTTAAGACAAGGCTAGATAAATTTTTGAACAGTAAAGGAATTAAGGGTTATGGTGTGCGGGCGGGTAAGTGGAGCTGAGCCTCAAAAAGATCAGCCATGATCTTATTGAATGGCGGGGCAGGCTCGAGGGGTCGGATGGCCTACTCCTGCTCCTAGTTCTTATGTTCTTATGTAACATCATCAAAGACCCACCATATCCCTGTAATGATCTAAATTCTCTTTCATCAGGCAGAAGGTAACAGAAGCCTGAACACACACACAAACAGGTTCAGGAGCAAATTCTTCCCGGCCGTTATTAGAGTGATGAATAGACTCTGCAGCATCAAATAATACTGACCTTGCTAATGTTGATCTCATGTAGTGCACGCCTGTGCAATGCAACCTTTATCCCCTGTGTAAGTCTTTTTCCCACCTCTGATGTGTACATCATTGCTTCCTACAGTCCGTCTGTACTGCCCGTAACCAAGACTTTTCACTGTACCTCTGTACACATGACAATAAATCAATCAATTAGGTCATGCTGATGTAATGCAATTATGAATTCGTTGTGGAGTTTGGGGATGTCACAAGAACGAAAACATGTTAAGAATCCAAAAATGAAAAGGTTAATTAAAAGCAATAGCTGAGTGTCACTGAAGAGCGTTGCCATGTTGAACCTGGATAGCTCAGATGATGAAGCATTGATGTTTTGAGGTGATGGTCACGAGTTCTACACTTATTTGGCCAGTGTTTTAAATTGGAGTTCTACCGTTAAATGTCTTCAACGCATGAACGTTGTTTCAAATCAGTTCACAGGTCTTGAGTGTGTCTTTGGTGCAGGATGCGAGATGAGTCCTTGCCTGTGTAATGCAGTTGGTGAGTGCTGTAACTATGAATACATGTTGAGAATTCTCAAATAAGAAAAGAAATGAAACTGTCAGCTTCTGTTCACCACTTCTCTCTCAAACCTGCTGAGCACAGTCAGTAGCGCATCTGGCTTTTACTGTGAGGGTCCATGGTTTCAGTTCTTGTTCGATTGTTAAGTTTAATTATTTGGTATGTTTACATCATGTTGGTTTCCAACTAAATAACGGACACTGATGTTGAATCAATCAAATCCTATGTCGAGGGCATGTCTTTTTAACTCAATCGATGACCAGTCCTACGAGAGGAGACCCAATTCTGGATTGACTTTTGGGAAATGAAGGGAGGAAAAAATGGTGTGGCATCAAGGATCGCTATATAAAACTGCAATGATTGGGTATCCGGGGCAAACTCTCTGCCATATGGAGTCATACCGGTATATAAGACGATGGTTATGGTTCTTGGCTGTCAGTATTCTCAGCCCCAGGGCATCTGAAATGAAGTTGTGTACGTATTGTGGTGATCAGGGATGGTGTTCAGAAAGGAAGCGTGTGAAATATCCACATGTACATGAAAGGATAAATGCAGACGATTGCAATAAACTCTGTTCACCCTAGAATGTCACTGCAGCTTTAAATGATTGTGAGCCTGGATGGCTCATTTGGTAGAGACTTTTAATTGGAGGGTTCAAGACGCTTCTTTAAAAACAAAGTTAAACACACTGCGAATTGTTAGCATCAGCTTGTTTTCATACGACATAGCAGGTGTTTAGATTAAAGCAATCACATGCCGCCTCCCGGAAATCTTTTTTTAAAATAATAGGCTGCACGCCCAACATGACGAGACCCGATTCTGAATTTAGTTTGGGAAATGAAGATGTGCAAAAATAAAGGATAAGATTTAACAAAAAGAATGCTTATAACAGTGTGGCATCGTGGTGTAACAGCAAACTTGGAATCAATGGGTGTCAGGAGGCAACATCTATGCTACATGGAGTCACAGCTGGCACATAAGAAGATGGTGATGCTTGTTGGAGGCCATTCATTTCACCTCCAGGACATCTCTGCAGGAATTCTTCAGCCTTGATTCCCAGCCAAAAACATCTTCAACTGCTTCATCAAAAACCTTCTCTCTGTCATAAGGTCAGACATGAGGACGTTTGCCGATGATTGCAAACTGTTCAGCACCATTTGTGACTGGGCTGATGCTGAAGCAGTCCATGTTCAACTGCAAGACGATTTGAAGAATTCAAGGTTTGGCTGACATTTGACAAGTAACATTTCCATCACACAAATGCCAGTCAATGAAATCTCTAATAACATTCAAATTAACAACCGCCCCTGACATTCAATGTTCTTACAGTCAGTGAATGGCCAACGGACATTGTCCCAGGCATATTGACCAGAAATTCAACTGGACTTGCCAGACGAACAGACTGTCTACAAGAGCATTCAAGAGGCTAGAAATATCACGGCAAGTAACTCATCTTTTTACTCCACAAAGTTTGTCCACCATCTACAAGGCAGAAGTCAGAAGTGTGATGGAAAACTCTCCACTTGCCTAGATGGGTGCAGCTCCAATAACACTCAAGTAGTTTGACAGCAACTGGGACAAACCAGCCCACTTGAATGGTACCACATCCGCAGATCATCCAATGCCTATCTCACCAATACTCGGAAAAAGCAGTGTGCATTATCCAGGAGGTGCAACGTAGAAATACTACAAAGATCCTCAGAATGCACCTCTTAAACCCCACGGCAGCAGATAGCATAGAGAAATTTTGATTGAAGTTTCAAGTGAAACTCATATATGGAAATCAAAGGCAGTGAATAAAATAAACGCAAATCAGATTTACATGTATATAAACAGCAACAAGAAAGTCAAGGAAAAATAATGGGCCTGTTAGAGAAGCAGAAGGGAACATGTGTGAATATCAAGCGGAAATGGGACGAATTCTAAACATAATTTTGTGGATCTTTATGTAATCTTCGAAATAACTCCACAAAAAGAAACATAAAAGGGTGCTTATTTGGTGCTGGATGGGTGTAGAGTCCGTGCGTGTGAAATCCACTTGTGAATGTATTGTGGAGGTCAGGGATGGCAGTGAGACAGGAAGTAAGAGAGGAATCCGTAAATGCAAAGGCAGATTAATGCAATATCCTCTGTCCGTCAGTGAGTTTCAGCATACTACAGTACTGGAGCGAGTCTGGATCACTCAGTTGGTAGCGCATCAGAATTTACATCGGAGGCTCCAAGTGTTCAGGTCCCTTCTGGGGAGCTGTATTTCAAAGAGCATTGTCTGAGATCACACCAATCCTTAACAATCAGTTCAGGCTAAAAACTTTAAAGCACTCAATTGTGATGTCGATATAACCATTCCACGAAAAAAAAAGACGAAAAAAAAAATATCCAACAAATGCAATTATGTCATTCTCAACGTCTTTACTGTTTAAATAAGACATAATGGAATTTTTAAATTAATTCTGCAGCACTTGTTTAACGGTGTACAAAAGTGAGCTGTGGTAGTATTTGTCATTGAAGACAGGGGCATGTGTGAAAAAAATAAAACTGTGTGGCAGAGTAGAATCTGAAGAAGGCAAAACAAAAGTTGAGCAAATTTCACGTTCCAGTTCAGCCAGGGGCTTTTTGCAGGCTCAGACCCGATCCATGATTGCTGAGTCTCCAGTGCATCAGACTTTTGCATTATGGTCTAGGGTTCATTTCAATATTCAAACGTGGCTGCCATCAACCGGATTTCAAACAACAGAAGGAGGGTTGAGATTGAAAAATACATGTCATGTGAACAAGAACTTATTTTTTAAACAATACGTGATAAGCCCAACGTGACTCCCCAAAGTGAATCCATCGTTTACAAGGCCAAAGTCAAGAGTGTGATGGAATACTCTCCAATTCCCTGAATGTGTGCAGCTCCAACAACATTCAAGAAGCTTAATGGCATCCAAGACAAACCAACCACTTGATTGGCAACACATCCACAAAACATCCACTGCCTCCATCACCATCGCTCAAGTGAACCAGTGTGTACTATCAACAAGATGCAATGCAGAAATAAACTAAGGATCCTCAAAATGCACCTTGCAAAACCTCAACAACCTCCACCAGGAAGGATTAGAACAACAGATATGTGGAAACACCATTACCCACTGGTACAACTCCGAGACCGTCAAAAAACTGCCTCAGATATTTATTGCCTGTCCGTCATTGTTGCTGTTTCAGACTTTTGGAGTTCCCGAGCTAAGGGCATTATGAGTCTTCTTACAGCACGTGGACTACAGCATTTCAAGAAGGTAGCTCACCATTGCATTCTCAAGGGCAACTAGGAATCTGCAACAGGTGATGGCCAGTCAGCAAAGCTCGCGTTCCACGAATGAATAAAATTTAGGCGGTAAAATTACAGCGAGGGACCATATCAGGGAATGTGACAACCATTTGTTTAGGTTAAGTATTATTTCGCAAAATGACAGAGATAAGTGAGACACCCAAGCTCATAACTCAGGGAAAGAAACTTTCACAAAACTGAGAAGTGATTTGGTAGAGGTTGCCTGGACAGGATAACTAAAGGATAAGTCAGTGTTAAGCACATTATGAAGTGTGATCCTGGGGTCACAAAGCAGACATGTCCCTTCCAAAAATAAGAATGGCATTGTCACATCTTAACATCTATGTTTGTCTTGAACATCTTGCCGATTTGTCTGTTTTACCCTTGCAAATCTCTGCACTCACTTCATTGCTTCTACATAACCTTTCTCATTGGGTGATCAGAAGTGCATGCAGCAGGCTAAGGCAGGTCCCATCAAGGTTTGATATAGATTTAGGAAAATTTTCTGATATTTCTATCAATTCTATGTCCCTTGACATCAGTGAATGCCCAACGAGAAACTCCTGGGCCTACCATTGACCAGAAATTCAACTGGACATGCCAGATAAATACACTGTCCACATGAGGCTGAGAACACTGAGGCAGGTAACTCACCTCTTGATTCCACAAAGTCTGTCCATCATCTACAAGGCACAATTCAGGAGTGTGATAGAATACTCTCCACTTGCTTGGGTGGGCATAGCTCCAGCAACACTCAAGAAGGTCAATTGCATCCTGGATAAAGCATCCCACTTGAGTGGCACGATATCCACAAAACATCCACTCCTACCTCAGTAATAGTCAGATAAGAAGCAATGTGTACTATGTACGAGACGCAACGTAGAAATAATCCAAAGATCCTCAGAATGGAACTATTAAACCCATGGCTGCAGATAGCATAGAGGAGTTGCGATTGGACAGAAAGATGGTAATCAATGGAAGGGAATGCATAAAATACGACAAAAGTACCCTAAATCGTTTTACAATTGTTCAAAAAGCAACAGGGGTGGTCAAGGGAAAACAGCAGGCCTACCAGAGATGAAGAAGGGAACTTGTGTGAAGGTATAGATGAAATGGGACGAATTCAAAAAATGTAATTTTGTGGACTTTTAAGTAACCTTCAAAATAACTTCACAAAGAAAGCATGAAAGAATGTGTAATTGGTACTGGATGGGTGAAGATTTCATGCGTGTGAAGTGTAATTGTGAACGCATTGTTGAGGTTGGAGCAGCAGTGAGGCAGGATGTATGAGAGAAATTAGTAAATGCAAAAGCAGATGAATGCAATATCCTCTTTTCGCTAGTGAGTGTCAACATACTACACTACAGGAGAGAGTATAGATCATTCAGTTGGTAGCGTATCAGAATATCCATCGGACCAGAGTTCAGGATCCTTTTGGGGCGCTGTATTTCAATTAGTATTGTCCGAGGTCGTGTAACTCACACAGTTCGTAAACGATCAGTTCAGGCTGGTGTCTTTAAAGCACTCATTTGTGATGCCAATTTAATCATTGCGTGAAAAAAAAGTGCCCATACCCAACAAACATAGTAATGTTATTCTCAACTTCCTTACTGTTCAATAAGGCATATGTTGCAATTCCTTCCATAGGACTTATTTGGCTGTGTAGATAAGTGAGCATTGATCGTGTTTGTCATGGAATTGAGGGTAATGTGTGCGACTGTATAATAGAAGCAACCTGGGCAGCGTAAATACTGAAGAAAGAAAAAAAAACAAAATTTGCACAAATTTATTGTTCCAGTTCTGCTGGGGACGTTAGCTTTTTGCAGGCTAAGACCCGAGCCAGGACTACTGAGTCTGTAAAGCATCAAGCTTTTACAATATGGTCTACGGTTCAAGTCAATGTTCAGATGTGCTATCGGCAATCAGATTTCAAACAACTGAAGGAAATTTGAGGTTGAAATCTACATGTGCTGTGACCAGGAAAATCTTACTTTTTTTAACAATATTGTGACAAGCCCAATGACAGGCGATGGAATTCTGGGTTCAGGTTTGGGAAATGAAAATGGCCAAGTGGTTAAAGTGACAGTAGGAGACCATATCGAGGATAGTGATCACAATTACTATAGATTATGAAACTGGGAATTAGTTTGGTGAAGGTGGTCGGACAGAACTTCTGAAGGGCAAATGAAAAACAGGGCATAAAAATTACTGCAAGATAAAGGAAAAACGCAAAGATGCAAGAGGAAGTGGAGGAGGCTGATACAATTGCAACATTTAAAACGCATCTGGATGGGAATTTGAATAGGAAGGGTTTAGAAGGATGTGCCAAATACTGACAAATGACACTACATTAATTTAGCATATCTGGTCAACATTGCTAATGTGGACCAAATGGTCTGCTTCCATGCTGTACAGTCTATGACTCTATGTTTTAGCAGTATACAAACAGCAAAATGATAGATAAGGAAAAAGTGGGGACCAATCAGAGATGAAGGAAAGAACTTGAGTGAAGATGCAGAGGCTGTGGAAAGAATTTGAAATTATGTTTTCGTGGTCATTTAAGTAGCGTTGTGCTGACTCAGATTTACTTTTCACTTTCTGTAAGCCAATCTTCAAAGAACCATGGAAAAATAAAGGGTGTAATTGGTGTAGAGTGGAAGATAAGTTTGTGTTTGAGTTATGGAGTTCGGGTTCAGCAGCGAGAAAGGATGATTGACAGACATTTCAAACACAAGCGTCTGGTTAACTGAATTGGTTAAGCACCCACCTTTGCAGTATGAGATCCAGCTTTCGAATCCCTTTTTTGATGTCCCTTTCACATCGCTGCTCTCTGTGCCATTGCAATTGGATTTTCTCTGTGCAGTTTCGTGAGAGGCACTTTCAGGTACTAGAAATGGTTGCCAGTATTCTGACTTCTCGAATGCATTTTGCCCAGCCACATCACGCGTGATTATGTGGTGTTCATCTTTTTACTGTGCAAGTAACATGCATTACTACACTTAAATTCTTTCCCTAACAGTTATTATGCTGACGTAGAAGAGTGAGTGCTGAAAGCGTTTGACATTGATGTGTGACGATAGTATGAAAATAGTTGCGTGGTCTAAAAACACTGGACAGAGGGGACACTGAAGAGGGATAAGAGAAATGTGACGGAATGTAACGTTCTGCAACTACTAGGGAAGTTCACTATTTTGAGTCTATTGTGTTAGGCCTGAGATTTAATAAGGACACGAGGGAAGCTTTTAATACAAATACAGTAGTTTTTATGTAGAATGAACTGCCAGTGGAAGTGGTGGATGTAGGTACAGTTACAACATTTGGATAAGTGCCTGAGGAGGAAAGGTTTGGAAGAATATGGGCCAACGCAGGCAAGTGGGAATAGTTTTGCTTGAGAATATGTCCAGCATGGCCTAGTTGGACCAACGGGTCTGCTACCATGTCGTATG
Source organism: Rhincodon typus (assembly GCF_021869965.1). Classification (NCBI taxonomy): domain Eukaryota; kingdom Metazoa; phylum Chordata; class Chondrichthyes; order Orectolobiformes; family Rhincodontidae; genus Rhincodon; species Rhincodon typus. The sequence continues at coordinate 3,927,464 of NC_063379.1, read as the reverse complement.
ACTCTATGCGTCCTCGCAAAAGGCAAGTAAATGGGAAATATGAGAAAACAAATGTCTACTAGTTGACGTCGTATCGAACTGGTTGTTGGAGTACAGAAATCTCAGTTCCAGGATATCTCCATTCAGTTTCTCAAGGTAGTATTCTATGCCCAACTATCTTTATCTATTTCATCAAAGATGGTCCTTCACTAAAACGGCAGAAATGGGTACAGTGCTTGTTTGCTGGACCAAATTCCTGGACGTACCATCCTACCGACATTGTGGGTCAATCTACTCACAAATCCACTGTAGATATTTTGAAGGCAGGTCCCCACCAACTTCTTATTATGGATGGAAAATAGATTTTGGCCAAGCCAGGGACACTCTTACCCTGTAAATGAAAAAAAATCTGACCTATTTACCTGTTTCATCTTTGTAAATCTCTGCAGTCACCACATCCCTTTTCTCACTCGCTGACGCAAATGCATGCAGCAGGCTAAGGAAGGTCTCAGGGGGTTTTGACAGCGTTTTGAAGAAATCTTCTTATTTTTCTACCAATCCAGATAAAGAAACACAGGAGCACAGAAAATAACAGCAGGATGAGGCGATTCTGCGCACCCAACCTGCTCCACAGTTCAACAGATTCTGTTTCTCGTCTCTGCCGAAAGAATCTGTCTAATTCAGCCTTGAACACATTTAAGCACTCATTCCCCATTTCTTCTCGGAAACATAGATCTCAGGACTGTAGAGTACAGTAACTCTACCCACCATCACTGTCAGACCATGGTGCCATTAGAAACTTATGCATTCTGTCTCCTCCTGTTCCTTACCTGTGCATGTGTCTGTCGAAATTCTACTTAAACGTTGCTGTCATACCTGCTCCTACCAGCTCCCCTGGCAGTCCAGGCATCTCTCACCCTGTGTGTAAATAGCTGCCTTGCACAACTTCTTGAAAATTTCCTCCTTTCATCTTAAACCTATGCCCACCAATAGTTTCTAAATCCATCCTATGAAAAAGACTACTACTATCGACCCTATCCCTGCCCCTCATTTTTGTGTACACTTCTAACAGGTCGCGCCTCTGTCCCCAATACTCTGGTGAAAACAATCCAAATTTGTTTAACCACTTCTTACAGATAAAGCACACCACTTCGGGCAACATTCTGATACACATCTTTTGCTTTCACACAAATGCCAACCAATGAAATCTCCAACAAATTGCAATCCACCAAACACTCCTTTACATGCAATGGTATTACCATCAGTAAATGCCCAATGACCAACATCTTGGGCCTATCATTGAACTGAAGCTCAACTGGACCTGCCACCTAAACACACTGAGCAGTTCAGAGGCGAGGAATACTGCGACCAGTAAGTCACCTTGTGACTCTTCCGGGTTTGTCCATCGTTTACAAGGCCAAATTCAGGGGTGTGATAGAATGACCTCCACTTGGTTGATGGGGCCATCTGCAACAACGTCAAGAAGCTTAATGGAATCCGAGACAAAGCAGCCTGCTTGATTGGCACCACACAAAACACCCACTGCCTACGCCACCAATACTCATGTGAAGCAAGATGCCATGCAGAAATAAGCCAAAATCCTCAAAATAAACCTTCCAAGCCATCAATAGCCTTCATCTGGAAGGACTAGAGCAACAGATACGAGGAATCCGCGTCACCTGCTGGCAACCCTCGAAGACTTTCAATAACCTGCCCGTCCTTCACTGTCTCTGGGTCAAAATTCTGGAATTGCCGATCTAAGGGCAAAGTTGGTCTTCCTCCAGTGCATGGACTGCAGCGTTGAAAAAGGTAGATCATCTCTACATTCTCAAGGGCAACTACAGACCTGCAATAGATGCTGGCCGTCCAGCAAAGCCCAAGTCTCACGAATGAATAAAAATTAGTGGGTAAATTGTCAGTGAGTAACCATATCGTGGTTTGTGATAGCAATTTGCTCAGATTAAGTGTAACAGAGATAAATGAGGCGTACAAGTTTATCATTGGGGGAAGAAAAGTTTCAGAAAAATGAGAAGGGACTTGGGGGAGGTGGACTGGAAAGGGCTACTAAAACGTAAATTAGTGTTATCTGCCCTATAAAATGTGATCCTCGGGGCACCATCAGACATGGCCCCTCCAGAAATAATAATGGCATTGCCACATCCTGACACTCATGGTTATTTTGAAAATTCATGGTAAAATTAAACAGGAAAAGGAAGCTTTTGACAGTCTCAGAGGATTTTAATGATAAATTTCAAAGTGACTCTGACAATTGGATGATGACATCTGTAATTAACGCTGTGAAGCTGTCGTCAACAATACAGGCACGTTGTTCCCCCATTTGCATCCCAGCACAGTAATATCTGATGCAACTATCATTACAACTTCGCCATTGGTGGACTGCTCCTCATATTGTGGTCAAGTATGAATTTGAAATACACATTCTCTAAACACTGTAGCACAGTCGGGTCACCCACAGATGTGCATTGCATTACTTCATTGTATAAATTATGCCACTGGAGTTTTCAGTGCATTCTTGATTTTCTGTCTGAACTTGAAGTGAGCCGTTTCTTCAGCAACTCAAGCACATCAGCATGTATCTGAGTTCCTCAAATATAATTTCAGAATTTGTATAATCGAATCCTTGAATGGTATAATTGAAGGAACTCATGTCATGCATCGACCAGAGAAGAGTGAAACTGATGGATATTGGAGCAGTGTGCTGACAGATTGCAGATCTAACCAAGAAATATATATATTATATGTAGGAGAGAGAGAGGCGGTGTCTGACTGCAGGTATGACCAATAACGAGGACACAAGATGATGACTGACTGTACTCGTGACCAATAAAGAGGAAGGAGAGTGGTGACTTATGCAGGTCTGACCAACGTGGGTGGGGAGGGGCGTGCTGGGTGATTGACTGAAGATTTGACCAATAGAGAGGGACTGCGTCCCTGGATGACAGTAACTCTTACGAATAGCGACGAATTGCGGGGTTCACTGACCGCATGTCTGACCAATGGAGAGGGAGCTGGGCGATGACAACTGCAGATCGGGCCAACGGCAAGTGGCGGGGCAGTGATTGACTGCGGGTCTGTCCAATAGAGAGGGAGTGGAGCGGTGACTGACTGAAGGTCTGATCGATACAGAAGAGGCAGGGCGGTGACTGACGTCTTTCTTCGTCCTGTTTTGACACCATCGCCTTGATAAATTTGTTATGATCGCTCTACCTAATTATTTTGTACAGTTGTGTGTTACTTATTACTTTGGTTAAACCTTCGGCATGCGATTCTTTTACCTGTCATTACAGTTATTACAGTCATTTGGTTTGTCTCCAGCACCACCATATTTTAGTTTTTTTTTATAATTAACTCTGTCGCAATTAATTGGATTATAAATCATTCCTTTGTTTGTTGTCCAGCTGTTTACACTTACACCTATTAACACTTTTGATCACCTGCAGAGCCGTATTGATCGACAGTCCATTCACACCATTGGTATTATCTTTTGACTCTCTGCACTTGATCTCTCTGCCCATAAATTATGTGCTCTGTGTGCTGTTCTCTCATTTCACTTGACGAAAAGGCTACGTTCTGAAAACTTGTGATTACAAATAGACCTGCTGGGCTATAACTTGGTGTCGTATGACTACTGATGTTGTCCACCCCAGTCCAACGTTGGCACATCCAGATCATGAGGTCAGGTTTGGCCATTAGAGGGAGAGAACGGATCCCACACAAAAAAGTCTGGTGCTTGCACAGTGGCGTGGGCTGGACAGCAGATGGTATCGTTGCATCAGTTTAAACACAAGAGGGGAAAAGTCAGAACTTGCATGAAAACGGGTGTTTCTATTGTGTCAAACATATTATGCTCCTTCTACCATCCAGTTCCACATGTCCACTTCAAATTCAGGCTGTTACCATCGCAATCGGAGTGTTTTCTCCTCAATCTGATTGTGCTATGTGAGAGACAGAACACATTTCTGAGTAACTCTGTAAGGAAGACAAAGTTATATAATGGTGAAACAAAGGACAAGGAAATGTAAAGCAATGGCGTGCAATGTATAGCGTTGCAAACAATAAAAGTTATCACAAAAACAAACAAGACATGCAAGCCTTTACAAGTCTGTTTTTATCTGAACCTGTGTATTGAGCGCAATCATATAACTCAAGATTTTCTGGAGGGTTTGTAAGTTCTCACTTCTCTCTCCCCACATCTCACTGATCTTCTGGAGAATTGCATTTGGTCTTTTTTTTTCTCTCTGCCACCACTCACTGATCTTCTGGAAGTTTATAATTGTCTCTTTTCGCTCTCCCACCCAACACTGATCTTCTGGAGGAGTGTAAATTGCCTTGTTTCTCTCCCACGCCATCCCAACATTATAATTGATGTATAACATTTATAACCACAGATTATGAATATTTTCCACTTGGGAAGAGCAGAGATCATGATAAAATGTGATCTGACACCTTGCAGCAATTTCATTCTTAAGTGTCTCAATACAGCTGTAACTGTGTTAAAATTTACAATATTCATTTCATGACAGGTATACAGCTTGTGAGCAACATCTACCAGTTTTAAAAAGGGAGAAAATGCAGTCAAAGTGATTTTACCGCTGTAGATAGTGATCCACTCCGAGATGTTCTTTCATTGAGAAGGACACGTGAAGCAGACATATGGGAGAATTGCCATCAGTTAGTTCCCATCTAAGCATCTCAACGTATTGATTTTGAAATCTACCACCATTCCCTCACTGTCGCTGGAACAAAATCCTGGTATTCTCTTCCTCATGACATTGTGCCTGTACCAACAGCATTGCAACTGCAGCAGTTCAAGAAGTCAGCTCTCCACCACTTTCTCAAGGTTATCTAGAAATGGACAATAAATGCTGGCTCGGCCAGGTACACCCATGCCCCACACATAAATGAAATAAAAGTTCACTGTGTATTTTGTTGCTGATTTTGAATAGTCAGACTCCTTCTCGTTGGTCTGTCTTCCCAAATCCTCCTCCACCCAATAAATGATCAAACATGAACATTGCCATGTGAACAGAAACAGCTTTGTCCTGACGTCCTGCATTAGGCCTCAAGACCTTAACTATCATGCAATATTAAGGGAAAGGAACGTCAGATTGCACATTGAAGATAGCAATGGCCTAGTAATATGATCACAAGGTTATTAATCCAGAGTCCCAGGAAATGTTCTGCCTTTGAATCCTATCACAGAAACGTCTAAAGTAGTTTAAGCTTATAGATTCACTCATTAGTTTGAACATATCTAAAATAAGTTATACTATGTAGGTTAAACTAATAGATTGACTCCTTAGTATGTGTAAATCCCTAATAACTACTAAGTATTTTAAGCTAATAAATTTGCTTCCTATCAAAGAGCACTTGTTTTCTTGTAATTGATCATTTGATCAGACCTAAAATAACACGTTAGGTACTTTCAGCCTAACAGTAGACTACGAGAAGACCCTCTGAGTTGCCTGTCCCTCCCCAGGAGCTGAAGTCTGAATTTCAACCAAAACTTGATGAACAGCTCCTTCCAAACTCTAAAGACTTAAACAAAAGCGCTCAACATAAATGTGATAAACCGTTTCCTCCAGGCCACGAGAAATAATGTGACCTTTGCACCCAGTATACTTGCTTAAGCTGTGATGAATGTCCGCATACTTATACATGGTTGTATTTTATCAAAATCTATGACAGGAACCCATTTGAATCATAAAGATCGAAGCACTGCAAAGCCGACATTAAATCAATTTAAAGTTTATTTCTCACAAGCTGGAAAACTGGAATATAATTTGTCAAATCTACTTTTGCGACAATGCATTCAGAATAAATTCGGAAAATTGGTTCCTTTGCCCAAGGAATGCTCCAACGAGCCAGACCTAGAGATAACTATTGGCCCTGCGTTATGAGTTCCTGCTCAAAACCACTGTAGTACATGATCCTATAAAAGATGCACTGATAAGAAGGAATTAGTTGTGCATCTCAACTACTTATGCAAATTCTAGTCATCACTCCCAAATCAAACAAACATAAAGGTCAGAATGATGAAATTATTGCTTAACTTTTCTTCTAAAATACATAATTTTATCACTGTCATTTCCAAATATAGCAATCTACCTCAAAGTTTGAAGACTGAAAGTGCATTCCTGATGTTGTTTGATCAAGTTCTAACTGTGGATTGATGACATGATAACATTCAATGTTGCATATTCTTCATTCTGTCCTTCCCGCTGCTCGCTGTATTGTACATCTGTACCTCTCTCTTAACCGTGCACTCTCTCTCTCTGTTATTCCCCCGCTCTGTGTTTCTGTTGAGATTTTTTGTGCAACTCTGTCGCTTTCCTTCTCTCTCTCCATCTCTTTCTTCCTCTCTCTTACACAGCCTCTCCCGTTTTCTGTCCCAGTCTCTACCTGTCAATTTGTTGTGCTTTGTATCTCTCCTTCTCACTGATTCCCTCTCCCCTCCGTCTCCCTCTGCCTGCGCATCTATTCCTTTCTCTCATTCTCTGTCGCTTTCATTCTTTCACTGTCTTGCTTCCTGTGCTTCTGTCTCTTTCATCTTATAACTTGGAGGAAGATTCATCCTGGAGCAAAACTGTTAACTCTTTCTCTCTTTCTCCACGGATGTTGCAAGACCCTGTTGAGTTTCTCCTGCATTTGTGTATTTGTTATGGATTTCTAGCATTCACAGCATTTAGCATTTATTCCATCTCTGTTTGGCTGTCTCTGTCTTTTCTACCTCTGTCTCGTGCTCTCCTTTTTATATCTCTCCATATCCCATTCTGTAGAACTTTACTCATTCTCACTTCTCTTGCCTGATCGTGAGAAGATGGATTTCTTAAAAATGTTCTTCTACAAGATATGGACATCGCTGGATTGGCCAACATTTATTGCTGCCTTTGATGTCCAGTAGGCAATTCAAAGTCAACTAACTTAGAGTCACATGTAGGCTATACAAAGTAAAAGTGGCAGGTTTTCTTTCATAAAGAGCATTGGTAAACCAGGTAGGTTTATTTCCCGAGCTATCAACAATGGCTTCATCGTTCAACATTGATTACCAAATTTTTATTGAGTTTAGGTTTGACCATCTGATATGGTTCAGTGGTTAGCACTGTTGCCTTACAATGCCAGGGACTCGGGTTCGATTCCACCTTCATGTTACTGTCTCTATCGAGTTTACGCGTTCTCCCCGTGTCTGTGTGGGCTTTCTCCTACAGTCAAAAAACGTGTGGTTTAGGCGCATTGGCCTTGCTAAATTGTCCCTTCATACCAACGGAGATGGATTAACCATGGTAAATACAAGGCTAATGGGATGAGTTGTTCTTCAGGCAGTATAGTGTCAATTCAATGGGCTGCATTTCTGCAGTTAACGATGGAGAAATTTGAACCCAGATCTCTAGAATAATAGGCCTAGGCCATCACCTGTCCACAAAGCTCTGCCCAAACAAAGGCTTGAACCCTGGACCTGATTCAAATTCTGAGGTTCTACTGACTGGGATATCTAGAGTCATAGGTACGCATATGATTAATGATGTGCATGAAAGCCACCAGTGCTTAAAGGGGATAGATAGATTCAAAAAATGACGTAGGGGGTCAAACAGCGAGGGAGCGATGATGACTGAAACAAGAGCAGTTTAGGAAATGCATAGGACAAGGACAGGCTATTATTGTCACAGCACACAATACTTACAGAGAAATATACTGCGATAAGTGTTCACATATACAGGGAAACGTTGGGATAGGAATACCAGATGCCAGGATAGATAGGGTCAGGTGGTGACACACTCAGGGACAATGAACAAGAGTAGGCCAATCAATAATATCATTACTCTTCCAATTTTAACCTCAACTCTGTATTCCTTCATATCTCCCCATTACTCATTTATCCGCTGGGTCAAGAGGAATCTATTTGCCTTGGTCTTTAAAAAAAATAAATTATTCATCATCAGCTAGCTCTTAACGAAGGGAAGGCTCACAAACTCCTTAGAATAAAATGCAACTGACGTACAGAGGCAGCTAGGGATGGCAGAAAGAGAACTGAGGCCTTGAACACAAGAACCATGCGGCCATTTTGATATTGTCCTGTTCTTATTACGGAGATTGTCGAATTGGAAATGGTTTAAAGGGTGATGCAAAGTGGAGTTGAGGCAAAGATAAGATCGGCCATGATGGTGTTTAATGGCAGGATAGGATTGAATGGCTGAACACCCTCCTGCTTACGCTCTTGTAACCAACCAGTTCAGGGATTTCATGATGCACCTCCGGAATTGGGCAGAATTGGAACCTAGCTTACGTTTGCCAGAGGTAGGAACACTGCCACAACACAGCAACATTGGCACAGGGGAGTTTAGCTAGCTGATTATTAAACACAGCTGATCGATAGATTAGTACAGGATAGGCACTGGTCTTGTGGTATTATTGTTCGACTATTAATCCAGGGATATGGGTCATGCTTGGGAGACCTGTGTTGGAATCTGACCACAGCAGATGGTGGAATGTGAATTCAATAAAAATTTGGAACTAAAAAACCTAACAATGGCCTTAACATGCTTAGCTTACAAATATTGAAGTAGCCACATGGATATTTTATTGACAGTGGAAAAAATATACTAATAAACATTATTCACAAAGGCACCTTCATTTTCATCTTACCGTAGAGCAAACATGGAATAAGAAATAAAAAGGAAAAGAGACTCTAATAATAGGCCTTTTGGGGTACTGTAGTAGTGTCCCACCCTCTGAGCCAGGAAGTCTGGGTTCCTGTCCCACAATTTCCAGTGGTGTGTAATAAAATCTCTGAGCAGGTTGATTAAAAAATGTTTTAAGCAAAAGACTGACGATGGCCAAGAAACAATTGTCGATTGTCTGGGAATCTCCATCTTGTTCACTAACGTCTTTTTGGGAAGAAAACTGCAATCCTTACCTGATCTGGCCTACATGTGACTACAAACCCACAGCAGTGTGGTTGATTCAGAACAATGAATGATTATGAACAATGAATGCCCATAACCTGTGAATGAATAAAAATGAACAATTATCATGATGAATTATCAATGATACAGCATTTGTTAGCAGTTACAAAGCAAGCAGGAATATTTTGTCCAGCGTGAATTGTTAATCGTAAGCGACTATTGTCAGTGTGAGTCAGCAATGTGAGTTTCTTGATTTCAGGCTCAAGTTGCTCTCAGCCCAGAGAGCACTTGCAATAAGAGGGGCATTTTCCACGTCCTCTTCTCACTCTCAACGAACCTTTCCTGGTTTTTTCCACCGTCACCACAATGCCCTGACATCCCACAGCCTGCAGCCCAATCTTCACCCATTTTTTATTCCCGTGCTTTTGTGTACATGGTTTGTACTTGACATTAAACACCTCTGTTGGAGGGATGATGACCTCGTCCTCATCCTTTATGGTCGAGTATTGGCTGACATTTACTCCCAATTTGGTTTTGATCTCAAACAACGTGTTTTCACCTCGAACGTTCTTCATGAATCGTTTGGCTACCATCAAGTCCAAGGATGATGAAGCAAATTGTCCGAACCGCACACTTTTCCCTTTCCTGGCCCAGAATGCATTCTCACTTCCCCGATAGGTCTGGAATCTCTTTCCTTTTAACTTATCCAGGGCGACGGAGAGGAGGTAGTGGAAACTTTTGAAAGTGAAATTCTGCTCGTAAATGTCATCGCTCACTCCGTACTGCCTGGTTGCCGCATTGAAAGCTTTGAACAAAGCAGATGGATGGGTGTAAGCGCGAATTGCCACCAGATGCTCCCTTCGTAATCCCCGTGGAATTACACAGTTGCGCTCCAAGGTGCTGTTTGCCTTGTCCCAGGCTTTCAGGATTCGCGGCATCCTCTTCCACTCCTCTCTTATGTAACTAATTGCTGCCTGGTCAGCCTCTCTGGTCTGGGTAAAGATATAAGCAGCAGAGCTGTTCGCCATGTCCAGGTGGATGTATTTGTCTCCCGGTCTCAAAACAACAGCTATCTCACCTGCAGAACAAAAATCAATTAATCTTTCAAATTTCATCAGGGAGGCGAGGGCCTAGTGGTATTATAACTGGACTGTTAATCTGGAGATCCAGGTAATGTTTGGGGGTACCTCGGTCCGAATCAGCAGATGGTGGAATTTGAATTCAATAAATGTCTGGAATTAAGAATCTAATGATGAACATGAATTCATTTTCGATTGTCAGGAAAAACCCATCCTTACCTGCTCTGGCCTATACGTGAGTCCAACTTGGTTGACTCTTAACTGCTCTCTGGGCAATTAGGGATGGGCAACAAATTCTGCCCAGCCAGCAATGCCCGTGAATGAATGAAGAAAGGAAAATAAAATATCCTGGGTCTTACCATTGGCTAGAAACCGAACAGGGCTCACCACATATACACAATGGCTATAAGAACAGGTCACAGGCTAGAAATGCCGCACACAGTAACTCACTTCCCGTGAATGAATTGTGGTCAGTGACCAGCAGCACAAATGGTTTCTATTCTGTGTAAATGCTCCAATCACAGCGAGGGGCAGTTATTTAGCGACCAGCACTGCTGTCTCACAGCACCAGGAACCCGGGTTCAATTCCACTCTCAGAAAACTGTTTGCATGTTCTCCACGTGTCTGCGTTGGTTTTACTCCCACAGTTGAAAGATGTGCAGGCTCGGTGGATTAGTCATGGGAAATGTTGGGCTGGGGTAGAGGGTGGATCTGGGTGGGACGCTCTTCGGAGGGTCGGTGTGGACTCGATGGCCAACTTCCACACCGTAGGGAGTCTATGATTGCCCATGCTGGGAAATTTGTTTACGCTAGTTTAAACTCTCACCTCAGTTAAAATGCAGCCAGTATATGTTTCAACCTGCAGATTCCAAGTTGACAAAATAAGGCAGGTGCCATTGTAGGGAGTCTTTTCGAACTCTAAAGACACACCTTGAGGAAGACAGTCTTGCTTCAGCAGTAGCACTTCTTTATTCAAGCTAGCAAGCAATTACAGCAGGGAGATCTCCAAGACACAGTCTGACAGGACGGCCAGGGAGGCTCTGATTAAACAAGTTAAAAACAAACTGCAATTGTACTGTGTTTTAGCAGGGCAAAGTCATTTCTTAGGCAACCAGACATACATTAATTGAAGTGGAATGCGGTGAAGATAAGAGTGTACAGATGCTGAAACCCCTAGCTTTTTGCTATCTGTCCTACGTGACTTCTCGGGCTAGGGAAAGGTAGTTTGCAGTTACAGCAATATGTACTGTTTCATAAAGCTAGAGTTTCCCTACTTCATGATCCGAATCATGTATTATTTTAACTCATTTCTGCTTAGCCTAAATGAGACAGTCTCAACATACAAATATTCCACAATTCCCTATCCTGTGGTTACTAACCGTCAAGTCCTGGGTTCTGAGTCAGAACGGGGCAGTCTTTAAGTTTTAATTACTGGGGTGGCGTCGTCATCTTCCATCCTTTCTCTAGGGTAATCTGACTACGTGTTTGTGTGTAGTGTCATACGGGTTTGTGGCTGGGTGGTGGCGAAGGGTTCCTTCAGTCCCCCATTTTGGCCCGTGGCCACATGTGCGACGGAACACTTATGGTATCATATCATCTGGGGTGCTCTTGCAGTGTGCCCTTATGGTCTTTGGTATTTGACTCGTTTCAAGAGGGGTTCCATTTCTTCACATTTTCTTTGCTTACGTAGGATTTTTCCAAGGCAACAAGTATAGATCAATAAGATGAAGAGTATGAGGCACTGTGCAACGACCACCATATGTGAGGCAATCCGGATCCAAGGGTGGATCTGGACATTCATCCACCAGTTCCAGATGCAGGTAAATATATTGGTCTGCCTAAGGACCTTGCTTGTTTCGTCGGTGTCGTGTTCATCTTTCTTTTGCTGCTTGTGGAACTCTTCCATGATGTGTTGTTCGACCTGCGTTAGTTGTTGCCAGTTTTCATGGCTTTGGGGTAGTTCGGGCGGCATATTGTCCAGTAACTGTAGTATGTCGGAAGGCCAAGTAAGGTTCAAACTTCCCACAAAGGATATTCCGTCCTGCCTTAGCGGTCTAATGATAGTGTGATTCTCGACCCGTATTTCTTGAGTCAGGTTGGTGAAGATCACTGAGTGATTTTGCAGTGAGCATTCACGGCTACCTATGTGGTATGTCATGTTGATGGACATCACATAGGTCTGGTTTCCAACTCGTTTGTATCTGGTGTCTTCATCCGTCGGAACCATAGGCATGAGAGGTCCCAGTGGTGTATTCCGCACATTTTCCATCTGTTGATTCCCATAGGATAACACAGAAGGAGATGTTTTAGTTTAGTGCACCAGTTCAGGTTAACCACGTAGATCATCCCATCTACCTTTGTGACATATTTGGGTTCCTAGGCTAGTTTGTGAATTGTGCCACCATGGTAGAGTCCGTCATCCTGTGTCTGATAGACTGGATGAGAGACATTATTGTACACTGGGGCCCATATTGAGAGAACCAGAGTAGCCCTATCTTCTGGGTCTGCATGGGTGTATACTTCAATGAGATCCTGAGTGTAGGGGTAGACATCAATACTCATGTTTCGGAGGTCGTCATTGGTTATCCATTCAGGTAACTGACTCTTGGTTAAGGCTTCTAATCCAATCTTCCAGGTGGTCAGGGAGTTGGCTGCTGTTAGTGCGCAGATAGGTGCATGCTTGGCCTCTTCGGTTTGGTTTTGTAGGATGCCTCTCCATTTACTCAATGTTTGTTCTGTTCTCATTTCAATCTGGAGGGTCTTCAAAAATAGGCCATTAGCTTGTTTAGTCCATTTAGTGGTCTGTAAGTTGTTATTTCCATCTCGGAGCAGCAAAGACTTTAGATTGGCTCTGAGAGTGTCGATTTCTTACTGGAGAGTGTCTTTACATGCAGCATTTGCGGCTGCCATGCCAAATGCAGCCCCAGCCCCTGCTTTTGTGAGGATGTCTCGCTTGTGCCGATGGCTCCCGACAAATTGGTGAATGTTTCTCAACCGTAGCTGGGGTGATCCAACGGCAGCCTCGGTGAAGCGGAGCTTAAAGGCTTCTGACATGGATTTAGGGCAGGTGTCGGGCAGCTGTGGGAAGGGCTGAATGATAAGTTTAACATTTTTCCATGTGGGAGTTTGTAACAGTACTCCCCAGGGGTGTAACAAGATTGACGTGTTGAGTGGTGTCTGGGTTTCGCTACATGTGTGGAGTTCTGTTGGTGTGGTAGGTGGTCTTGGTGTAGTGGGTCACGTCCCATTCCCTAAGGGGTAGAAGGCATGTGCCTTGTAACTACGTCCAGAGTTCTCTGGGGTTCGTCTATGTATAAGGGGTTGCTGGCTCTGGCACTGCCAGCACGTAAGGCTACAATTGTTACTGTCAGTACTAAACCATATGGGTTTCTCTTGGCCCAATGTCTTATTTTTCCATATAACAGCATTGTCGAGTCCCAAGGTCAGGTCTATATAAATTCGTACAATAAGTCCAAGTTCTTTCTGCTGTTGGGCCCTCAGCATAAAGCAGGAGCACATGTCTGGTTCTGATCCATCCTCAAAATAATAAACGCACAAAGCTGTTCCCCCTCTCCTAGCTGGAAAAGAATCATGGATCAACACTTCATAATAAGAGTTGTCCCGTCTGAACACCTGAGTGATGGTCGTCCAGAGACACAAGTTAAGTCCAGAATTTCAGTAGGCTGCAACCATAAGATACCGTTACTACAGTCATCTTGGGCCACCGGGTAGTAGAGTTCAGAGGCTGTATTCTATCAGGTGGTTTTATTATCAGTACAAGGCTCAGCTTGTTGATACTCGCCATGACGTTGGAGCTCAACAATGGCGGAGGCGACGGCGATCCATAGGAGGGTGCTCAAGCATCTGCAATATATAAATCCAATATGGGGGAATACAAGGCCTTGTCCCAAGCAGTGGTTAGTATACATTGGTTATAATTTAGCTTCCATGATGCATTTTCAGTTGTGAGGGGTGGCGCCACTTCCCTATGTCGGCTTCATTTGCAAGGATCCCAATACTCTCTGTTATAATTATCTCATGTGGTCCTGACCATTTAGGGGTTAATGCTCATTTGGCAGGGATGATCTTTACCAGGACCCGGTCTCCTGGTTTTTAATGGGAGGTGTTGCCATGTCCTGGAAGTCTTGTTCCCGGTCATGTACTTGCTGTCGGATGTGAGCTTGCTCTATTGCATTGTCTAGGTTTCACATAACTCTCTCATGTAATTCCACAGATTTTTTTTAGTATTCATTAGCTCTGCTTCTCCCGCGATCAGATCTTGGGGCAGTTTCATAGCCTGTCCTGTCATTAATTCAAAGGGGGTAAGTCCGGTCACCGGGTGTGCAGATGTCCTCATAGACACCAGAATTGTGGGTAATACCGTTGTCCATCTATTACCCTTGCCCTCACAGGTCTTAGTAAGGGCTTGCTTCAGGGTTCTGTTGGTTCTTTCGACTAATCCTGAGCTCTGGGGATGGTAGGGTATGTGGCATCTCTGAGCGATTGCCAACATTTTACAAGCTTCTTTTATACATTTCCCGGTAAAATGTGGTCCCTGGTCTGAGTCTAATTGGTGAGGGACGCCTCATCGGGATATTATTTCAGTGGCTAAAAGGCGGGCCACAGTCTTGGCTGTACAGTCCCGGGTGGGGTAGGCTTCTACCCATCTTGTGAATTGGTCGATTATTACCAGGCAGTATAGTTTCCCCTGGCTCTGAGGTAATGGTCCTTTAAAGTCCATCTGTACTATTTCCCACTTTTATTTTACAGGGTTTTCCAGGTTCTGTTTGGGCACATTGGATGCAGCACTGACAGTGTTTAGCTGTGTCCCTTCCTATTCCTAGCCACCACCTTCCTGCTTCATAACTGGACAGACACGGGGTCCCTTTGGGCCCTCCCCACGTCCGTACGGGCCTGGTCAGTGATCATCATCATTGTGATGTTCATATTTGGCCCGTTCCGTATCAATATCCCAGTCATTGTTGTCTACAAGCTCCCATGAGCCAGACGACTGCAGTTTCACATCGTCACTGGTAGGTGGGGCTGGTGGTGCATAGGGCGGTGGTGGGCTAAAAATATGCCTTTTGGCACGGTTTTGGCCTCTTTTTGTAGTTGTTTCATAGCAAGTACTTGTTTTTCATTCTGGGAGTTGTTTACTCCCGGTTTGTATAATGCGGCTATAATTATTAACCCCTTCTGTGTTTCTAGATCATGGTGTCTCTAGACCAGGAGCATTCTACTTTATATGAAGCGGGGCCTAGGTGGAGAACAAAGTTGGCCACTTCGCCTGAATCCGGGTAGCATTTGATCCAAGCCAAACTTAGGGTTAATTGTGGGTTGCGTAAAGTAAGCTGAAGTGAAGTTGAATGAAGTTAGTTAAAGTTGAAGTTGTTAGATGAAGTGAGAAGTAAATGTCGCCATGAATGTATGTTTCAAATTAAGTATTGGTACCTAAAGTATTAAATAAATAATTTAATTAAATTCCGACTCATTTACCTGCCATTTGTCTATCAAGCAAAGGAAGAATACTGAAATAAAAAGTTCAAGTACTCGTTATCGTGCAACAGAATAATATTTAAACAAAAAAATCATGCAAAGCAAAGCACAGAAACAGACCTGCATGTGCTGCTGATTTGTGATCCGATCACCAACATTTTCCTCTTCCAATCAGCATATGCTGTCGAGAGATAGTAGGAACTGCAGATGCTGGAGAATCTGAGATAACAAGGTGCAGAGCTGAATGAACACAGCAGGCCAAGCAGCATCAGAGGAGCAGGAAGGCTGACGTTTCGGGCCTAGACCCTTCTTCAGAAATGGGGGAGGGGAAGAGGGATCTGAAATAAATAAGGAGAGAGGGGGAGGCGGATAGAAGATGGATAGAGGAGAAGATAGGTGGAGAGGAGACAGACCGGTCAAAGAGGCGGGGATGAAGCCAGTAAAGGTGAGTGTAGGTGGGGAGGTAGGGAGGAGATAGGTCAGTCCAGGGAGGACGGACAGGTCAAGGGAGCGGGATGAGGTGAGTAGGTAGGAGATGGGGGTGGGGCTTGAGGTGGGAGGAAGGACAGGTTAAGGAGGCGGGGACGAGCTGGGCTGGTTTTGGGATGCAGTAGCGGGAGGGGAGATTTTGAAGCTTGTGAAGTCCACATTGATACCATTGGGCTGCAGGGTTCCCAAGTGGAATATAAGTTGCTGTTCCTGCAACCTTTGGGTAGCATCGTTGTGGCACTGCAGGAGGCCCAGGATGGACATGTCGTCTGAGGAATGGGAGGGGTAGTTGAAATGGTTCGCGACTGGGAGGTGCAGTTGTTTAGTGCGAACCGAGCGTAGGTGTTCCCCAAAGCGGTCCCCAAGCCTCCGCTTGGTTTCCCCGATGTAGAGGAGGCTACAACGGGAACAGCGGATGCAGTATACCACATTAGCAGATGTTCAGGTGAGCATCTGCTTGATGTGGAAAGTCTTCTTGGGGCCTGAGATGGGAATGAGGGGGGAGGTGTAGCGGCAGGTGTAGCACTTCCTGCTGTTGCAGGGAAAAGTGCCAGGTGAGGTGGGGCTGGAGTGTCGCCCCTTTTCCTTATTCTGATTATACAATTTCCCTTCAAATACATGCAAGTTACTCCTACACCGTCAGCACCCGGCCCCCACCCCTCCCCCCACAAATGGCAACCAATTTCTGCTTCTTTTTCCCGTCCCCCGGATGGGGCAGTGGCACAGTGATTCGCACTACTGCTTCCAAAGATTAGGGGGGCGGTTCAATTCCAGCCTTGGCTATTTCTCTGCATGGAGATTTTTATGTTGTCCGTGTCTGTGTGGGTTTCTGTTGGGTGCTTCAGTTTTCTCTGACAGTCTAAAGATGTGGAGGTCCTGGCTTTGGACGAAAGTCAAAAGTCACCTGACAACAGGTTTACTTGAAATCAAGTGAAGTGATAAAGAGGCACCGCTCTGAACGCTTGTGATTTCAAATAAATCTAGTGTCCTGTGACTTCTGACTCAATCCAAAAATGTGCAGGTTATGTCTGTTAGTCATAGTTAAAAACCCCATGTTGGATTACATGTTAGTGCTCAGTGCAGACTTCATGAGCCAAATGTCACCTATGAACTCTCCCTTCCAGTCCATCACTGTGATATTCACTGAATCCCGCTCTGTCAATAACCCTTGGAAAAGACATACTGTGGGTACAGGAGCAAATCAGATGCTGGGAGCTCCGCTATTGTAATTCACCTTCTGTTCATTCACAGAATGAGAGCGTGATTGGCTGGGCCAACATTTATTGCCAATTCCCAATCTACCAGAGAGCAGTTAAGAGTCAGTTACATTGCTGTGGGTCTGGAGTCACATTAGGTATGGATGGCAGTTTCCTTTCCTAAAAGGGCATTACTGAATGAGATAGGCTTTTCCTAACAATGAATAATAGTCATCATTAGACTCGAAGTAAATGATTTTTTTTTTGAAAATTGATTTCAAATTCAGCATTTACTATGGTCAGGATTCAAACACAGGTAATGAAATAGGTATATGGATCCGCTGCTCAGTAATAATACCACGAGACCACCAACTCGGAACCTGCTCGCCTGAAAACTGTCTAATGTGTAAGGCACAAGCCAGGCATATGGTGGAACGTTCATCACTTGTCTGGACGAATGTCATTCCCAAAAAAAAATGGAGTAAATGGACAATCATTCCCATACTCTGGGAGACAATAAGGTTTGTCAATCACAATTCATTAGTCAGTCAGAGACTGGATGTGAAGTTAGAATATATCATCAGGCACAGAATACATAAGCTCTCGGAGACGGTCAGCATGGGTTCATGAAGTGTGGCTGTGACCGATGAAATCAATTTATTTAACTACAGACTCCATTAAAATAACTAATAGGACATATTATCTATGGAGACATTTTCGATGGCATTCAAGATGTTTCGCTGAAGATTACTCTTACCAAAGTAAAATGAAATGGCTTTGAATCTAAACGCCCGTCATACCTGAGCTCGAAGACTGAATTTGTGATGAGGGCACAAAGGAGATTAACTAGGTCTGAAATAATTCTGTTAGGTGGATATCTTGAAACGCTGATGTTTTATTTTATGGACTAGAAATTGCTTCAGGACAGACATAAAAGATCTATTCAAAATTGTGAATTACTTTGAGCAAATCATAGAGTCATAAAATCTGTACAGTGCAGAAAAGGGCTATTCGGCCCATTGAGTCTGTACTAACCCTCCTAACACCATATCAACAAGACCCACCCGCAATTCTGCACTACCCACACAGCCTGCTCATTACTGGACACTGTGGGGCAATTTCAGCATGGGCAATCCAACTAACCTGCATGGTTTTGGACTGTGGGAGCAACCAAAGTAAACTTGGGCAGACATAGGGAGAATGTGCAGATGAATCCATTTCAAGGGGAAGAAGGATTAGTCATCAGAAAGGATGGATTTAATGTCATTCACAAAATGAGCAGGAGCAACAGGCAGAAGGTCTTTATTGCATACCAAATAGTCGTGAATGGCACAACAGTAACTGAAAGGTCAGTGAAAACATCGTCAACAGCAACTATCGAAAGAGAATTATGCAAGTATTAGGAAGAGAAGAAACATAGATGAAACAATTAAATAATACCCTCAAAATAGAAAGATGTACGGAGGATAGAGATCTGAAACAAAAACAGAACTTGCTGGAGAAACTCAGCAAGCCTGGCAGCTTCTGTGGGAAGAGAACAGAGTTAATGTTTCGAGTCCAGTGACTCATCATTGTAGCCGATTTCCATTTCTTGATAAATACGTTCATCACAAAGTTTGATGCTGACAACAGGTTGGGGTGGCGGGGGGCAGGTAGAAGTAGAAACGAGAGTAGAAAGTTATAGGGGAGTCAGAGGCAGAGTACATTAAAAGAGAAATAACTTTAACAGGCGGACTTTAGTCAGTGTTAGAGTGAAGTAATTAACTTTGTACCTGATACATAAATAAGACATTTTCTACTTGCAAACACTTGTAATTGGCGTTTGTGTGGGAAGAATGAGACTTGGTGACCAGATACACAGTCCTCATATAGAAAGTATACAGATGTAATGAAGACAGGAACTCACTGCTTCAGTGTTAATTTTTAAACATTTTATGTCAGACTTTGAGGTATGATTTTGGAAAGCCTGAATAGCTCAAGTAGAGCCACAGATGTTCAATCTGAGGGTTCAGGGTTCCGCACCTTTTCAGTACCAACTTTTTAATCCTATGTAATTACGCAGTCCCTGAGCAAATATTTCAGACTGTAATAAAGCAAAGAATTTTGTATGTTGAAAACTTCTAACAAACACGAACAGAATATGCTATGGATTATAAGAGTAGGGAAGCCACGTCTTACTGCAACTGTACAAGGTGCTGATGAGACCACGTCTGGAGTACTGAGAGCAGATTTGCTTCATTGGAGGCAGTTCAGAGAATGTTCAGTGGGAAGATTTCTGGTATGAAGGGATAGCCCTATGAGCAAAGTTTAAGCAGGCTAAAACTTTACTCATTGAAGTTTAGAAAAAGGAGAGGTGATTTGATTTAACGTATAACGTTCTTAACGACCTTAACAGAGGAAATGCTGAGAGGATGGTTCACTTCACCAGGGACTCTAGGACCAGAGGACATAGTCCCAGAATAAAGTGACAAAAATTTAAGACTGAAATGAGGAAGAGTTTCTTCTCTCAGATGGTTGGGAGTATTTGGAACTCCTTCTCACAGAGAGCTGCAGGGATAGTGTTTTATGTACATTTAAGATGAGATAGATAGATCCTTGATCAGTCGGGGAATCAAGAGTACAGGGAAAGGCAGGAAAGTGAATACAACTAATGTGGGATCAGCCAAGGTTCTATATAACGGCGGAGCAGGCTCGTGGGGCTAAATGACCTATATCTGTTCTTATTTCTTATGGCCTTAAATTTTGATGCAAAGTGGACTAAAATCCATGTATTCACTTAATTAATTGTATTAATCCGAATCCATACTGATATCTGCCAGTTTGAATTCGATAAAGTTAATTGAGATAAAGAAATTGAATGGAGTTTCGAGTCATCAATTGAAGATAAGGCTGCAGGAGATGGGAACAGGATTCGGCCATTCAGACCTTCGAATCTGCTCTTGTGGGATGTGGGCATCGCTGGCGAGCCAGCTTTTATTGCTGGATTCTATTTGCTCTATATCTACATAACTAATCTCATTTTGGCATCTACTCCACTCTCCTGCCCGCTCTCCATAACACTTCAACACATTACTAATTAAAAATCTAACTTATTCTTAAGTTTACTCACATTCCCAGCATCTACCACACTCTTGGGGGAATGAATTCCACAGATTCACGACACTTCAAGAGAAGTAATTTCCTCTCAGAGATAGTAGGAACTGCAGATGCTGGAGAATCTGAGATAACAAGGTGTAGAGCTGGATGAACACAGCAGGTCAAACAGCATCAGAGGAGCAGGAAGGCTGACGTTTCGGGCCTAGACCCTTCAGCCTTCCTGCTCCTCTGATGCTGCTTGGCCTGTTGTGTTCATCCAGCTGTACACCTTTTTATCTCTAATTTCCTCTCATCTTTGTTTTAAATCTGCTACCTTTTATCCTAAAACTATGACCTCCCGTTGTAGATTGTCCCACATGAGGAAACATCCTCTCTTGGTCCACTTTGTCTTATGCGTATCAATTAGATCTCTTCTCATTCTTCTAATCTTCAGAGAGTACAGGCCAGAACTGTTCAATACCTCCAGCACAGGCAGCCTGATGGGCCATTCCTAGTCCTATGCAATCAGTCAGAAAAGTCTGATATGCCAGCTCTGTTGCTGAGTAATACGACTTTCAGTCTGATTGGCCCAGTACGTTCCCATGAGACATTTTCACGTGAAATGCCTGTCCATTATATTTTCCTTGTCCAGCTGGAGAAGCTGAACTGACTTTCTGAATTAACTCCACAGTATCCATCACCACGTCACCATTTATTTATGCATGTACAGTCATTGACTTTAGTATTGTCTCATACAGTGTCAGTTACCAGACTGTCAGTATCTCTGACACTCCCCTTTTTATATGTCAGCCAGGGCTCCCAACTTAACAGCCCCAATCAAGGGATGCATATTCTATGAAGTCCATCTGGGGCTGACTTCGTTACAATTACTATACTACACTGTCGAAAACCATAAACATCAACAATGAACTTTCCCGTTACTCCCAACGCAATTTGGAATACTTACAGTCCACATTCAGAGATAGTAGCACAATACAAATTAAAGCATGCATTGCCTCTTTTTCTGGGTTTCTTTTTTCTGGACTAATGGTTTTTCTCCCTGCGATGTATGTCTGTTGCTTTTCACGATCCTGTTGATCTTGCGATACAGTTCAGGGATCTAACAATCAATTCATCTCGATGATCCTGAAACAATACAAAAAAGGAGCATGTGACACAGTTGGGGTGTGAAGTAGAGTGACTGGGTGATAGAGTACTAAATGAGACCATCCATCCTGTAATGTTTGCTGTAGAGTTTTGGGGAAATAATAGGTTGGGCTCCCTTTTGGCGCGATGTTAATGTTCCTACTCCTAAACCTGGAAGACCGGGTTCTATTTCCATCGCTTCCGGAAGTGCATAATAACATCTTCGAACAGGTTGATTCAAAACATAGGTTAATGAAACAATCAAACCATGCCTGCTCTCCCCCGTTTATCGTTTCACTATTTTCCCTTCAAGCGTTCATTGAATTTCCTTTCAAGTTTACGAGTGAAACTGCTTTCACCTCTCTCTCCTGTCACATATTCCTGATCATGACAATTCATTATGCAGTAATATTTTTCCTTGTGCTATCATTGGCAATCATCGGCAGTTTGTCTCATGCTATCGTTGGCAAAGATCCTCAGTCTGTGAATAATTTAGGTCCCTATGCTTCTGCACCAGCAACCATTTTCCTTCAGTCTTTCGATTATAAGTACGAAAAATTGTTAACATCCTGAATAAACATTAGCTAAAGCATCATTTTTTAATCAACAGAACAAGGGCTTCGACGGCTAGGCGACATTTATTATCCCGAGTCAACCACATTGCTAGGGCTGTGGAGTCACACGTAGGCCAGACCCAAGTAAAGATGGCAGCTTTCTTTGCTACAGGGCATCAGCGAACCAGATGGTTTTTTTTCCCATGACAATCGATAATGGATTCATGGTCATCATTAGATTCTTAATTCCAGATATTTTTACTGAATTCAAATTCCACCATGTGCTATGGAGGGTTTTGAGCCCCACTCCCAAGAACGTTACCTGGGTCTTTGGATTAACAGTCCAGCGATAATACCAGTAGGCCATCACCACTCAAAGCGAGGAGCTATATTTTAAGGTGAAACGCTTAAGTTTAAAGAGGATGAGGAGAACTTTTTTCATCTGGAGGGAGGTGGATACCTGGAATGCACTGCCTGGGAATGTAGTTCAGGCGGGAGAAGTCACAACTTTCAAAAAGTACTTGAATGGACACTTGAACTGTCATTGCACTCAACGCTACGGGTTCAGTGTGGGTAAGTGGGATCAGTGTTGATTTAGCAAATGGAGTCTGGTGGTATGAACTTGAAGGACTGATTTTATGATTCTATGATTCTAAATCATCGTTAACATTCTTCTATCTAAGGAAAGCTCTTCTGTTTTCTACACCTCACTGATATCTTACATCTGTGGTATCATTCAACTGAATTTCTTGCATATCCTCTGTACTGCATTCTTCAACAAAATCCCTAGATTTCTCTCTACCAAACAGGACCCAAAAATTCCTAATGATAACCATAATCTACGTGGCTTTTCATTCCATACCTCTATGTTGTTTTTTTTTAACAAACAGCTAATTATCACTTTGACGTATTGGATAGCCTTCACAATGCCTCAGTGTTTACGGGTAAATGATGGCAGGTTTACAGATGTCATGATTATTAGCCAGCTGTTTGACAGCGAGGAAAAAGATCTTGGATGACAGGAGGGTATTGATGGATTCTTCAGATGGGCAGATCAGTGGCGGATGGAAATTAATACTGCGAAGTGTGAGGTGATGAAGTTTGAAAGAAGTAACAAGATAAGGGAGTACTCAACGAATGGCAGGGCACTATGAAGCTCAGATGAACAGAGGGATCTTGGGGTGCTTATCCACAGATCCCTGAAGCTGGCAGTACAGGTTAAGAAGGCATGCAGGAGACTTGCCTTTATCAAGTGTGGCATTGAGTATGAGAGTTTTATTGGCACCAGTCTGTATTCAATGCAGCCAACTGAGCTAATCAACACTGACAACAATGTAAATGCACCATATCTAATCCTTTCTATTTATAATACTGCTTGCTACATTCTCAACAAAGAATCAAATGACTTTGTCCCTTTCATAATACCATGTTGACTCTACCTAATCAAATTAAGGTTCTTAAATAACTATTAATAATTGAATTCATCATTTTCCAAAGATGTAGGGTAATCTAACTATGATAGAGTCTTCTGCCTTCTCTCTTTCCTCCCCTCCACTCTTTCCGTCCTTTACAAAATTTAAAAGCTATTTTTCTGTACTCCTGTGAGCTGTGATTCTTCAATAATGTCGGATATTTTCAAGAAAATAATCAATAACTCTGAAGCCATTTATTCTATGATGTATAAAATTAAACAATGAACTGCAAATAAAAAAAAAACTGAAAGGCCTGAAGATGCTGTAAATCAGGAGCAAAAACAGAAGTTGCTGGAAAAGCTCAGCAGGTCTTGCAGCATCTGTTAAAAAAAATCAGAGTTAATATTAAGTGTCCGGTGACACTTCCTCAGAACTGCAGATGATGAAGATCTGAAACAAAAACATAAATTGCTGTAGAAGCTCAGCTGGTGTGGCAACATCTGTGGAGAGAGAAAGCAGCGTTAACATTTTGAGTTCAGTGACTCTTCATCAGTACTGTTCATGCTCAGCAGTTTTTTTTAGCCTTTGTCCCAATAGTTGTCCCAGTACTATTTTTAGTACTGAGTCAAATAATTTTTGTTTCAATTTCCTGTCTCAAATCTGCCTATTTTCCCCAATATTCTTTTTTGTTTTGTGTGTTCACAGTTTGTCCGTGTCATTTGCTAGAAGAAAAATTATTGCCAATCTCTAATTACCTGCAAAACATGATACCACCACCTGCGAATTCCCCTCCAAGACACTCACTATACTGACTTGGAAATATATCGCTGTTCCTTTAGTGTAGCCCTTCCATAATCCTGGAATTCTGTCCCTCATGTCATTGTAGATCAACCTGCAGCATGTGCTGAAGCAGTTCAAGGACGCAGCTCAGTACCACATTCTCAAGGGGTAACTAGTGATGGCGTGAAACTCTGACCCAGCCATTGTCTCCTGCAAGTAATTGCAAAAAAAAGGTTTCTGGTGAGCTTCCTTTCTGAACAGTTGCAAATCATATGGTTGAGCTACACCTTCGATGTTGTTAGATAAAGGACTTTAAATCAGCAAAATGGAGGAATGAACGCAGCTGCAAGTTAAAAACATGTGTGGTTGTAGGGTGAATTGTAGGTGGCATAATTCCATGTATGAGCTACCCTTTCTTCAAGTTTGTAAAGGTTGGTGACAGACTGAATCCTTGGTGACTTGCTGACGTTCTTCTTGGAGTTATAACACACTGTTGTCACGATGAATCAGTGATGAAGAAAATGAATGTTGAAGTGGAATGTTTCGTCCTGGATGGTTCCTAGTTTCTTGAGCATTCTTTGAGTTTCATTAATTGAGGCAAATGGACAGTATCCCATCCTACCTTGGAATGTACATAGAGTCATAGGGACATGTACTATAAAGGGGGGAACATACATTTCGGAATAAGAAAGCTACTTTTCACAGTAGTTATAGCCTCTGACCAGCTCATGTGACGACAGAAGTTACATTATTTCTCACCTTTTGTAACAGCTGTGTAATAATGAGGATTCATGCTCTTGAACGTGTTGCAAACCTGTTAGACGTTCTTTTATCTTTCTTATATCTGGTTTGGAAGTATGAGTTGCATTTGATAATTGAAATTTGAAATCAGGTTTCTGTTTTTAAGCAGAGAGAACAAAAGACTGATGTTTTCTGTTGGGAACTGGCATCGAATGATAATGCAAGTTAATTATAACTGTAAGGGCATTGTGGATAATTTGGCACTGAAATGTCGTTATGCTCAGAGACTGGCAGCTGGTTGGACGTTGATATGGTTAACCAAAGGAGCATGGCCAGCCAACCACAGACAATATTGACAATGAAAGAGGAAAGAGGAATCGCAGAGTGAATTGGCTCTGACTTGTCTTTTTTTTTGGAACGAGGCATATTTTGCTTTAGAAGCTGCTGGACTGGGAAACTGATTATTTTTGGTTTAGCTCTCTCTAGTTATTTCCCAATTATTAACTTGTTGAAAGTTCCGAAAAAAGAACTCCAGTCTGCAACAAATCAATAAAATTCTCCATAGACATGCATAAGCTGTTTGCACTGACTGATGACTTTGGAATTCAAGTAAGATAACAGTCGTGTATACCTCTAACACAACCCATTGTTCATGGACTTCATCAAGGCTCGGTATTCATTGTTGAAACTCAAGAACTGTGTCTGTCTGTATTTATCAGAGTGTGGGGGTGTCTACATTCAAAGAAGATTGGGTTTAGATTGTAAATATTAATTATATTGCCTTGTAGATTATCGGTGCTGTGCTAAAGTTATATTTAGACTAAATTGTTAAATTTTGTTTCAATTCTAAACTTGGTGTCCAACATTTGTCATTTGTAAAGTCTGGTTAGGAATAATTGAGCAGTTTTGTGGGTCATTAAATGTTTTAAGATCACTGTGTTGAAAATCTAGTGACAGTGAAGCTATCTTTCTTGTACCTGGTTTGGAAGTCAAGGACGCTAGCTTCACTCTTGTTAGAAAAGTTCATTGGCACTTGCCTTGCACAAATACTATCTTTCGCATTGCAGCCAAAGCCTTGTTGTTACCCAGGTCATATTGCATATGCATTGCTGCCTTACAGCTCCAGCGATCTGGGTTCAATTCCAGTCTCAGGCCACTGTCGGTGAGGAGTTTCCAAATTCTCATCATGTCTGTGTGAGTTTCCTCCCAGTGCTTCAGTTTCCTTCCACAGTGGAAAGATGTACAGGTTCGGTGGATTGGCCGTGCTAAACTTTACATAGAGTCCAGGGATGTGCAGGCTGGGTGGATTAACCATGGGAAATGCAGGGATAAGGTTGGGGGCTGTTGTATCTGGATGGGATGCTCTTCTCAGGGTCAGTTTGGACTCGCTGGGCTGAAAGGCCAGCTTCCACACTGTAGAGATTCTATGATTCTGAGATGAACGTGTGCTGCACTAATATGTGAGTGATGAATAGTGTTATAGCTTGTGTTATCATCAGCAAAGTTCTCCATTTTATATATAGGACATACTTGAGTGACATACCATATTTCCAAGTAGATATCAGGGATGCAACAGCCTTGAATAGCTTGACTGGCAGCCCATTCTGGAGCGCGATTATTCAATTCAACTGCTACAATTTTACCAGAGTTCATCAACTTTGCAGTATTCCGTGCCATCAGTCGACCCCGATCGTGGAATAACTTGTATTGACTGGAAAATGGTGGCTGTGATGCTGGGAACCTCTGTGATAGCCGAGGTAGATCATCCACAGGACAATTCTGATTGAAGATGGATGCAAATGCCGAACGTCGCCTTTTGAACTTGATACTCTACATTATTGAATTCGGGAATATTTGTGGAGTCTACTCTTCTAAAGCATTGTCTAATTATCCCCTGTTATTCATTTCTCAATATAGTGGGAATGTGTCGCTTTATTAAACTCGAGTTGGTGCCTCTGGCTTGGTGGTAATGGTATAGTGCAACTGTGCTGCTGTTAATGTACTGCAGCAACTCATGGTTACCCCAGTTGTGTGCTGGTTAGATCCAATCAAAGTCTGCCCCATTTATCCTGCTGTTTATGCTACACAACACGGTGGAGGGGGGTATCCTCATTGTAAAGATATGACTTTGTCTGCAAAAGGACTGTGCCAGTATCTCTTCAACCACTACTGTCAGGACCATATGCATGTGTGACAGGTCAGTTCCTGTGGATCAATTCAAATTGCTATTTTCCCTCTTGCATGATTCTTTGACACTTGATGCAGACCAATTTGGCTCAGTATTAATAACATTGATCCACTATTAATGACTGATACTGAAACTCCTGATTCAGGGGAACCAATGATCAGTGATATTATTAACCCAGGGACCCAAGTGATGTTCTGGGACATTCTTCCATGGGTAGATAGTGGAATTTCAATTAAATTTAAATGAAAATCTGAAATGATGACAATTAACTGTTGAAGGAAATGTCAATCTGTTCTTTAAAGCCCTTTAGGGAATGGGATATCCGCCACCCTTACCTGGTCTGGCCTTCGTGTAATTCAGACCGACAGCAATGTGATTGACTCATACCAGCCCTCGGGGGCAGTTAAGGATGGCAATAAAATCTGGCTCAACCAACGACATTCACATTCTATGAATAAATAGACTCTGTACCCTTACTGTCCTTCATCCTTTGTCGAGTTGATGTTCGTCATTGAGGAGTATTGATTCTTCAGTCTCAGTAGGTCAGTGGTGGGAGGAGTGTCACAAGGGCATGTTTGCCTGTGTTTGACATGATCCCATTGGCTCCAGAGCCGTTTAGTCTAATGGTCTCCCGACTGTGCTGCCAGCTCTGGTGGATGTGTCCTATTGGTAGTTCAGGTATCACACTGGGGTGGCACCATCGATCCATTTTGGAGGGTCAAATGCAACAGAAAGCTATACAATTAATAGCGGGAGGTTTACAAGAATGATCTTGTGGATGGAGGGCCTGTCATTTGTGGTGTGGCTGAGGACTCTGGGTCTATACTCGATGCAATTTGAAGGATGAGGGGAAATCTGAGTAAAACTTTTAGAATAGCGAGAGTCTTGGACAGAGTGGAGGTGCAGAAGACGTTTCCAGTAGTTGGAGAGACTAGGAACTGAAGGCACTATCTCAGAGTGAATGGACGACCATCGAGAACTGAGACGAGGGAGAGTTTCTCCAACCAGAAAGTGATGAATCTGTGGAACTCATTGCTGCAGAAGAATGTGGAGGCCAAGTCTTTGAGTGTGTTTTAGACAGAGATAGATAGTTCTTGATGAGCAAGAGGATCAAGGGTGCTGGAGAAGCAGTTTTTTTGAGCACTGCTGCCTCAAAAATCCAATGACATGAGTTTGATTCCAGTCTTGGGTGACTATCTATGTGGAATTTGCAAGTTCCCTCTGTGCTTGTGTGGGTTTACTCCGCTTTCTTCCGCAGTCCAAAGATGTGTAGGTTAGGTGGACTGCCCCAAGATGTACAGGCTAGGTAGAATAGCCATGGTAAATGGGGGATAGGGTAGGTCTGGAACAGATGCTCTTTGGAGGGTAGGTGCAGACTCTATGGGCTGAATGGCCTCTTTTTCACTGTCATGTTTTAATGAGAAACAAATCAGCCATGATCTAATGACACTGCATTAAATGAGCCAAGTAGCCTAATTCTTCAATATGTTACGGTCTAAGTATCACTTTGTTCAGAATGAGTGGAAATTGTATGCACAAATGCCTTACCTGATATTAGTTTCTGCAGGAAATTTAACTTCTTACTTTAAAGAAATGACAGTTTTCTTTTTTAAAAAATAAAGCATAACAGCTTGTACCTGTAACATATGGGGCTTTTGATAAAGCTGAGGTTATGTTGAAAACTGGCTTGTTAACAGTCAAACAGGTTTTTTCCTATGTGGGCTATCGGGCATGAATTATA
Organism: Rhincodon typus; assembly: GCF_021869965.1. NCBI lineage: Eukaryota > Metazoa > Chordata > Chondrichthyes > Orectolobiformes > Rhincodontidae > Rhincodon > Rhincodon typus. The sequence goes on along the minus strand of NC_063379.1, from coordinate 3,898,664 downwards.
CTGTTCACAAATAAAGATATACAGCTTTGCTGGCAGCTGTGGTTAGTTGTGGTCAGGGTAAGAAAAGAAAATTGACATTTCCTGAATCAAATGCACAAACACAATAAATTCCAGCTTCCTAGATAACTGTTCACTGTGGTGGACAATGATCTCTAAAAGACTAAATATATGAATTATTTTTTATAGGTTATATTATTGTCAAAACAAAGGAATATCAAGTACTCATCTTCCTGTACGTGGAAGTGGCGGTGTGCTGGGAGTTAGTGGAGAGATCATTTTCTCCTCTGCTTCCTATGTCTAAATGAGAAACATTGACTTTATACACTGCCTTTTCTTTTTTTGCTAGTCGTTGTTTAAAACAAACCAAACTTTTTCTTTTTGGTCATTTCCTGCCCGAGCCATGACTTAAATTGAAAGCCATGCCTTCTCTCACTTTCTCTTCTCTCTCTCTCTTTGTCTTTTAGACATGCATTTCCTTTCCTTATTCTCTCAGTATCTCAGATTTTGATCTAGCCATCTCTCATTTACACAATCTATTCTTTGTCTCTCTCGATTCCCCCTTCTCTTTGTCATTATTCAACTCTTTCTCACTCCTTCTAGCCTTATCTCTGTGTCCTATCTCCTTTTCTTTCTCTTTTCTCCCTTTCCACAGCCTTTCTATCCCCTTCCCTCTTTCTCTTGCTTTCTCTCTCTATCAAATTCAATCTTTCTCATCCTTTCCCCCTTTCAGGTTCTTATTTAACCTGGCATAAGCAATCAAGGATTACCTCCCTGCCCACAATTCGAAATCCTGGTCAAACCCTAATCTCAGCTCAAAGCATCTATAAAGTGTAACGCAACTCAGTGTCACTCTGCCTGAGGAAATTCAGAGGAACAGAGTGAACCTGGGATGCTTGTCCACAAATCTTTTTAAGTTGGAAGGAAATGTTAATAGAGTAGGTAAGAAGGCATACGGGACCCCGGCCTTTATCAGTCAAGGCATAGATTATAAAAGCATGGAGATTTTTTGGAGCTGTACAGGAATTTGGTTTTGGTCACAACTGAAGCATTCTGGGTAGTTATGGTCCCCACACTACGGGGTGTATGTGATTGTATTGGAGGGGATGCAGAGGAGTTTCACCAGGATGTTGCCTCGATGGAACAGTTCAACGATGAAGAGAGACTGGATAAATCGTGCTGATTTCCTTGGAACAGAAAAGGGTAGGGGGAGCAAATGGAGGGGTGCCACCGTGGCTCAGTGGTTAGCACTGTTGTCTCACAGCACTAGGGACCCGGGTTCAAATCTACCCTTGGGCAACTGTCTGTGTGGAGTTTGCACGTTCTCACAAAGTCTGCATGGGTTTCTTCCAGGAGTTCTGGTTTTCTCCCACATGTCTAAAGACGTGCAGGCTCGGTGAATTGATCATACTAAATTGTCCATAGTGTTCAGAGATGCATAGATTAGGTGGATGGGTCTGGGTGGGATGCTCTGAGGATCAGTGTGGTCTTGTTGGGCCAAAGGGCCTGTTTCCACGCTGTATGGATTCTCTGAAGATTATGAGGGTGGATAGAAAGCAGCCATTTCCGTTAGTTGAAGAGTCATTAACAAGGGGGGCATAATTTTAAATGGAAAGGCAGAAAGTTTACAGGGGAATTGAATTAGATTCTTCTTTTACCTAGAGGGTGGAGTATTTGGAATGCACGGCCTGAGAGGGTAGTTGAGGCGAGAAACCTCATAATCGTTTTTTAAAAAAAAGGTATTTGGATGAGCACTCGAGTTCCTTCCAAGGCAATGTCCTCAGCGTGGGAAAGTGGGGTGAATGAAGATTGATCGACCTACACCTGATGGACTGAAGAGCTTCTTTAGCACTGTATGACTCTAACTTTACGCTGTCACAAGTGAAATAATGGAAGCCAGTAACATTGGATTTTTGGCAAGATGAACAATCCTTTTCAGAAGAACAGCAACAGCCACGTGGTGATTGCCATTCCCAGACACAGGAACCACAAAGGCAATTGTTAGGCACTGTCCAATCCAATAAAAATGGATGCATCAAATTTGGAGCTCCGTATTGTGCCTTCATAGTGTAAAGAGAAATTGCATTGTTGGCTTGGTCACCTTAGCAATTCTGATGTACATACTTAATGGAGCTGGGATAGATTTCCCTTGGTTCTTGCTTAGCTGTGCCAGTTCATTGAGCTCTGTCCTCAACTCTTCCAAACATACGTAGACTAATTTCAAGAAGCAGCATAAGGCCGGCTTTTTCAATTATGTTTTCCCCATTTTTGTTGAAGTTCTGCAGGTTTAAACAGGCCAATGAGTTACCCAGGGATTAACACTTCTACAAATAAACAGTGGTAGTTGCTTGGAACTCTCGTCCATAAAAGGCAGCGGATGTTGAATCAGTTGTTAATTTTAAATCTAAGTAGATACATTTTAGCTAAGCAAAGATATTAAGTGTTTTGACCTAAAGACACATGTATGGAGACTGATTGGGACTTAAGTGCCCTTTGAGTAATTAGGGATGTGCAATAAATCTTGCCTGAGCCAGCGATTCCCTCATCCTATGAATTAATACTTTAAAAAAAATAGTTCAGCCATGATATCATTGAATGGAAGAAAAGACTTGAGGCTCTAATGGCCTACTCGTGTTCCTATGATTTACTGCCAAGCTATAATTTCCTAAAGCAACCAATAACATTGCTGCGTGCCTGGAATTACATGCAGCCCCATTAGACTTGAAAAATGACAACTGTTGCATTAGACTTTTAAAATTGAATTATAATTCCACAATACGCCATGACAGAATTCAAACCCAGTCCCTGGATTAATAATCTGGCAAGTGTATCAGTAAGCCATCATGTGCCCTGCTTCAATCTTGCCTCGATTTAATGTCTTTAATGCAATTGTCTTGTGGAAAATCTCGCCAAAATAGTTTTGAAAGCTTCATCCACATATTTCATTCTGAATAGTTTATTTGCAGTGTAAGAGATCCCGCATTACCGTTAGTCTTTGTGTGAAGAACTCACCTGAAACAAGTTATGCCGATCTTTAGGTCACAGAACCTGATTCCCGACCTTGGACTGAGGATTATACACATCAACTCATTTTACTATCTTTAACTCTTCACAGCTTATTTATTCATATTCAAAGAATTTTAACAAGTTTAACCCTGATTTTTTTTTCAGGCAGATTGGTCCTGCATCCAACCCAAGGCTAGTATCTGTTTTGCTGTCTTTTATTGTGATGGAGTTTAATCTAAAGGTGAGCGGTTATGCATCATTTCTACTGGGTAACAGCGAGAGGACATGTAAAATTCTGCGTACAGCATTGGTCACTTTACTTCAGGAAGGATGCAACTTTGTTGTTAGCACTTCAGTGCAGGTTTGCCAGACTAATACTTGGAATCAGCAGGCTAAAATATTCCTAGCCTGCGACCTGTTTTTGTACTTATATGGCGAGTCCAGCTGACTTTCTGGTGAACGGTAATCTCCAAGAAGTTGATAGCAGTGGGTTCAGTGATGGTAACAGAATTGACTGTCAAGAGCAATGGTCACATTGTCTTTTACTGAAGATAGTCACCCAGAATTTGCGTGGCCCGAATGTTCTGGCGAAAAAATCTATAATTGGAGGCCAACTGTTGTAAATAAGTTGTCGCTCATTTAATACAGAGATAAGAGAATTTTTTACTCTCACATACTGCCATGAATCCTCGAATCTCTGTCCCTAAACTGGTATTGAGAGCAGAGACTTTGCATCTTTTCAAAGTAGAGGTAGATCGATTCTTGTTGAGGATAACAGTGACAGATTGCCCACCGTGGGCGGGAAGGTGAATTATTTGTAATGGACAACACTTAACAGAATAATAAAGCAGACTGAACACACACAAAGGCCTAATTCTCTGTTTCATTGAAATGCTCCCCTGTTTGGGTATTACTTTACCTCAGTTGCACATACATGTATGAACCATATTTGACATTTTGACAGAATTTTATACATCTGTAACCTAATTTGGAAAAAAAAAGTGCAACAATTCCTCAGTTGACAATTGTCAAAAATGTGCTTACCTTTTGTTTTGAAAAAAGGAAAATGCATTTTTGTCCAGTCCACTAACTTTTCAGGTTTTATGTACATGGGCCATTCAATCGTTTCAGTTGTATCTGATGTGTATCTATTTTTTTAAAAAATGCTTTAGTCTACCCTCCTACTGCCCAAAACTAATCACCTTAGATTCATATCACTTTTATTTACATTTGCCACAGTCTTGTCCACTAACTTAATCATGGAATGCCTGCAGTGCACAAAGACACCATTCAGCCCATCAGTTCCGCACCAACCCTAAAAAGGAAGTGTCCACTTTCTCCTATTTGGTTCATGCTCCTTGCTATTTGCTAACTTATTGAAGGCCTTTCTAAAGTACAAGTAAGCAGCATTTAATGATTTACCAGTACTCTGTTATTTCCTTAAAAAAAATCCACAAATTTTCTCAACCAAAATTTCCTCTTATCCAACTGAGAAATTCAATGTGATGGAAGACTTAATTGTGAGGGATTGGTAGCCTAAACAGAGGAGGTATTCACGCATAGAAAGTGGGCATTGCAGTCTGGACATTACAGACATTTATTGCCTATCCCTAGTTGCTCTTGAGAGGATGTTGATGAGCTGCCATCTTGAAATGCTGCAGTCCATGTGCTGTAGGTGGACCCACAATGCCCTTAGGGAGGCAATTCCAGGGTTTAGACCAAGCGACAGTGAAGGAACAGTGATACACTTGCAAATCAGTGTGGTGAGTGGGTTAGAGCAAAATTTATCGTTAGTGGTGTTCTCATGGATTTTCTGCCGTTGTCCTTCTAGATGGAAGTGGTCATTGGTTTGAAAGATGTTGTCTAAGGAACTTTGATGAATTTCTGTAGTACATCTTGTATATGGTACACAGTACAGCTGTTGATCATTGGTGGTAGAGGATGTGAATGTTTGTGAATGCAGTACCATTGAAGCTAGCTGCTTTGTCATCATTGTTTTCAGGCTTCTTGAGTGTCATTGGAGCTGCACTCATCCAAACGTGTGGGGAGTATTCCATCATTCTCCTGACTTTTGCCTTGTCGATGAGGGACAGGCTTTGGGGAGTCAGGAGGTGAGTTAGTTGCAGCAGAGTACTTAGCCTATGTAAGGAAACACTAAACATTTTGGACAAATAAAATTATAAGTCGAAACATAAGAAATGGAGACATCCATGAACAGTGTAAAGATTGTCTATTGACGAAATGTTAAGTAGAATAGCTATGTATCTCTGGTGGATAGAAAAATGGAAGTTGATTTAATTGAAATCTATAACATTCACAGAATATTTGACACAAAGGATGATATGATGCCCTTGATATGATATAACACTCCCTTGGGTATAACTCTCAAACATGTCAGAATAATTGGTTGGTCATTTTAGACTGCGGTGGGGAGAATTGTAGCCACTCAGAAATTGTGAACTTTATGAAATTTGAATAAAGAGTGCTGAAGCTGCTCAATTATGGAGTATATTCAAGGCTGAGATCGATATAATTTAGACTTTAAATAAGTGAAATAGGAAAGGGGAGGTGGTGTAGAATGTCTGTTAATAACTTATTGACGGGCAGAGTAAAACTGAAGAGTTATGTGGTGAACTTCCACTCCCATTAATTTATGTCTTTCTGAGTTTGTACTTGTAACTAAAGAAAAAAAAAAACTATTATTTATGAGCCAGTACATCGCAAGTTTACAAGATCAGAGAGCCAATGCACTTATTTTATCATTGCTGGACTATTAACATGGAGATATGGGCAATATGCTGGAGACTCAACTTTAAATCCTGCAGATAGTGGAAAAATCATTCAATTAAGAGTCGAATGATGACCACGAAACCTTTGCATGTTGTCATACCAGTCTGGTTCACGAGCGTCCTTTGGGGAAGGAAACTGCTGTTCTTACCAGTTCTGAGCAACACAGCGGCTCAGTGGTAGCAGTGCAGGCTCACAGCGCCAGGGGCCCGAATTAGATCCCAGTGAATTAGATTCCTGCGTGGAGTTTGCATGTTCCCCCTGTGTCTGTGTGGGATTCCGCCTGGTGATCTGGTTTCCACTGTCCAAAGATGAGTAGGTTCGGTGGATTAGCCATGAGGGAAAATGCAGGGTTACAAGGATGGGAATGGGGCTGGCAGGGATGTTTTTAGAAGGTCAGTGCTGATTTGGTGGGCTGAATGGCCTTTGTCTGTACTGTAGGGATTGTATGATTCTGGACGACATATGACTCCAGACCCACCATTTTATGGTTGATTCCGAACTGCCTGAAATTAATAATAAATGCTGGCCTATCCAGCAACGTGCACATACTACAAATGACTAAAACAAATGTTCTATTCTATTCTTTCGACTCCTTGAGGAAAAGAAATACACAACCAACTGTCGCCAAAGGCCTGCCAAAGCCCTATTTTGGTTCCATCAACACCAACACCTTAGCCAATGATGAAAATTCAGTCTCCATATCACTTCTCCATCACAACTAATAACCTTCCTCGAATACCTTGCCTTCAGCTTACAGAACATTTGGAATATACAACATGGAGGGTGGCCATTTACCTGATCTTTCTAGTGGTAAGTTTTTACACTCCATCACATTGCTGTCATATCCAATTCCCAACTTCTCACGGCTTGGCAATATTATCTACTGGTATCTATATATAATTACGCTTTGAATATTATTGCGGAGAAGCAGTAAACTGCTCACTCACACAGATCATCACAGCAATCTTCAACGTTAATCAAAGTACGCTCTTCATCTCACTCTTTGATTATTGATTAATTCCCTTTGATCTCCCCCTGTGCCTCATTATGCTTTTACTACTGGAAGCATTTCGTGCAATTCTGTAAAGGGCACCTTACTTTTCACTGTCTCAACGAGAATAACTCGACTAAATTCATTAACCTGAATTCAGGAATAGAATATGCTGTAGCCAACTTTGCCAAAGATCCTAAAATAGGTGTGAAATACAGTTGCAATAAGAAATCTACAAATGGAAGTGGATAGCTTAGATGAATGTGCCAATACTTAGCAGATGGAGATCAACGTGAATTCTGGGGTTAATCAGTTTGGTTGGAGTAAAAGAAAGGCAATTTATTGTCTGAAACATGGAATCCCTACAGAGCAGAAAGAAGCCGTTCAGCTCATCGAGTGTGCACTAATCCTCTGGAGCATCGAACACAGAGCCTGGTCTAGCCTGTAAATTTACATTTATCACATCTAATTCAGCTAATCTACACATCCCTGAACATGATAGCGCAACTTAGCATGACCAGTACACTTAAACTGCACATATTCAGGCATTGGGAGCATATCTACACAGACACAGGGAGAGCATGAAAATTCCTTCTAGACAGCCACCCAAAGCTGGAAATGAAACGAGGTCACTGGCACTGCGAAGCAGCAGTGTTAACCACTGCTCCACCATGCCAGCCATTAACGCAGAGAAACTTCAAAGTGCATTAGTGCAGAGGGACCTTAGGGTCTCCTCGTACATGAATCACAGAAAGCTAGTGTACAGCATAGCAGGTAATAAGGAGGGAAATTTGAATTTTGGCATTTAGTGCTAATATATCGGAGTATAAAAAGAGGGAAGTCTTGCTGCAACTGTAGAAAGCATTGGTTAGATCACATCTGGAATACTGCGTACAGTTCTGGTCCCCTTACTTGAGGAAGTATGCAATTGCATTGGAGGCAGTTCAGAGGAGATTTACTCGATTAATTCCAGAGGTGAAAGTTTTGTTTTATGAGGAGACATTAAGCAGTTTAGGACGATGCTGGCTTGAGTTCAGAAGATGAGAAGAGATATAATTGAGGTACGTTATGTGCTTAAAGGGATTGACAAAGTAGCTATAGAGAGGATGTTTCCTCATGTGGGGCAAGATAGAACAAGAACCGATAGTTTTAGATACAGACAGCAGACTTAAAACAGAGATGAGGAGGAGTTACTTCTCTAAAAATGTCGTGAGTCTGTGGAATTAATTTCCCCAGAGTGTGGTCCACGTCGGGACATTGAGTAAATTTAAATTTAAATATGCAGAAGTTTTTACATATGTATTGGAAATGGATATAAAATTTATGGGGATGTGTAGGAAAGTGCAGTTGCGGCCAAGATAAGATCAACTGTGCTCGTATCAAATGGCAGAGCAGGCTCGAGGGGCTAAATGGCCTATTCTTGTTCCTAGTTCGTGTTTTCAACTTCATTTAAATTTCACCTCCCTGTACCTATTCCAGTAGCTATCAGCTGTACCTTGTCCATAGTCTTGACATCCTTCCTAAAGTGTGGAATTCTATGGATGAGACTGGAAAAATCTCCTGGGAATTTTTTTCTTGACTATTTTGGTTTTGATTTCTACACCCTGGTTTATAACACTCAAGAACCTTACAAATTTCCAACAACATGATGAAATTGTCCTCCCAACTTCAATGACATGTGTGCACACTTACACTTGTATCTAGATGCATTTTAGAAACTGTACCAACTTATTTTTTTAATTTATAGGTTCTCATTCTTCCATCTAAGATGGATCACAAATAATTTGGTTCATTAAATTCTTTATGTCCATCCATTTTTACTTGTCCGTGCAATTCTGAAGGCTGTTACTTCCATCCACACCATTTACTGTGCCTTCGTCTTTTTTAATTAGTTGTAAGATGGATATTATTACACTCGTGATGATGCAAACAAGATTTACAAGAATGTCGCTGAGGCTGTATAGTTTGAGTTATAAAGATAGGTTGGATTGGCCGAGACTCTTTTTTTTTTCCCCTGGAGCCAAGTTGGTTCACGCCTGACCTTCTAAAGGTTTGCAAAATCATGTGGGGTGTAGATGAGGTGAAAAGCAAAGGTCTTTTCCCTAACGTAGAGGAGTTCAAAACTACAGACCATAATTTTAAAGTGAGAGGAGAGAGATTTAAAAGGAACCTGTAGGGTAACTTTTTTTTTTACACAGAATGTGGTTCGTATGTGGAATGAACTGCCAGATGAAGTGTTATATGCAGGATAGTTGCTATACTTAAAAGTACATTTGGACAAGTACATGAATAGCAAAAATTTAGAAGGATACGGGAAAAATATAGGCTAAAGGGATTAGTTTAGTTTGTGAAACATGGTCAGCATGTCTTTCCATGCTGTATGACTCTACGATTCTACATATTTGCAATTTCCTTCTGCAAAGCTTATGTAATTTCATTTTCCATCATCCATATCGTTACTTTCAATATGAATATGTTTACTGATTTTTTTTTTCATGGTTGCTTTTCCTCTATTAGTCTATTATAGTATTTCTATATATCCCACATTTCACTATCACACTCCGTAAAAAGGCATGAAGATGGCACAGAAATGTTGTCCCGCTCTTAAAATACTCGCACACGTTAATAAATCAATCATTTTTGACTCTGCCTATCCTTTTTAGGTCTATATATATAGCATTTACTTAAATGAAGTTTTCAGTACAAGTAAGCAAAATGTTAAACATCAAGTATAAAATGTACACCTACCACAGTGAAGTTGGTTGCAATTTGCATGAACGCTCGTAACCTTTGATTGAGCTCCAAACTATTGTTATCTCTTGGTATCTAAGACCTGACAACAAACATTCAGAGAAGCAAAACATTATCAAGATTTTGTGATGATAGGTGCTTTGTTGTCCTCAGGTGATTGGTCGTTATAGCGATAATCGATTGTCAAAAAAAGTTTGGAGGTTTTTATTATTGCGTACCCATGGTGTGAAAATGAGCATCAAAAGAAAAAAAAGAAACCCACTAGACGTGCTTGCAAGTTGTTTATGGTTTAGATAACTGTGCCTTGCAGTCTATGAACAAGGTGTTTTATCGATTGCTAACACTGAATTTAAGAGCATTAGAACCAAGACGAAGAGTCATCAATTCAGCCCTGAATTACCAGCTGCCCCTGCATAATAGTTTCCAGCGATTCATGCACGAGGATACCCAGATCCTTTTGCATTGCAGCACTGTGACTTTTCTCTCTATTTAGATATTAATTTGCCTTTCTCTTCCGCTGAACAAAATGGATAACCTCGCACATCTGCATTAAACTTCATCTGACATTATTTTTGGCCCATTTACTTAACCTATTCATATCGATTTGTAAATTTCTAATGTCTTCATTGCAACTTAAGTTCCCACCTATATTAGTGTCCTCGTCAAATTTGGCTCTCCGACTTTGTATTCCCATGTCCAAGTCATTCACATAGGTTGTAAGTAGTTAGGGCCACAGGACAGAATCCTCTGCACCCCAATAATTACACCTTGCCAAGCAGAAAAAAAGACCTATTTATTCCGACTCTCTTTTCTGTTGTTTAGGTAATACATTGACCAATCACTCTGTGTGTGTTTAAAGTGTGTGTTCTGATAAACACTGAATGCAGGAAAACAATTCCCTGTTAGATGTCTGGATTGAACTCTTAAACTTCAAATCTAACGTTGATCTTGCTTTTTGTACACCTTCTTTGCAGCCGTAACGTTGTATTTCTAGCTCTGTTTAATCACGCTGTAATTTTTGCATCTTTGTATGTTATGCTCTGCCTGTACCGCATGCGAGACAAAACTTGTCACTCTACGTATGTCCATGTGATAATAACAAATCAAGTCAAATCAAAAATTTCCTGGGCTTAATTCAAACACAGGGACTCATGTCAACAGATTGTCTCCTTTCCTGACTGCAGTATTGCTTTAAAACTGCTCCTGTCTAATATTTGGAACAAAAGCAGAAAGCGCTGGAGAAAGTCAGCATGTCTAGCTGCATCTGGGGAGAGAAAGTAGAATGAATGTTTTGGGTCCAGTGACCCTTCTTCAGAACTCTGCACTCTAGTCACTGGACTCCAAACGTTCACTTTGCTTTCTTTTCATAGATGCTACCAGACCTGCTGAGTTTCTCCAAAAAGTTCTGGTGTTATTTCAGATCTTCGTCATCCACAGTTCTTTGTTTTAGTTACTCTTGAATATCTCCCAGATATATTGAAATTCCAGGTTTTAACTCTGATTCGCTCTCTGACCATTTGAGTGTTATGAGCTTTCTCTTTTATTACCTGATTTAGAACAAAGTCACCTTATACTTTTAGTCCAATCTTTAACACTGGGGTAAATTGAAGGCTTCAATTGGTTGGCTGGACCATGATGCACTGATATCAAGAGTGGAGTTCAATTCCCACTCTGGCTGAGGTTACTGTGAAAGATTCTCCTTCTCAACCTCTTGTTAAAGACCAGACTGAACCCCCTTAAAATAGTTAGAAGAAACTCTAAACACAAACGTATTCTTATTTTTAAGGTCAACGTAAGGTGTTGCTTTCCAAACGCTTACGAGACTGAGGGGTGACCTTATAGAAGTTTATAAAATCATAAATGGCATAGATAAGATGAATAGCAAGTGTCTTTTCCCTAGGGTGAGGAGTTCCAAACAATGGGGCATTATTTTCAAGATGAGGGGAAATAGTTTTAAACAGGACATTAGGGACAACTTTTTTTTACACAGTGTTGTTCGTGTAAGGAATGAACTGCCAGAGGAACTGATAGATACAGGTATAGTTACAACATTTAAAAGGCATTTGTATAAGTACATAATAGAAAATGTTTAGAGAGGTATAGGCCAAATGCAGGCAAGTGGGAAGAGTTTGGTTTGGGAAAATTGTCGTTATGGATGATTTGGACTAAAGGCACTATTTCCATCTTGTGTGAGTCTAAGCCTCTGTGACTATAGGACTACTACAGATGTTTTTAGGTGTCAGCAAGCTATTTATCCTTACTGTGTGAAGACAGTGTTTATTGAAACCACTGAGCATTTGCACTCTTCACCCCGATTATACAGGAAAACACCCCATTCATTCTGTCCATCTCTCTTTCTTCCACCTTACACCCCATTCCTCAGTCTGTTCTCCCGGGGTACCAAAAAGAGAGTTTTGGTAGATTGAGGATACAGGAAGTGAGGAAGGAGAGGTAGAAGAATGCAGAATGTGCGATAGGGTTGGGATAGAGGGCTCAGAGAATGTTAAGGTACAGAAAGATAGATAGAATGAGTGAGGAGAAAGACAGTGAAAATGTGGAGTAGAAAGTTAACGAGAATGTGTGGGGAAAGTGATAGCAAGAATGGGAGTGGGAGAAAGATAGCAATAATACGGGGTCGAGGGGGGGAGGTGTAGAACCAAAGCGAGAATGAAGGTGGGAGAAAGATAGATGGAGAGAGAAAAGCGTGAGAGAAAGACAGAGGGGGAGAAAAGTAGAGTAGACTGAGGGCAAAACAGTATACCAAGTGGGTAACTTGCTGGTGGGAGAAACAGAAGGTAGGAGTGAAAGGAAGATGCCCTGTGTCTGATGTTTTAACACTATCGAAAGACAGATTGGATTTTGTAAATTCATTTTGGGCCTTCATTGTTGTGAAAGATCTGATTAAAGTTGCTTTTGAAAATTAAAAAGTAATTTCTCTTTGACATTGTTAACAGTTATGGTGTCAGGCTTTCGAAGTCTAAAATAGATAGGCAATTCTTTCAACCATTTTAGAAATAACTATCTCCAATCCCCCTTGAAAGTCATTATCGACTGAGGCGTTAGATTCCAGATCCTTATTACTCACTGAATGTAAAGATGTTTGCTGTTGTCAAATCTGGTCCCTTTGTCTCTCAATTTAAGCTTCCATCCCCTGGTTCTCCCCTTTGAAGCAACTGGCAATGATTTATATAATAAAAACGAAGCACTGTAGAGAGTCTGTGTGTAAAACGTTTGAGTGTGCGTCTCTGAGAGTGTGTCACCTAACAAGTGGATGGTCAAGCTCAGGAAAGTCAAAACTTGAGGACTGAAAGCGACAGACTAGTGCCACATGAGTGCTTCAGATAAATAAATATACAGAAGCAGGCCAAATGGCCCAAACCTACAATGCTGGCATGTGATCATCCTTACAACTCTCTTCACCCACTTTCTTAGCATATCTTTTATTTAATTGCCATCAACAGATGGAGACCATAATACGGGACAAGGTAATTATACACTTGGAGAAAAATAAGTTAACCTTATACAGTCAATGTGCCTTTGTCAAGGCCAGGTCATGATCTTTAACAGATGGATTAGAAGTCAGCTAGTTAGGTATATATGGGCATTTCTCAGACTGGAGACGAGTGAAGCGGTGTTCCCCAGGGATTTGTGTTGTTAATTTTGTTTTTTTTATGATTGATGTAAACAATTTGGAGATGGGTATTGAGGGTACAATTTATAAATTTGCATAACTGATACTAAGCTTTGGAGAATAGTGAATTGTGAGGATGTCACTGAGTGAGGTCAGAGAGACATTTAAAAATGCCCAAATGGGAAGACACCTGGGAAATGAATTTCAATGCGGTGAAATTTAAGGTAATACATTTTGGTATAAGAAACACAAGAGACAATATAGGGTCAATGGTAAAACTTTGAGAGGAATAAAGGAGCAGAGGGAACTCATGGTTCACATACGTGGTTCTCTGAAGGTGGCCAGGGAAGGTGAAACAGTTGGTAAAAAGTTTATAGGATACTTGACTTTATAAATAGAGGTACAAAGTGTAAAATAAGTAAGTGATGTTACACATCTACGAATCATTGGTCAGACCAGATTTGGAGAATTGTGTTGAATTCTGGGCATGTTACTTAAGGAAGGATGTTAAAACTCTGGAGGAGTTGCAAAGGAAATTCACCAGACTGATACCAGAAACGGAGGGTTCCAGGTATTAGGAAAACTCAGAGACATTGGGTTTATTCTCCACGCAGCAGAGAGGATTAACAGCTGACCTTATTGAAGTGTTCAAAATTATGATTCTTTTTTCAGTATAAAGAAGGACATTCTGTTTCTGCGAGTTGGTATGTCAGTAGGTAAAGGTCATAATTTCAAGGCTGTCAGCAAGAAAGCTAGGAGTGAGATGAGGAGAAACCTCTTTACTCAGAGAGTTATCAGGATTTGGAATCCACTGCTTGGGGGAGTGATGGAGGCAGATTCCACAGGAGATTTCTAAAGAGAACTGGATATATGTTTGAAAATGATTAAGTTAAAGAGCTGTGGAGATAGGGTTGGAGAATGGGATTAGTTCCTTCAAGAGTCGGTACAGACATAATTGGTCAGTTGGCCTCCTTCTGTACTGTAACATTCTATAATTCTATGATTTTTACTGCATCTGAATGCCCACAGAGTCGTGCAATGTTTACACCAGGTTAGGAGAGTATTTCCTGTGCAGCAGGTGGACTGCAGCGCTTCATGAAGGTGGAGCACCATTATCACAATCGGCAACTATGGAGAGGCATAAAATGATGGCCCAACCAGTTACGCCCACATTCCATGAATAAAAAACGATCCAGTTATTCTATTGTGTCAGCAAAAAATTCACAGAATGTTTACTTGACTAATACTTGAAAGGAACGGATTACCTTATGAGTAAAACTAGATAGGCTCAGCCTGTGTCCTTTGGAGTTTAGTAGGGTCATATGTGGCTGCAGTGAGTCTTTGGGAATCGTCTTTCTCAAAGGCGGGGTCGATTGATTCTTGATTCACAGAAAGATGAACGATTGTTAGAGAATATGCAAGAATGCAGAGTTGCGGTTACAATCAGAACAGCCAATGATCTCATTAAATGGTGGGTAAGGATCGAAGGGCCGAGTGGATTACTTTTGTTTGTTTGTTCGTGTTTTCTATCCTCTGCTTTACACCCGTCCTGCAAAGATTTTCAAAATTATCCAATCCCCTTTTGAGAAACACAAACGTGGGCAAAAGTTTGGCAAATGGAGTATGATGCTGGAAAAGACAACTTTTTTTTTTTCAATTCACTCGAAGGATGTGAGAGTTACTGACTGAGCCAAAGTTTTATTGTCCATCCCTAGTTGCCCTTGAGAAGATGGTGGTGAGCGGCCTTCTTGAATGGTGTAAGTAGACCCACAATATCTTTAGGGCAGGAATTCCAGAATACTGACTTATCGAACAGTGAAGGAACAGTAATATATTTCCAGGACAAAGCATCCCACTTAATTGGTAACACAACAACAAGCATCCACTCCCTTCCACCACTAGCACACAGAAGCAACATTGTGTACTATTTACAAGATGCACTGCAGAATTTCACCAAAGATCTTTAGGTAGCCTCTTCCAAACTCATCGCCACTCCCATTTGGAAGGACACGAGCAGCAGGTACATGGAACGCTACCTCAACAAGATCCTCTTTGAGCCACTCATTATCCTGACTTGAAAATATATCACTTTTCCTTCAGTGTCACTGGGCAAAATTAGAGTCAACACTTTCTGTTTTTGTTTGTTTCAGATGTCCAGTGATTTCTGTTCTTATTCGTTTTAGGTCTCCAGTATCCACAGCCCATTGTTTTATTTTCGTGAAAGAAGAGGTCCTGTACAGGCGTTTTTTCAAACAAGGACGGGTCCAAGAGAAATGAACAAGAGACATATAGATCTAATATTGGACTTCCAGAGTCATAATTTATGTGGACGAGAAGGTAATTGATTAATGACTTTTATGTTACTTTTTATACCACATGAAGCAGAACCATAAAGTTAAAGTGGAAAATTTAAACGTCGCAAAATTTATAACTTAATTATTAGCTTCTCAATGTAACTGACCATAATTGCTGAGTGACTTTTCAAAATTCAAAATCTTAATCAGTTTATTTAAAAAAAATAGAGATAGCCGGGCAAGTGATGCATTGCAGATGCTTGACACTTTGACAATTTGAAGCCAGACACAAGAGCAGTGGAATCTTTCCACGTACTCACCGATTGTTGAATGCAGCAGTTGAAAAAATGCTTAAGAAGTTACATTGGCAATCGTGACAAATCTCTCTCTCTCTCTCACTCACACACACACACACACACACACACACACACACACACACACACACACGTGACACACACACAAAGACTCACCACATCAGGACAGAGCAGCCCGCTTGATTGGCACCACATCCACAAGAACCAATACCCTCCATCACCGACTCTCAGTAGCAGCATTGTGTACTATCTGCAAGATGCACTGCAGAAATTCACCAAAGATCCTCAGCAGCACCTTCAAAACCCAAGGCCACTTCTCTTTGGAGCAGAAAGGCGGCAGATACATGGAAAAACACATACTGCAAGTTATCCTACGCGCCACCCACCATGCTGACTTGGAAATATATCGCCATTCCTTCAGTGTCACAATATCAAAATGTTGGAATTCCCTCCCGAAGGGCACAGCAGGTGGACTGCAGTGATTCATGAAGGCAGATTACCAACATCTTCGTAAGGGGCAACTAAGGTTGGGCAATAAATGCCAGTGCAGCCAATGACTCCCACATCCCTGAGGTGAATAAAGCAAAATCAGACTGGTGCCAATGTTACAAAAGCTACCAGAATGTATTATGATTGAAAATATCCATTCTCATTTGCAAAAGCATGTCTTAATTGAGGTCAAACAGCAAAGAGGGGCAAATCTATTATATTATCTGACTAATTAACTTTATATCGTAATGAAGTAACAAAAAGCAGTGATGAAAGGATGGCAGACGAAGCCAATAGGGTTCTGCAGTGATAGTGGTAGTGTTTCTATCTCTAATCTCGAAGACCCATGTTTGAATCTAACTACTCCAGAGATTGTAGCGTGTTGACTTAAAATGTATGTTAAAACTTGGTCAGCAGATAAAAAGTTTTTTGAATTCTGCAAAGCAAAATTTTCAGTGAACGCATAAACATGGTTGCCCCGTGTGGTGAACTTTGTGAATCAGTTGCTTTTTTAAAAAAAAAACATATAATTTAGAAAGAGAAAGAGCAACAGAAAGCTTTAACACAAAGGACTTGGGGGAACCTGTGCATGAAACACAGAAAGCTAGCTCATAGGGTTCAGCAGGTAATCAAGAAGGCTAATGGAATGTTGTTTCTTATTTCAAGGGGACAGGAGTATGAGAGCAGGAAAGTCTTATGGTAAATGAACAAGAGGCAGCTGAGAACATATCTGAAATACTGTGAGCAGTTTTGCTGACAATGGTAAAGGGATACCATTTTAAGACTGAGATGAGGACGAATGTCTTGTCTCAGAGGGTTATGAGTCTTTGGAAATCCTTGCCACAGGCAGCTGTGGGGATAGAGTCCAAGTGCATATTCGAGGCTTGGATAGAACGTCTTTTGATTATTTTGTGATGATGGTGAAAGGCAACAATTGGGATGTGATGAATGTGGGATCCACCATGATCTATTAAATGGTAGAGCAGACTTGAGGTGCATGTTCCTACTTCAATATCAGGATGGGTGAGGACACAGCTAGAGCAGTAAAACGTACAGACACATGGAGATGTAAGTTAATATGTAGAAGTTGGCATAATGGAAGAAGCACCTTGGACAGGAAGTGGTACTTGTGGGCTACAATTTGAAGCCAGACACAAGAGCAATCGAATGTGTCCACATACTCACCGATTGTTGAATGCAGCAGTTGATAAGATGACAAATATCTCTCTCTCTCTGTCATAAACACACACACACACACACACACACACACA